>NC_069687.1:47752262-48063145 GCF_023699985.2 Odocoileus virginianus | reverse complement strand
TACTAACTGCTGGTCAGAAAGGGAGCAAACAACAAAATGTGGAAAGTTCAGCCAGCACATCCCCATGACTGTTTAGACAGGGTCAACTGAGGAAGGACTAGGGGAGTCATCTCTGAATGGCAGTGGCATGTCTGGAACAGTGCACTTGTGCATATAAAATATGTGTCTATGTTTCACATACATAGTTAGGTCAGTTTCAGCTTTAACTAGTACATCATGAGCCCGTGGTGGAGCCATCACCCAATTTTCTCTCATGGGCGTGGCACTTCACACACCATTCATTTAATATAAGACACGTAAAGAAGAAAAAAAAAAACTTTGCTGATGTCTGACTCAGAGAAAAAGAATGTCAAGTTAAAAACAAGACATGATTCCAACTGAAATAAATTTGAATACTCACCATGTTCTTCATTCTCAATCCTGATGTCTTAAAACAGGCTGAAAACTCTCAATTGTTCAGTGAACCGAGTAATACCAGTGACGGCAATTGCTGTCCAGATGACATGAGTTCACAGGATAAAGATGAAAACATTTAATTTAATGTTCCAGGAAAATAAAAGTGCTCATTTGGTTGAGAGGGGAGGACACAATTGCATTCTAGAAAATTCTATGGCTGTTAACATCTGTCTGTGATTTTTTTAAACTTGTTTAATTTGGTGAAGGATTTTTAAAAATTTTATAGTGTTCTACAGTTTTCAAAGGTTTCATGCAGATGATTTCATATAATACCATAATAACCCTCCTTTTCCCCAGTACTCTTATATTGTCCCTCCCTCCTTCCCTCTCCCTGATAACTGCTAATTTGTTTCCTATATCTATGAGTTTGTTTTTATGTTTTATTTACTAGTTTGTTGTATTTTTTCGATTTCACATATATGTAATACCATACGTATTTGTCTTTCTCTGTTCAATTTATTTCACTTAGCATAATGCCCCCAAGTTCGTCTGTGTTGCTTCAGATGGCAGAATTTCATTCTTTTTTATGGCTGAGTATTATCTGTATACATTTGGGTGTGTGTGTATGTGTGTGTGCATGTATGACATCTTTTTAATCCACTCACCTGTTGATGTGCATTTGGATTGCTTCCATACATTGACAATTATAAATAAAATAATTCTGAACATTGGGGAGCATGTATCTTTGGGGTTTTTGGATACATACCCAGGAGTGGAATTGCTGGGTTATGTGATAATCCTATTTTTAGTTTTTTGAGAAACCTCCATATTGCTCCTCTGGTGGCCCAGATGGTAAAGAATCCGCCTGCAATGTGGGAGACCTGGATTCAATCCCTGGGTTGGGAAGATCCCCCGGAGGAGAGTAGGCAACCCACTCCAGTATTCTTGCCTGGAGAATCCCCGTGGACGGAGGATCCTGGTGGGCTGCAGTTCATGTGGTCTCAAAGAATCGGACATGACTGAGTGACTAAGACCAGCACAGCACATACTGTTTTCCCGTAGTGGCTGCACAAATTTACATTTCCACCAACAGTACAGGTGGATTCCTTTTACTCCACATCCTTGCCTACTGTTATTTGTGTTCTTTTTGATGATAGCCATTCTGACTAGTGTGAGGTGATACCTGGAGATGAAAAAGAACCTACAAATAACAAAAAGAAGCTACAACTGACACCACAGAAATACAAAGGATTATAAGGGACTACTATGAACAACTATACACCAATAAATAACAACCTAGAAGAAATGGACAAATTCTTCAGAAGATACAATCTGCCTAGACTGAACCAGGAAGAAATAGAAAATATGAACAGACTAATTACTAACAATGAAATTTAATCAGTAATTTAAGAAATCCCAATGAACAAAAGCTGAGGACTAGATTGCTTCCCAGGTGAATTCTTCCAAACATTTAGAGAAGAGTCAGTAACTCTTCCAACAACATAAGAGAAGTCTCTACACATGGACATCACCAGATGGTCAATACTGAAATCAGATTGATTATATTCTTTGCAGCCAAAGATGGAGAAGCTCTATACAGTCAGCAAAAACAAGACCAAGAGTCCTGGCTCATGACCTGAGCCAGGAGTCTGACTGTGGCTCAGATCATGAACTCCTTATTGCCAAATTCAGACTTCAATTGAAGAAAGTAGGGAAAACCACTAGACAATTCAGGTATGACCTAAATCAAAACCCTTATGATTATACAGTGGAAGTGACAAATAGATTCAAGGGTTTAGATCTCATAGACTGCCTGAAGAACTATGGATGGAGGTTCATGACATTGTGCAGGAGACAGGGATCAAGACCATACCCAAGAAAAAGAAATGCAAAAAACAAAATCGCTGTCTGAGGAGGCCTTACAAATAGCTGAGAAAAGAAGAGAAGTGAAAAGCAAAGGAGAAAAGGAAAGATATACCATTTGAAGAGTTCCAAAGAAGAGCTAGGAGAGATAAGAAAGCCTTTCTCTGTGATCAGTGCAAAGAAATAGAGGAAAACAACAGAATGGTAAAGACTAGACATCTCTTCAAGAAAATTAGAGATACCAAGGGAAAATTTCATGCAAAGATGGACATTAAAGGACAGAAATGGTATGGACCTAACAGAAGCAGCAGATATTAAGAAGAGGTGGCAAGAATACACAGAAGAACTATACAAAAGAGATCTTCATGACCCAGATAATCACAATGGTATGATCACTCACCTAGAGCCAGACATCCTGGAATGCAAAGTCAAGTGGGCCTTAGGAAGCATCACTACGAACAAAGCTAGTGGAGGTGATAAAATTCCTAAATTTGAAATTTTAGGATTTCAAATCCTAAAAGATGATGCTGGGAAAGTGCTGCATTCAATATGCCAGCTAGTTCGGAAAACTCAGCAGTGGCCACAGGAGTGGAAAAGATCAGTTTTCATTCCAGTCCCAAAGAAGGGCAATGCCAAAGATTATTCAAACTACCACACAATTGCACTTATCTCACACACTAGCCAGGCTTCAACAATATGTTAACCTTGAACTTCCAGATATTCAAGCTGGATTTAGAAAAGGCAGAGGAACCAGAGATCAAATTGCCAACATCTGGTGGGTCATCGAAAAAGTGAGAAAGTTCCAGAAAAATATCTACTTCTGCTTTATTGACTATGCCAAAGCCTTTGACTGTGTGGATCACAACCAACTGTGGAAAATTCTTGAAGAAATGGGAATACCAGACCACCTTACCTGCCTCCTGAGAAATCTGTATGCAAGTCAGGAAGCAACAGTTAGAACTGAACATGGAACAACAGACTGGTTCCAAATTGGGAAAGGAGTACATCAAGGCTGTATATTGTCACCCTGCTTATTTAACTTATATGCAGAGTACATCATGAGATGAAGCACAAGCTGGAATCAAGATTGCTGGGAGAAATATCAATAACCTCAGATATACAGATGACACCACCCTTAATGGCAGAAAGTGAAGAACTAAAGATCCTCCTGATGAAAGTGAAGGAGAAGAGTGAAAAAGTTGGCTTAAAACTCAACATTCAGAAAACAAAGATCATGGCATTTGGTCCCATCACTTCATGGCAAATAGATAGGGAAACAATGGAAACAGTGGCAGACTTTATTTTTGGGGGCTCCAAAATCAGATGGTGACTGCAGCCATGAAATTAAAAGACTCTTACTCTTTGGAAGAAAATTTATGACCAACCTAGGCAGCTTCTTAAAAAGAAGAGATGTTATTTTGCCAACAAAGGTCTGTCTAGTCAAAGCTATGGTGTTTCCAATGGTCATGTATGGATGTGAGAGTTGGACTATAAAGAAAACTGAGTGCTGAAGAATTGATGCTTTTGAACTGTGGTGTTGGAGAAGACTCTTGAGAGTCCCTTGGACTGCAAGGAGATCCAACCAGTCCATCCTAAAGGAAATCAGTCCTGAATATTCATTGGAAGGACTGATGTTGAAGTTGAAACTCCAGTACTTTGTCACCTGATGTGAAGAACTAACTCATTTGAAAAGACTCTGATGCTGGGAAAGATTGAAGGTGGGAGGAGAAGGGGACAACAGAGGATGAGATGGTTGGATGGCATCACCAACTCAATGGACATGAGTTTGAGTAGACTCTTGGAGTTGGTAATGGAAAGGGAGGCCTGGCATGCTGTAGTACATGGGGTTGTAAAGAGTCATACACAACTGAGTGATTGAACTGAACTAGCTTCTTTTAGCATCTAGCCTTCCAAAACTACTCAAAAAAACTGAGGAAGAAGAAACACTCCCAAACTCATTCAGTGAGATCAGGATCACCCTGTTACTGAAACCAAACAGGCATATCGCACAAAAAAAGAAAATGACAGGCTGTTACCACTGATAAACATAGATTAAAAATCAACAAAATATTAGCAATCCAAATCCAAAAATACATCAAAAGGATCATAAACTATGATCAAGTGAAATTTGTTCCAGGGATACAAGGATTTTTCAGTATCTTCAAATCAATCAGTATAATATTCCACATTAACAAGTTGAAGAATAAAACTATATGGTCATCTCAGTAGATGCAAAAAAAAAAGCTTTTGATGAAGTTGAACATTTATTTATGATCAAAACTATCCAGAAAGTGGGCATAGAGGGAACTTGCCTCAACATAATAAGGGCCATATATAACAAACCCACAGCTAACAACATACTCAAAGGTGAAAAGCTGAAAGCATTTCCTCTAAGACCAGAAACAAGACAATGATGTCCATTCTCACCACTTTTTATTCAACATAGTTTGGAACCCCTAGGTATAACAATCAGAGAAGGAAAAGAAATTAAAAGAATCTAAATTAAAAAGGAAGAAGTAAAGCTGTCATTATTTGTAGATGACATGATACTGTAAATAAAAAATCCTAAGATGCCACCAGAAAACTACTAAAGCTCATCAATTAATTTGGTAAAGTTGCTGGATACAAAATTAACATACAGAAACCAGTTGCATTTCTGTATATTAACAAGGAACTGTCAGGAAGAGAAATCCAGGAAACAGTCTCACTCACCATCACATCAAAAAGAATAAAATACTTAAGAATAAACCTGCCTGAGTAGGAACAACCTGTACTTGGAAAACTAACTATAAGATGCTGATGAAAAACTTGAAAATGACACAAACACATGGAAAAGATAAACCATGTTCTTGGATTAGAGAATCAATGCTGTTAAAATGACCATGCTGCCCAAGGCAACCTACAGGCTACAGAAAAATGCTAATGGCATTTTTCATAGCAGTAGAACAAATAAGTTTAAAATTTGTATGTAGAACACAAGACTCAATAGCCAAAGCTATTTTGAGAAAGAAGAACAGGAGGAATCACGCTCTCTGACCTCACGCTATACTACAAAGCTACAGTAATCAGAAGAGTATGTACTGGCACAAAAACAGATACAAAGATCAGTGGAATAGAATAGAGACCCCAGAAACAAATTCACTCTTTTGGTGGATTAATCTATGACAGAGGAGGCAAGAATATCCAGTAGAGAAAAGAGAGTCCTGTCAGTAAGTAGTGCTGGGAAAAACTGGACAGCTCCATATACAGGAATGAAATTGGAACATTTTCTAATATCGTTACAAAAATAAACTCAAAATGGATTAAAGACTTAGATATAAGACCAGATATTGTAACACTCCAAAGGAAAACATAGGCAGAACACTCTTTGACATAAATTCCAGGAATATTTTATGGGATCCATCTCTTAAAGCAAAGGGAAAAAAACAAAAATAAATAAATGGGACCTAATTAAACTTATAATTTTTTGCATAGCAAAGGAAACAATCAACAGAATGAAAAGACAACCTACTGAATGAAAAGACAACCTACTGAATGGGAGACGGTATTTGCAAATAAAATGACTGATAAGGCATTAATATTCACCATATATAAACAACTCACACAACTCAGCATCAAGCTACCATGTGATCCTGCAATCCCACTCCTGGGCATATACCTGGAGAGAAACATTGCCTGAAAGGTTACATGCACCCCAGTGTTCACAGAAGCACTGTGTGCAATAGCCAAGACATGGAAACAGCATAAATGTCCATCGACAGAAGAATGGATAAAGAAGATATGGTACATATGCAATGGAATATTACTCAGCTGTTAAAAGGAACAAAGTAATGCCATGGATGAAACTAGAGATTGTCATATTGAGTGGAGTATAACAGAGAATGAGAAATATCATGTGATATCCCTTATTTGTGGAATCTAAAAAAAAATGATACTAATGAACTTATTTACAAAACAGAAACTCACAGACTTAGAGAACAAACTTATGGTTACCAGACAGGAAAGACTGTGGCGGTGGGGAGGGATAGTTAGGGAGTTTGGGATGACATGTACACACCGCTACATTTATCTCTGTATTTATTTATGATATTTATTTGTCTCCACCGGGTCTTAATTGCAACAAATGAATAACTGACAAGGACCTACTGTTAACACAGGAAACTCTACTCAGTATTCTGTAACAGTCTAACCGGGAAAAGAATTTGAAAAAGAATAGGTACATGTATATGTATAACTGAATCACTTTGCTGTACCCTTGAAAGTAATACAGCATTGTTAATCCGCTGTACTGCACTATCAAATAAAAAGTTAAAAAAAAAATGGGCAGAAGAACTGAGGAGACATTTTTTTTTTCCCAAAGAATACATACAGATGGCCAGTAGTCATATGAAAAGATGGTCAGCATTGCTAATCTTCAGGAAAATGTCCATGATTCTTCACTGAACTCTGCCTAAGAAAATGTGCCAGGGAGCTGCCATCCATCGACATCAGGCCTGGCCCAGGGCCTCTGCCTGAACCCACAGCCAGCCTGCATCTGGACTGTGGGCCAGTTGTTCACTGGCAGAGTTGCCTGCGTGGAACGTGTCAAGCCGAGCCCAATAGGCAAAAACATGGTTTCCTATATTTACTCTTGGTGCTTCCTGGATCAGAACTTCAGACTCTCTTTCAGCCTTATTAATAATGAAGAGGAAAAGAGGCTCCTCTGTCATGAAGACGGTTGATGCTGATGAGTTTTATTTTTACACTTCAGGATTTCTCTTTCCTTCGTCATTCGGGAAATCTGTTAGATAACTAAATGATGTCAATGCAGACCTCCTCCCTATCTCCTGACACTAGATATGGGCAGTTTGAAGTAGGCTTCAAGGGATCAGCTCAGAGCAGGGAGCCAAGTTTCCATCCATAACCGTGTGGTGACCGGGTAAAGCCAGAGGAGAGGAAGGGGGCTGTGTGCCTGCTGCAGGGGAGCGGGCGTTGGGAGCTGAAGCTCCAACCCCCACTGGGGCTGTAGCTCAGGAGCTCCTCAGCTCACAGGTCTGTGACACAAAACACCAAAAAAACCCCCAAAAACCCCATCTCTCCCTAAGGCAGACCCCTTACCACATCGGTTCAACTAGCCTAGATTCTGGGGTTCAAAACCTCGTGATTTGTAGAGCGAATGTCCCTTAAAGTCAGTGTAGGAAACTGCAATTGGGAAGTCGGTGAAAACTTCTGGCATTAAATGCCTCTGGCATTTAAAAATTCTTTGATAAGATTGGCTGAAATATCCCAGTGACCAAAATAGGCTATTTTTAACACCCGGCACCTTGTCAGCATACACAGGACACTCACCTTAATCGGAGATGGGGGGATTTTAACATTTTCTTTCTGAAGGTCAGAGTGTCCAGAGAGTGTGTGGGTGATGTCTGTATCAGGACTGTTATATGAGGTTTTGTTACTGGCCCATGTTTAGCATAGCCAGAACCACAGCTGTTTCTTAATGACATTTAGCTGCTTTATAAAGGCATATAACAAGGAAACTCTCTTATACTGTAGTTTTTATTTTCCTGTCCAGGACCACTGAAGGTACCCTCTCTTAGGTTACACCCTGGAGACGGGATCTGAACTCTAGAGCACCGGGCTTGCCCTCAAACCAGTGACCTATGCAGTGCACCCTCAGAGGTCCAGGTTCCTATAGGTGGCAGGTCCTGTTTCAGCATCTCTCAGTGGGACCACTGTTGGCATTGTGGGGGAGCAGGAGCGCTGGGCTTGGGCGTGGGCACTTTATAGTATAGGGCTGCCTCTTGCAATGAGGAATGAGTAGCATGTCTGCTCCCCTCCCCTACAATCAGTGCCAGAAAATCTGTTTCCTAATGCACATTTTCAAATGTCCCCATGAGAAAGAGAAACATGGTTAAGAGACTCTGTAGGCAGAAGTGAGTAATAAAACTTCAAGCCTCTTGCCTAGCTGAGAATGAAGAGGTTGGACATTACGTGGCCAGTCTGAATGGAGGCATCTTCTAAGGAAGCATTATTCTGAGCCTAAGAGACTTGTACTGCATAGTTTCCCACAGGTGATCTCATCTGTAGCCTCAGAGAAAGAAGAAACTCAAGTAGATGAGCAGAGAGAGGTGGAGATGAGAAAACATTCGGACCAGAGACTGATGTGTGTCCTTGTTTCTGAAACTCTGTGCCAGTTCCTGGCTCCCCAAGCATCTCATAAGACCTGCTAGATTTTCCACTCTTAGATTCCATGGGATCATCCACAGCCTTAAAATCAATCTCCTCCCCCCCTTTAAAATAAATCTCCCTCTCCCTTTGTTTTTGGCTTAAGCTAGTTTAAGGTGTTTCAGTTAGTTTTAACCAGAAAAACGTGACTCAGAACTTCTACTTGAAAGAATAATTTTTTAATGCCTGATATTCATAAAACAAGCCATAAACATAGCAAGATCATGGAGTAAGTGTAGTACATGTGGTGACTAGGTTTTCCTGGAATTTATGGTTTACACAATTGCCCACTTTCAGTCCAGTGTCGGAGTTTCACAGTAAATTTACATGGTCACCCTTTCCAGAGGATCCAAAGTGGACAACCTAATCTTTATGAAGAAAGTTTATCTGAACAAAGGAAGGACTTCAGATAAAAGGAAGAGGAAATTTTTTGCCACAGAGTCTCTTTTAGCTGTAGATGTACCTGGGCATGGTTTAAGATGAAATATAGCTGGCTCCCAAGCAGTCAGGCTATGTTGTTACTGTTCAGTTGAGAAGTTGTGTCCAGCTCTCTGCAACCCCATGGACTGCATGCAGCACACCAGGCTTCCCTGTCCTTCACTACCTCCCAGAGTTTGCTCTCAAATTACGTCCACTGAGTCGGTGATGCCATCCAACCATCTCATCCTCTGTCGCCCCCTTCTCCTCCTGCCCTCAATCCTTCCCAGCATCAGGGTCTTTTCCAGTGAGTCGGCTCTTCGAATCAGATGGCCAAAGAATTGGGAGTTTCAGCTTCAGCATCAATCCTTGACTATTCAGGGTTGATTTCTTTTAGGATTGACTCGTTTGATCTCCTTGCAGTCCAAGCAATCAGGCTGTGTTGTTGTGGTGGTTCATTCGGTAAGTTGTGTCTGACTCTTTGTGACCCCATGGACTGTAGTCCACTAGGCTCTTCTGTCCATGGGATTCTCCAGCCTAGAATACTGAAGTAGGTTGTCATGCCCTCCTCCAGGGCATCTTCCTGACTCAGGGGTTGAACCCTCATCTTTAACGTCCTGCTTTGGCAGGCAGGTTATTTACCACTTACACTACCTGGGATCAGGCTATGGATAAATAAGAGGAGAGAGTAAGATTACCCTATTCTGTTTATTTTCACTGACAAAATCCTATTTTAAAATCTGTTATTGTGACCCATGGAAGTAACTAATACTGGTTGGGTAGACAGAAGTGTTTCAGGTTTATACTCTATTAAGAGGAATATTATCTAATCAAAGTTCTTAGATGACCCTATCTAACTGGAGTCCTTTCTTACAGGAAGAGGAGCAAAGCAGCAAAGGGATTCTCTCCTTTATGAGAGGAATGGGGATTTCCAAGGTTAAGGGACATGTGAAGAGCAGATCTCGGTGAAATTCTAGAGGTCACACTGAAGCAGCACTTGGCAAAAGCCACTGAACCTCTGGCCCCAGTCCATGGGTTGTTTCACATTTGGGGTTCCTATACTGGGTTAATGGCACTCTTAATAGCGTCCAAAGTCAGAAACTGTTCTTCTTTTCTTTATTTGCTTTTGCTTTTTGATCTTATTTCATTAATTTTGAATATGTGGATAGTATTTGGCACACAGTGTCTGATCCTTTTTCTTATAGCAATTCATTTATCAGACTTTTATCTATTTAGTCATATGGCTGTACTCATCACTGGGGCCAAGTTGCTGTGATCATAGAAGTTCAATCCTATCAGCCCCAGAGAGTTGACATTAGTAACAGGCAAGCATAGTTGTTCCATAAGGACTACTTAATTTAAATCTTCAACCATCACATTATGTGTCACAGGATGACAATTTTCACTCCCACAAAGAGATACATTATTTTGAGTTTTCAGACTACAGGGTTTTGTTTTGTTGCTTTATTTAGTACCTTCTCTGTTGTCTTTATCCATTTTGTTCCCTTTCTCCCATCCAATCCCATTTACCCTTTAGGCTCTGCTATATTCACAGATCCAATGTATTGTAATGTATTTTATAGAAGGCTCTGGAGTAGATCACTACATTCATTAAATCCAAGGTCACTCTCCACCCAGGCTGGAATTCACGTGCCCTCTTATCTCCCACTCTGTTGAATCTGTCTTCTTTCTCCATCACAGCCTCAAATGACCTGCTAAGAAAGTAAATGGAAACATTGATATCAAAATCATAAAACAAGTCTGACACTAAGGCCCTGACAATGTGGACATAGCCCAAATTTGAATACACATTTCCCTTTAATGAGTTGAAAGTCTGAAGTCCAAAATTCTTAAGTCAATGTCCAGAAACCAACTTCGAAGTTTCTTATCCTTTTCAATTTTGTCAGAACTCCAGTGATTTCCAAGTGATGGAGAAAAAACAGAGGTAGATATTTTGATTTGTCTCATTAGTCTGTTGGTCAGTCAACGCTAGTCGTCCAGAACTCATGACCTCTAAATTTAAATGCACACAGGAGATATATGTTTACCATTAGACATTGCTCTGTGTTAGAAAATTTGTCTGTGTATATACTCCACTCTCTGAAAGTGGCTTTTGAGATGTTGCTGTCTTCTTTCAGAGTTTAGAAATATGCCGTGGCAGCAGCTGTAGTCACCGCTTCTCATTTGACTTGCCCTTCTTCCCTATCCTGCAGAATCTCTTCACTTTCATTTCTTCTTTGAGCTCCATGTTCTGTCCCCACTCTGATCCTCCAACTCCCACGCTGTGGTGAATGAAGGTGGGGCTTTTTCCAGTTTTCTGACCTTTACTATCTCTTCTAGAACAGGCATTTTCTATTCTTTGCTCAAGGCAGTTGGTGTTTCCTATCCATGGGTTCTGCATCTGCAGATTCAACTATCCACAGGTCAGATGTGCAGTTGGCTGAATCTGCGGAGTTTGAACTCACAGATACAGGATCCACTAAATGACTTGAACATGCACGAATTTTGGTATCCATATAAGTTCCTGAAACCAATCTCCTGTAGATATCAAGGGAAGACTCTATCTTTAGTCCATGCCTTCTTGCTGGGAAATCACTTAGGTCTAAAAACCTGCCTTCTGGCAGAGGTACTCCCTTCTCCTCCTATTTTTTGTCTTTGGAGAATCATGTCAAACAGATTCCTGAACAAAGCTGCTGTTGATGCTTCTGAAGCGTGTGTCCCTGGGGCTTAGAGACCGGCAGTGCCTCTGCTGAGGGCACCTTCAGATGAAGTCCTTCTCTGCTTTTGGATATTCAAACCTTAAGCAGCATTTTCTCTTGTGAGTTCTTTTGCTGCAGCTCTGGCTTTGCCTCTAGTGTATTAGCTTCCCCTTCCCTGACACTCCTCTTTTTTGGGGAAGGTTCCACTGACTTCTAACAGATCATTATGTTTCTCAAGCTGGTCTCCTGCTTTCCCAAGTTGTTTGCTGGAATTAAAAGCCTGTCTTCTTTCACATTTTCTTTGACTTCTGGTGCAGACATTTGTTCTCAATTGCCCTCCTCTGGTGTTGTGGGATGTCCCGTAATGAAAAATATCAAATGAACAGATGAATCGATAAACATTCATTTAACTGCTCGGCAAAAACAAGTAAGGAACTGTTCAGTTCAGTCGCTCACTCGTATATCACTCCTTGCAACCCCATGGACTGCACCATGCCAGGCCTCCCTGTCCTTCACCTGCTCCGGGGGCTTACTCAAACTTAGGTCCACTGAGTCAGTGATGCCATCCAACCATCTCATCCTGTTGTCCCCTGCTCCTCCCACCTTCAATCTTTCCCAGAATCAGGGTTTTTTCAAAGGAGTCAGTTCTTCGCATCAGGTGGCAAAGTATTGGAGTTTCAGCTTCAGCATCAGTCCTTCTAATGAATATTCAGGACTGATTTCCTTTAGGATGGACTGGTTGGATCTCCTTGCAGTCCAAGGGACTCTCAAGAGTCTTCTCCAACACCACAGCTCCAAAGCACCAAATCTTTGGTGCTCATTTTTCTTTATAGTCCAACTCTCACATTCATACATGACTACTGGAAAAACCACAGCTTTGACTAGATGGAACTTTGGTGGCAAAGTAATGTCTCTGCTTTTTAATATGTTGTCTAGGTTGGTCATAACTTTCCTTCCAAGGAGCAAGCTTAATTTCACAGCTGCAGTCACCATTTGTAGTGATCTTGGAGCCCCCAAAATTAAGTCTGTCACTGTTTCCATTGTTTCCCTATCTATTTGCCATGTGGTGATGAGACCAGATGCCATGATCTTAGTTTTTTGAATGTTGAGTTTTAAGTCAACTTTTTCACTCTTCTCTTTCACTTTCATCAAGAGGCTCTTTAGTTCTTCACTTTCTGCCATTAAGGGTGGTGTCATCTGTATATCTGAGGTTATTGATATTTCTCCCAGCAATCTTGATTCCAGCTTGTGCTTCATCTCATGATGTACTCTGCATATAAGTTAAATAAGCAGGGTGACAATATACAGCCTTGATGTACTCCTTTCCCAATTTGGAACCAGTCTGTTGTTTCATGTCCAGTTCTAACTGTTGCTTCCTGACTTGCATACAGATTTCTCAAGAGGCAGGTAAGGTGGTCTGGTATTCCCATTTCTTCAAGAATTTTCCACAGTTGGTTGTGATCCACACAGTCAAAGGCTTTGGCATAGTCAATAAAGCAGAAGTAGATGTTTTTCTGGAACTCTCACTTTTTCGATGATCCAATAGATGTTGGCAATTTGATCTCTGGTTCCTCTGCCTTTTCTAAATCCAGCTTGAACATCTGGAAGTTCAAGGTTAACATACTGTTGAAGCCTGGCTTGTAAAATTTTGAGCATTATTTTGCTAGTGTGCAAGATGAGTGCAATTGTGTAGTAATTTGAACCTTTGGCATTGCCTTTCTTTGGGATTGGAATGAAAACCGATCTTTTCCATTCCTGTGGCCACTGCTGAGTTTTCCAAATTTGCTGGCATATTGAGTGCAGCACTTTCCCAGCATCATCTTTTAGGATTTGAAATCCTAAAATTTCAAATTTAGGAATTCCATCACCTCCACTAGCTTTGTTTGTAGTCATGCTTCCTAAGGCCCACTTGACTTCGCATTCCAGGATGTCTGGCTCTAGGTGAGGGATCACACCATCATGATTATCTTGGTCATGAAGATCTTTTTTGTATAGTTCTTTGTATTCTTGCCACTTCTTCTTAATATCTTCCGCTTCTCTTAGGCCCATACCATTTCTGTCCTTTATTGTGGGCATCTTTTCCTGAAATATTCCCTTGGTATCTCTTAATTTTCTTGAAGAGATCTCTAGTCTTTTCCATTCTGTTGTTTTCCTCTTTTTCTTTACATTGCTCACTGAGGAAGGCTTTCTTCTCTCTCCTCGTACTTCTTTGGAACTTTGTGTTCAAATGGGTATATCTTTCCTTTTCTCCTTTGCATTTTGCTTCTCTTCTTTTCACAGCTATTTGTAGCTCCTCAGACAACCATTTTCCCTTTTTGCATTCCTTTTTCTTGGGCATGGTCTTGATCACTGCCTCCTGTACAATGTCATGAACCTCTGTCCATAGTTCTTCAGACACTTTGTCACATCTAATCCCTTGAATCTATTTGTCACTTCCACTGTATAATCATAACGGATTTGATTTAGGTCATATCTGAATGGTCTAGTGGTTTTCCCTACTTTCTTCAGTTGAAGTCTGAGTTTGGCAATAAGGAGTTCATGATCTGAGCCACATCAGCTTCCCATCTTGTTTTTGCTGTCTGTATAGAGCTTCTCTATCTTTGGCTGCAAAGAATATAAATCAATTTGATTTCGGTATTGACCATCTTGTAGTGTCCATGGGTAGAGTCTTCTCTTGTGTTTTTGGAAGAGGGTGTTTGCTATGACCAGTGTGTTCTCTTGGCAAAACTTTATTAGCCTTGCCCCACTTAATTCTGTACTCCAAGGTCAAATTTACCTGTTACTCCAGGTATTTCTTGACTTCTTACTTTTGCATTCCAGTCCCCTATAATGAAAAGGACATCTTTTTTGGGTGTTAGTTCTAAAAGGTCTTGTAGGTCTTTATAGAATTGTTCAACTTCAACTTCCTTAGCATTACTTGTCAGGGCATCAAGTTGGATTACCGTGATAGTGAATGGTTTGCCTTGGAAACAAAGATCATTCTGTCATTTTTGAGGCTGCATGCAAGTACTGTATTTCGGATTCTTTTGTTGACTGTGATGGCTACTCCATTTCTTCTAAGGGATCCTTTCCCACAGTAGTAGATATAATGGTCATCTGAGTTAAATTCACCCATTCCAGTCCATTTTAGTTCACTGACTCCTAAAATGTCGATGTTCACTCTTGTCATCTGCTGTTTGACCACTTCTAATTTGCCTTAATTCGTGGACCTAACATTCCAGGTTCCTATGCAATATTACTCTTTATAGCATCAGACTTTACTTTCATCATCAGTCACATCCACAGTTGAGTGTTGTTTTTGCTTTGGCTTTATCTTGTCATTCTTTCTGGAGTTATTTCTCCACTGGTCTCCAATAGCATACTGGGCACCTACCAACCTGGGGAGTTCATCTTTTGGTGTCCTATCCTTTTGCCTTTCATACTGCTAATGGGGTTCTCAAATACTGAAGTGGTTTGCTCTTCCCTTCTCCAGTGGAACCACGTTTTGTCAGAACTCTCCACCTTGACCTGCCCATCTTGGGTGGCCCCACAAGGCATGGCTTATAGTTTCATTGAGTTAGGCACTGGAGCAGCGGCTGTGTGGTGCTGGGGAGACTGTGAGGAGATACCCCATGTCCAAAGGCAGAGAAGCCCCAGCAAGACAGTAGAAGGGGTGAAATTGCGTTCAGAATCAAACCCCATACCCACCAGAGATGCTCAGAGGGCTCAAACAAACCTTGTGTGCCCAAGGAACTGTTGACTCATCCTAACCAGACTCAGAAGGCCATTCTCTGTGCTAAACCAGACTCTAAAGGTGACATACTGTATGATTCCATTTATATGGAAATCTAGAGAATCATTGTATGGGCATTCTGAAACTGTCAGAAACATCCCTTATTTTTGAAAAAATCTTGTCCAGTTTATCCTGCTGGAGAGAGGTAATCCCTCCTGGGAGATAGTCTCCCATCAGAACAGAATGTAGCTCAGTCCTGGTCTTAGGGTGTACTTACCCTTCCTGGTTCTCCCTTCATCTTTGAAATGCTTTCTTTTAGAATTTTAATTCTACAGATTTCTTTTTTTTTTTTTTAATTCTACAGATTTCTTGATCATGCTGTCTTGACCTGTAGGCAGTGCTCCAGGGACTGTAATCTTTTAATCAGTTAAGTTATGCTTTGAGTATTTTATGTGACTTTTTTCAGCTTTTCCTCTAAAATCTGTCCAGAAACTATTGAATAAAGTTTTCAAATCTTTAAGGAGCTGTCTTACCATGAATTTTCATCTTAAAGCAGCCTCATAGGAACACTCTGAACATCTTTGAGTATCCATGGACCAATCAAGTTGGCACATAAAATTAGTCATCATCATTGTCTGATACTGTGGAATCAGACAACGGTGATGGTTGAGTACAATTCGAATATACTAAAAACCACTGAATTGTACACATCAAAATTTGGTTAAAATTGTGAATTTTTATTACGTAATTTTAATCTCAATTTTAAAAAGTTAAAACCACAGGAAATACCACTGCATACACACACACACACACACACACACACACACACACACATGATGTATATAATATATATATATTTAGGAAGAGATACACATGTAAATAAATATATATTCATAGGAATTGATAGTAACAAGGGCTAGCAGAGATACAGAGTAAGTATAATTCTTGTGCATTGCTGTTGGAAATGAAAAATGATACAGTCATTTTGAAAAATGTTTGCTAGTTTCTTAAAAAATTAACTATACACTTACCTTAGGACTCAGGTATTCCACTCCTAGGTAATCACCCCGGAGAAAGGCAGACATTCACATTAAAACTGTATGTGAATGTTGACATCTGCCTTATTTTACTCTCTGTGCCTCCTAAATGGAAACAATGCACCGTACTTAGTGGGTAAATGAATAAACAGTCTGGGTCATGCTGGGTAGTAGCAAGGCAGGAACTATTGACACACCCCAAACAGAAGGATGTCAGATGCACTGTGACAAATGCAAGAAGCCAGGTTCAAAAGGCAACATACTGTATGGTTCCACTTATACGGAAATCTAGAGGATTATCATGTGGACATTCTAGAAAAGGTGGAACTGTAAAGACGGAAAGTAGATCAGTGGTTTCCCGGTTCTGAGGGTAAGGATAGGGGATGACTAAACAAGAGGTGACGAGGGTTATCATTACCATCTTTCTAAAGTCCATATATATGTGTTAGTATACTGTAATGGTCTTTATCTTTCTGGCTTACTTCGCTCTGGGAGAAGGCGAGGGTGGGATATTTCAAGAGAACAGCATTGAAACATGTATATTATCTAGGGTGAAACAGATCACCAGCCCAGGTTGGGTGCATGAGACAAGTGCTCGGGCCTGGTGCACTGGGAAGACCCAGAGGGATCGGGTGGAGAGGGAGGTGGGAGGGGGGACCGGGATGGGGAATACATGTAAATCCATGGCTAATTCATTTCAATGTATGACAAAAACTACTGTAATGATGTAAAGTAATTAGCCTCCAACTAATAAAAATAAATGGAAAAAAATAAATAAATAAATTAAAAAAAAAAAAAAAGAGGTGACGGGGGATTTGAGGGCTGATGAAGCTGTTCTGTATCTTCACTGGGGTAATGGTTACACAACATACATATTTGTCAAAACTCCTAGAACTACATGGTTAAAAAAAGTCTACATTTTATTATACAAAATTATCTTAATTTATAAAAATGGGGGAAATACATGTACATGTCCGTGGCCTGTGCATACATGCTCAATCACTTAGTCATGTCTGACTCTTTGCAACCCCAGGGCCTGTAGCCCACCAGGCTCCTCTATCAATGGGATTCTCCAGGCAAGAATACTGGAGTGGGTTGCCATTTCCTCCTGCAGGGGATCTTCCCGACCCAGGGATCAAACCCATATCTCTTGTGGCTCCTTTGGCAGGCAGATTCTTTACCACTGAGTCACACACCATCTGACATATAATCAGGTAGTCAGTAAATGTTGAACATAATCTTTTTTAAAAAAAGGTTAAATGATACAGATACCTAAAACAAAAGCTAAACTTTAATTTGTTGTAAGTTATTGAAACTTTTTCTGTCAGCCATATCAAGATAATAAGAAATCCCTGAGGGTATTAGAAAAATTAAGTTGTGAATAGTTGAATTAAAGTTTCCATGACCTTTGTGGAGAAGGCAATGGCACCCCACTCCAGTCCTCTTGCCTGGAAAATCCCATGGATGGAGAAGCCTGGTGGGCTGCAGTCTATGGGGTCGCAAAGAGTTGGACATGACTGAGCAACTTCACTTTCACTTTTCACTTTCATGCACTGGAGAAGGAAATGGCAACCCACTCCAGTGTTCTTGCCTGGAGAATCCCAGGGATGGGGGAGCCTGGTGGGCTGCTGACTATGGGGTTGCACAGAGTTGGACACGACTGAAGTGATGCAGCAGCAGCAGCAGCATGACCTTTGTACATCGTTAATTTGGGGCAGGTATTTCATTTGCCCTAGATTTATGAAGTGCCAGAGAGAGCCCAGCTCTCTTCAATTTGAATGGGAAGGAGGATGCTTAAAGGGGCTTGAGTCTCAAATTGTGGCTGACAGAACACTTAAGAGTCCCGGCGTGAGGTGAAATGAAAAAGGTGAGCAGAAAGTAATGCGTGGTCCCTGAAACTAAGTCTGTTCAACTCACAAGACTGCCCTTTACTCTGACATCAGGCACTTTCTTCTTTTTGGGGGGACTCAGGTGGCTCTGTTTTATTCTATTTATAAAATGGCTTTTATTTATGAAGAATCTGTCTGGTAATACTAGTTAAGATCCAAGCTGAGGGTGTTGTGTGCAGGGTCATGAACCTGGCTATGCCAGCTAGCCCACCTGTGGTCGTAGTTTCCACTCTTCATCGTTTCATCTCTGCCCAGGATTTTGCACTTAGCTGACCTCAGCAAAGGCAGCAGCCTAATGCATCTCAGAAATGTTTTGAAAATTCAGGAGGCATTTTCTAAGTTCCAAGGACTTACTCAGAAGTTTTGGATTGAAGTGATCAAAATCTAGGCTTTGCAGGTCACATGTCCCCCCCCCCCCCCCCCCCCCCGCCACGCCAAACCCCCCCCCCCCCACCCCCCCCCCTGCCACACCGAAGGGTGGAATTCATACCTCTTCAGATACTTTGCTATTTCACCCTGTGTGCCTGGGGAACAAACAGAATAGTCCTGGTTCCATCTTGGCTCTGTTTGGATCATGCCTTTCACCCTAGACTCAAACAGGATGCCCCCATGGCCACAAAGTCACACAGGTACTGCATCTGTAGCCTCACCTGCCAGGGAGAGGTCCTTCCATAGGCCTATAAGCACATGCCTTCTAAGACATTCTCTGAGCTGAGTATGAAGTCACTACTGCTCTGCCGACAGCCATGTTTGTTTTTGCAGCCACACAAAAACTAGGCTGCTATGATGTGCAACAGGCTCTGGGAGCTCAGAGCCCAAACTGCCTGCTGTTGGCCAGCACTTTAGGATCAGTCTAAATTTGTCTTGACAAATTATCAGTCTCATTCAGTCATTCAGTCATGTCTGACTGTTTGCAACCCCATGGACTATAGCACTCCAGGCTTCCCTGTCCTTCACTATCTCCCAGAGTTTGTTCAGACTCATCTTCATTGAAGCAGTGATGTCATCCAACCATCTCATCCTCTGTCGCTCCCTTCTCCTCTTGCCATCAATCTTTCCCAGCATCAGGGTCTTTTTTAATGAGCCGGCTCTTCGCATCAGGTGGCCAAAGTATTGGAGCTTCAACTTCAGCAGCAGTCCTTCCAGTGAACATTCAGGGTTGATTTCCTTCAGGATTGACTGGTTTGATCTCCTTGCAGTCCAAGGGACTCTCAAGAGTCTTCTCTAGCACCACAATTCAAAAGCATCAAGCGATCAGCCTTCTATATAATAGTCCAACTCACATCCATACCTGACTACTGAAAAAAACATAGCTTTGACAGTATAGGCTTTTGTCTGCAAAGTGATGTTTCTGTTTTGTAATATGCTCTCTAGATTTGCCTTAACTTTTATTCCAAGAAGCAAGCATCTTTTAATTTCATGGCTGCAGTCACCATCTGCAGTGATTTTGGAGCTCCCCAAAATAAAGTCTGTCACTGTTTCCATTGTTTCCCTTTCTGTTTGCTATGAAGTGGTGGTACCGGATGCCATGATCTGCATTGTTTTAATGTTGAGTTTTAAGCCAACTGTTTCATTCTCCTCTTTCAGAAACGTTCATCAAGTGGCTCTTTAGTTACTCTTTGCTTTCTGCCATTAGGGTGGTATCATCTGCCTATCTGAGGTTGTTGATATTTCTGCTGGCAATCTTGAATCCAGCTTGTGATACATCCAGCCCCACCTTTTGCATGATGTACTCTGTATACAAGTTAAATAAGCAGAGTGATAATATACAACCTGGTGTACTCCTTTCCCAATTTGGAACCAGTCTGTTGTTCCAGGTAAGGTGGTCTGGTATTCCCATCTCTTTAAGAATTTTCCAGTTTGTTGTGATCCACACAGTCAAAGGCTTTAGCGTAGTCAGTGAATTAAAAGTATATGTTTTTTCTGAAATTCCCTTGCTTTTTCTATGACCCAATTGTCAAGCAAGAAATGGCAAGAGTCAGCATCGACACCTTAGGAATCAGTGAACTAAAATGGACGG
Organism: Odocoileus virginianus; assembly: GCF_023699985.2. Taxonomy (NCBI): domain Eukaryota; kingdom Metazoa; phylum Chordata; class Mammalia; order Artiodactyla; family Cervidae; genus Odocoileus; species Odocoileus virginianus. Next base: position 48,042,908 of record NC_069687.1, on the reverse strand, counting down.
GAATGGGTGAATTTAATTCAGATGAATTTAATTCAGTAGTATCTACTACCATGGACAAGAATCCCTTAGAAGAAATGGGGTAGCCCTTATAGTTAACAAAAGAGTCTGAAATACAGTCCTTGGACGCAATCTCAAAAACAATAGAATGATCTTGATTCATTTCCAAGGCAGATCATTCAATATCACAGTAATCCAAGTCTGTGTCCCATCCACTGATGCTAAAGAAGCTATTCTATGAAGACCTACAAGACCTTCTAGAACTAACACCAAGAAAGAGGTCTTTTACAACATAGGGGATTGGAATGTGAAAGTAGGAAGTCAAGAAATAGCTGAAATAAGATGCAAGTTTGGCCTTGGAGTACAAAATGAAGCAGGGCAAAGGCTAACAAAGTTTTGCCAAGAGAACATACTTCTCATAGCCAACACCCTCTTCCAACACAAGAGAAGACTACACTTGGGCATCACCATATGGTTAATACCACAATAAGATTGATTGTGTTCTTTGCTGCTAAAAATGGAGAAGCTCTAAACAGTCAGCAAAAACAAGACCCAGAGCTGACTGTGGCTCAGATCATCAGCTCCTTTTTGCAAAATTAAGACTTAAAGAAAATAGGGAAAACTACTCGGCTCTTCAGGTATGATCTAAATCAAATCCCTTATAATTATACAGTGGAAGTGACAGATAGATTCGAGAGATTAGATCTGATAGACAAAGTCTGAAGAACTATGGATGGAGGTTTATAACACTGTACATGAGGCAGTAACCAAAACCATTTCCAAGAAAAAGAAAAGCAAGAAGGCAAAATTGTTGTTTCAGGAGGCCTTGCAAATAGCAGAGAAAAGAATAGAAGTGAAAGGCAAAGGAGAAAGGGAAAGATATCTAACTGAATGCAGAGTTCCAGAGAATAGCACGGAGAGACAAGAAAGCTTTCTTAAGTGAACAGTGCAAAAAAAAAAAAAAAAAATTAGAGGAAAACAATAGAATGAAAAGACTAGAGATCTCTCTGAGAAAATTGGAGATACCCAGGGAACATTTCATGTAAAGGTGGGCACAATAAAGGACAGAAATAGCAAAGACCTAACAAACAGAAAAGATTAAGAAGAGGTGACAAAAATACACAGAAGAACTGTACAAGAAGACCCAGATAACCAGGATGGTGTGACATCCTGGAGTGTGAAGTCAAGTGGGCCTTTGGAAACGTTACTATGAACAAAGCTAGTGGAGGTGATGGACTTCCAGCTGAGCTATTTCAAATCCTTAAAGATGATGCTATTAAAGTGCTGCACTCAATATGCTAGCAAATCTGGAAAACTCAGCAGTGGCCACAGGAATGGAAACAATCAGTTTCCATTCCAATCCCAAAGAAGGGCACTGCACAGAATGTTCAGACCTATACAATTGTGCTCATTTCACATGCTAGAAAGGTAAAGCTCAAAACCCTTCAAGCTAGGCTTCAGTAGTATGTGAGCTGAGAACTTCCAAATGTACAGGCTGGATTTAGAAAAGCAAAGGAGCCAGAGATCAAATTGTCAACATCAATTGGATCTTAGGAAAAGCAAGGGAATTCCAGAAAATACTGTATAATAGTTACACTCATTAACTGTTTATATGATTCTATGTATATGCAGTTTTCCTTACAGATATTTTTGTCAACCATTCCTTTTAACAAGCCCAGAACCAAGCCTACAATATCAATTGTTCTTTGCCTTGCAGACTGTAATTTCTCTCCCTTCTCCCATCTTCTTGTCTCCCAATCTTGGAGTGATGGTGTAAGATAAAAGACTGACCCACTTGCCTTAAGGTGGGATTAACTTTATATTGCAAAGTCTGTATGGGGTCAGACTGAAGTCAGTCTCTGGATGAAACCATATTTGACTCTTATTTTTTTGCCCCTGACTATTCTGCCTTTTGGGCTTCTCAGGTGGCTTAGTGGGTTAAGAACCCTCCTGCCAATGCATGAGATTCAGGAGACTTGGGTTTGGTCTCTGGTTCAGGAAGATCCCCTGAAGGAGGATATGGCAACTCACTCCAGTATTCTTGCCTGGAGAATCCCATGGACAGAGGAGCCTACAGTCAGTCCATAGGGTCGCAAAGAGTTGGACACGACTGAAGGAACTGAGCATTCACACACGTTCTGTTTCTTTCTGTCACCTCCCCCTGTTATCCTCACAGCATCCCCCAAACAGTTATTTGAACAAGAATCTCTGTCTCAGGCTCTGCTTCTGGGGAACTCAGTCAAGACTGGCATGACCTCATAGTTGCCACAAATGGTACAAATATGGAACAGTCCAGCTGCCTTTGAGAGAATTTGTCAAGAGCACTTCCCACTAGGAATGGCCCGGAATATGTGGCAATAAACCAACCCAGCCTCATATTTTCATGGGGGAGAAAGTGAGCTTCTGCATTTCAGGTTATTTTCCTGAAAAACAGGAGGAGCATTGTTGGTATTCAGTTAAGCATATGATACATCATAATGGTGGAGAGTCTGGGACACAAAGGTACAAAATGTACTGAGGGGTGTATAAATGTCTTGTGGCTACTGGAACAAACTCCCACAAACGTAATAGCATAAAATAAATTTATTCACTGATAGTTTTGAAGTCCAGGTGTCCAAAACCAGTATCAGTAGGTTGAAATCAAGCCTATCAGCAGGGCCATGCTCCGTCCGGAGACTCCGGGGAAAATTTGTTCCTTAGTTCTCCCAGCTTCTGGTGACAGCCAGCACGTCTTGGCCTCTGGCTGCATGACTCTTATCTCTGCCTCTGTGGGCACAGTGCCTACTCTTCCATCTGTCCTGTATCTCCTTCTGCCTCCTGTTTATAAGAATACACCGCGTTTAGGGCCCACCCTGTAGACCAGGATTCTTTCCTCACATCAGGACCCTAACCTTCATCTCATTTAGAATGATCTTATTTCCGTATGAAGTACCATTTATAGGTTCCAAGAATTAGAATATGGTAAATGTCCATTAACAGAGGAATGAATAAAGAAGATGTGGTCCACATATGCAATGAAATATTAATTACTCTGCTCTAAAAGAGAACAAAATAATGCCTGCAGCAACACGGATTGTCATAAGGATTGTCATACTGAGTGAAGTAAGTCAGCCCGACAGGAAGACAAATATCATATGGTGTCGCTTATACATGGAATCTTAAAAAGAAGGGTAAAGGGACTTCTCTGGTGACCCAGTAGTTAAGAATCTACCTCGCAGTGCAGGAAACTTGGGTTCAGTCCCTGATTGGGGAACTAAGATCCCACATGCCATGGAGCAACTAAAGCATGTACCACAAACTGCTGAGCCCATGCCGGAGCTACAACTGGAGTCCGTGCACTGCAAGAAAAGATGCCACATGATGCAGCAAAGACACTGCTGCACCCAAGAGCCAGAGCAGCCAAAGAAATAATTTTTTCTAAAAGATTGGCAAAGTGAATTTTTTAAGAAAAAGGGTACAAATGAACTTAATTACAAAACAGCAGTAGAATCACAAAAGTGGAAAACAGTCTTATAGCTAACAGGGGGTTGGGGGAGTGATAAATTGGGAGATGGGGACTGACACATACACATGACTATATAAGTAGATGCCTAGTGAGAACCCGCTGTAAAGCGCGGGTTATGCTCTGCAATGGCCTGTATATGGGAATCCGATCCTAAAAAGAGTGGATTTATGTGTGTGATTCACTTTGATTCACTGTACCCCTGAGACTAACACAACACTGTACATTGACTACACTCCAATAAATTAAAAAATGTATCTGGTGTCTTCTAGGAGTTAGAATATGGTATCTTTGGGGGGACCACTTTTCTGCCTGATGCACAGAGACAGTTGCAGGGCTGCTCTGCATTCCTGTGTTCCTTCATGATTAACTTCTATCAACAAAGGGGAACCAAAAGCGTTTGCTTTACTTGTTTTGTGTTGTCCTTCAGTTGCTAAGTTGTGTCCAACTCTTTGTGACATCATGGATTGTAGCATGCTAGGCTCCTCTGTCCTCCGCTATCTCCCGAAGTTGGCTCATATTCATGTCCATTGAGTTGGTGATTCTGTCTAACCATCTCATCCTCTACCGCCTCCTTCTCCTTTTCCTTCAATTTTTCCCAGCATCCGAGTCTTTTCCAGTGAGTTGACTCTTTGTTTCAGGAGGCCAGAGTAATGGAGCTTTAGGAACAGACCTTCCAAGAATATTTAGGTTTGATTTACTTCAGGATTGATTGATGTCATCTCATTGCAGTCTCAAGAGTCTTCTCCAGCACCCCAATTCAAAAACATTAATTCTTTAGCACTCAGCCTTCTTTATGATCCAAGTCTCACATCTGTACACGACTACTGGGAAAACCATAGCTTTGACTATACAGCCCTTTGTTGGCAAAATGATGTCTCTGCTTTTTAATATGCTGCGTAAGTTTGTCATAGCTTTCCTTCCAAGGAGCAAACACCTTTTAATTTCATGGCTGTGGTCACCATATGCAGTGATTTTGGAGCCCAAGAAAATAAAGTCTGTTTGGATGGCATCACCAATTCAATGGACATGAATTTGAACAAGCTCTGGGAGTTGGTGATGGACAGGGAAGCCTAGTATGCTACAGTCCATGGGGTAGCAAAGAGTCGGACACAACTTAGCAACTGAACTGACTGAACTGATATACACTATGGAGGATACAGAGAAGTGAAGTCACAGCCTTGGTGTCAAATATCTTGCCATCTATTTCAGGAGAAGTACCCCATAATAAGGGGCTTCCCAGCTGGCTCAGTGGTAAAGAATCCACTTGCCAATGCAGGAGATGCAGGAGTTGTGGTTTTGATCCCTGAGTCAAAAAGATGCCCTGGTGGAGAGTATCACAACCCACTCTAGTATTCTTGCCTGGGAAATCCCATGGACAGAGGAGTCTGGTGGGCTACAGTCCATGAAGTTGCGAAAGAGTGGGACACAACTTAATGACTGGACACACACACATGCATCCCCTGCTCAAAATAATGTAATTTACTACAACTAACACTGAATTTTATAGGCCTAACATACCAAGAAGAGAAAAAGCCAGTGAACTGGAGTGGTGAAGGGAAACTTTAGAGAGAGGTAAGACTTGAACCAGTCCTTGACATTTTGTCGAATTTGGCCAAGCAGAGAAGAGAGTTGTCTTCATTCTTTAGGGCTGTATGACAAAATACCACAGACTGGGTGGCTTATAAGCACAAAAATTTCCTTCTCACTGTTCTGGAGGCTTGGAAGTACAGGCTCGTGGTACCAGCGTGGTTGGGTGGAGGTTATCTTTCAGACTTCTCATTATATCTTCACATGGTAGAGGGATGTGAAGGACTCCCTAGGGAGCCCTGTGAGTCTCTTTGCTGGGATCCCATTCATGAGGCCTCCACCCTCATGAACATCTCACCATTATATTAGGCATTAGGACTCTAACATGTGAATTTCGGGAAGACACAAACATTCAGACCATAACAAGAGTTCAGTTTATTTCCTCATTTGATTTTTACAATCACTCTTTAGGGTTATGTCTTTTAAACATTTTTGGCCCAACTCATATTAAGAAATATATTTGATATCATGACAGTTTATTTAATGAACTTATGAATGAAAGTTTTATAGGACAATATTTATTTTTAACACACATCCAGTTTTGATTTTTTAAAAATTCTATTCTGTTCTATTTCATTCCATGCTATTTCATTAAAAAAATGCTGGTTGAGGCTCTCTAGCTCACTGAATTAAATCATAACCACTAGCATGGATTAAGATACAGTTATTTGAAAAATACCACTTCAGTACAAATACTCTCTATCACGATTTCTGACCATACTGGTCATTAGGTATCTATTGCTGCACATAACAAATTATCCCCAAACTTATTGGGTTAAAACAGTACCCATTTATATCTCTGAGTTTCTGAGGGTCAGGGATCTAGGCATTGTTTAGCCCGGTGCTCTTGCCTCTAGGTTCTCTCACAAAGCTGCAATCAAAGTGTTGGTCAGAGCTGTAGTCTCATCTGAAGACTTGACTGGCGAGCAAAAAGATTTTGCTTCCATGTTTGTTCATCTGCTTGTTCAGATGTCTTAATTTGGCATTCGATGAAAATGAGGTGTGAGGATTGACTGGCTCATGTGGACTTTCAGGGTCTCGATTATTTGTTAGCTGGAGGCTTCCCTCAGTTCAATTCCATGTGGACCTCTCCACAGAGTACCTAGCAACATGAAAGCTGGCTTTATCAGAATAATAGCGGGAACAAGAAGGAATGAGCAAGGCCTAGTAACAGTCTTTTCATAACGCAGTCTCAGGAGTGATTAGTGAGTCAGTCACTCAAGTCATGTCTGACCCTTTGTGACCCCATGGACTGTAGCCTGCCAGGCTCCTCTGTCCATGGAATTCCCCAGGCAAGAATACTGGAGTGGGTGGCCATCCCCTTCTCCAGGGGATCTTCCCAACCCAGGGATCGAACCCATGTCTCCCACTCTGCAGACAGATTCTTTACTGTCTGGGCCACCAGGGACCACTTTTGCTTTATTCTCTTTGTTAGAAAAGAGTCACTGGGGCCCAACCCGCACCTAAGGGGAGAGTTATGTAATGGATGGGAAATCACTGGGGATCATGTTATTGGTTGCCTGCCACACTGGAAAATCTGGTATCAGCAAGGGAAGGCATTAGTGGCACCTGGGGGAGTTGACAATAACATGATGTCTAACTTGCTTAATCTGTAGTGAGCCATCTTGATCCATGATACTATACCTAGGGTTTGACTGCTGTCTACAGGTAGGATATTGAGGAACAAAATTCAAGGAGCAGCTTAAAGGCAAATAAGGAAGCAAGAGTATCGTCTTAATTTGACATTTGGTGAAAATGAAATGTGAGGATTGACTGGCTCATGCTCATATTGTGAATTATTGATAATACTGTAATTATCAGCCAGTTCAAACACCTGGCTAGAAAGATTAGTAACTTGACCAGGGTTGCCCAGTGCTTCTGACTTGGTAAGTTATTAACTTGTCCATGACTACACAGTTAGATGTTAACACAGTACTATACTTATACCAGGCTAGCAGGTTGAGTAAGAGGAACTGATGCTCTCTTTTGTGTTAAATTAGCCAGTTTAGGGATGTTTTACTTTCTCTGTGGCAGAGGAGAGTATAACTCTTATGGAGGAAGCAAACCCTTTTAATTTTTTCAGATTGTTATCTGAGGAAGTAGGCATTCTTTTCTTTCACCTAACCACAGTCTGTTTGTTACTGAGAACCAGAAATTCTAGCAGTCTTAAGAAATTTGGTAATGATTAAAGAAAAATATTGAGGAGTCTTAAGATGCTTTATCATGCAAAATTAAGGACTTGTTACTTAATCAAGGCATGAAAATTAAGGCATGAAACTAAATGAGTATTTCTTTCTTTTCTTGTGTTTCTCAAAACCAGAGAGTATAAGAAAGGAAAGATGAAGATAGTGTTGTTTATTTATCTGAGGAATTAAAATATTGACATTGGGAGATATATTTCAAGTTTTTAGAGTCTTCTTTCCCCTAGGGCTCCAGTTTAGGCCTATATAATGTTTTAGGAGTAGCCAATGAGTCCCTAATAGTTGGTCCTCTGTATCCATGAATTCTGCGTTCACAGATTCAACCAACCAGAGGCTGAACTCTTTACATAGCATTTGCATTGTATTTACAACTATTTACACAGCATTTGTATTGTATTAAGCCAGAGATGACTTAAACTATATAGGAGGATAAGCATAGGTCATATGCAAATACTATGCCATTTATATAAGTAATTGGAGCATCTGTGGATTTTGGTATCTACAGGGGTCCTGGTACTATTCCCCTACAGACTAAGGGATGACTGTATCTGTTTTATATGTAGAATTTTCTGGTTTGTTGAATGCAGTCTAAACTCTAGCAGAGAGGGGGTGATTTCCAATAGCAAGAGGGGGTGAGAGGTGCAGCAGGATGTAGAAGAGGATCAGTTTGAGAGCTCAAGGTCCTTTCTGTAGCATCATCCCAGGCGGGAACAATAACCCTGTTCTTCTTTACCTTGTTCTTGTTGCTATGGTGATCTGTCCACTCACAGCAGCCTGAGACAATTGTGTTGAGACTCATCTCCTCCAAGATCCTCTCCTAGTGATAAACCACTAGAGAGATTTCACTGACAATCGTCACTCATGATGTAGGCTGCATTCAGATGATGGCATTAAAGGCTTTGAATGACTGGAGGAGCTGTTATGGAGTGACCCCCACAAAAAAGGAACTTTTTTTATAAAGAACTTTTTTTTTCTAAACTAGCAATAAGCCTGGGGCTTGAGAGAGCTTTCTATCCTTTCTTTCTGTCTTCACTGTAGTCGTATCTCTGAGGTTCTGAAAAAAGTCTGCCTCTTTGGGGATGGTTTGAGTAGAGAAGAGGGTTGAGGCATAAAACTAAATGAGTATTTCTTTCTTCTTCTGTTTCTCAAAACCAGAGAGAATAAAAAAGGAAAGATGAAGGTGGTGTTTTTTATCTGAGAGATTCTTCCTTCTTTCTGAATATTAAAACATAGCAAAATGAGTAAAATTGATCTGTGAGTTTAAAGAAGGGAAACTGAGAAGGCTAAAGAATGATTTTGGATACCTTGAAACCAATGAGGAAAATTATATAAAATATAATAAAAATATTTTGGAATGATTTAAAAAGCTAATAATATGCCCATATCTTTTTACTCTTGGTATTCAGTAGCTACTGTTCATTTTTAGTGAGAGGTCTCTGGAATGAAAGGGTCTTGCCTGACAGAGATGTTGGTAGGACTTCTACTCATGAACAAATTACAGAAATTACTCAAATTTTCCTTTCAAGGCCTACATTCCTGTCTGTTTTCTATCTTCTCTCTCTCCAGTTTCCCTGTCTTTCTAAGTACTAATTGGTTAAGCATTTGGTCTCTTTGGTTACCATGGATTGGGGTGGTGACTCATGTGCCGCCAATGGGAACCTCAGCTGATAGCTGGGTCTTACGGAAACTCAGGAAGAATTGACTCATCAGCCTCCACAGAGAGAGCAAGGGGCTGGAAAGCCTGGCCTCACAAAGCCCAGGAGAGGTCGGGATGGCTGTAACCCCCTCATACACACCTCCAAGCACCCCAGCAGTGAGACCTGAGGTCTCTTCTCCCAGTGCTCTGCCTTTCTGCGGCTCTGTTGGTCTTAGCTTCTGCTTGTCTTCATGTCTTCTCAATATTTCCTCACTGCTGATTCACTCCACATTTTCCACTCCCAATTCCGAGGAAAGGTCTGGCTGGCCACCCAATTATCATCTCTCTTTTCATAGAGCTCTTTGTGCAGTCACATCACAGGTCCCAGGCCCGCTTGTGAATTGGTAGCTTTCGTGCTGGAATAGGTTGTGTGACTTGAACATTGCTAACCCTACTGGAATTACTGCTTTGAGGCCCCCTTTTCCTCAATGGGGCAGTTTTTCTCCCACATTGTGTGGGACTGGAAGGTCTCACACAGTGATGGCCGTGAACTCTCTTTTCCACTGAAATACCCATGTCTTGTCCCACGTGTTTTAATCTGACATAAGAATGATTGTTCATTTACTTTGTGATAGTCCTTTGAAGGGAGTATTCAGGTGGGCTAGGTAAGATCTTTTCTTTATTCACAAAGGAACGCCATTACAGGAAGAGAATGCCAATGGCATTTTAGAAAGTGTAGGTGAAACCTCATCTACTCTTTCTTTTGATTTCTGGTTGCACTTTGCTCCTTGGTGTGTGAGTGGATATTGAACGGGAGACTGGCTGGAGCTTATGCCTGGACACTGCCACCGTCTGTCCATTCCATCAGATCAGCCAAGCCATCCATCTAAAATGGATTAAAAGATAATGACCTCAAGCTGTGGATGAATTTGTTTCCTTACTGGTATTTTTCATCTCAGGTCAAGTGGATCCCACTTTCCTCACACCACAGTGTAACTCAGGAGAGACAGGCACGGGAGGCTGGGCAGTGCAGAGGCAAGGCGTGCGAGGCTGACTTGGCCTCTGTTTCTCTCTTTCTCCATACCTGTCTGCTTACATGTCTTGTTTCGGTCTGGAAAGCATACCACTTGGGAATACATACTTTCCTTTTGAAAATGACTGATATGAGGAATTGTAACATTTGAAAAGTCAGCGCTTTCAGGAGGTTTATCAGAGTTTCCTCCTTGACCTAGTTTCCGGGTTCTCTGCTCTGTTTCCTATTTCAGCCGTTGAGGTTTAGGTTGCCATGAAATGCCTTCAGTTTGCTCCAGAGACCATCGCCCCAGCATCTGGTCCACAGCAAGTGACCAAAACTGCTAAGGTTGCTCACTAAATTGCTTAAGTTGCTCTCACTGTAACAGTAGCCCAACTCCTACTAACGCTACCAGCTTGCAGCCCTTGTTCTAAATCTGAGCTCATCCTTACACAGTGAGAGAATGAATTTCTGTGAACTTGTGTTCTACACCTCTATTTATACATCCACATGTTTTCTGCTTCCCTTTAAGATAACAAAAATGCGCAACTGAAACCACACATTGCGTAAATGACCTCGTTTAATCTGCTTTCTTCTTCCTCTTCTTCAAGGTTGTATTTAAAGAGTTAAAAAAATGGGACAGGATGATATGCAGGTGGAAATTTCAGATTTGCGGTTGAAAATGCAAAACAGTGAAAAAGTATCTGGGCAGAGAGTCGACTGGGAATAACAAATGATGGCAAAATGCCTGAGGATGTCTTATGAATCATTTTATATCGACTCATGGTTTTGAGTTCTGGTTTAAAAGTCACTGTCATCGCCCTACGTGGGAGCTTCTTACAGTGCAGAATCTCAGGGGTTTCGGCCCAAATCTGCATTTTCACAAGTTCCCCAGGTGATTTTTAGGCACTTTAAAGTTGGAGAAGCACTGGCCTAAATACTTTGTTGGTTGTTGTCATGACAACCCGGTCACTTCCATTCCAATTGAATTGTTTTATTTTTAATCCAGTCCAGCTGCTCCTTGCTCAGTAGTCTGCAAGTCTTTCTGTCACCTGGCAAACTGAACCCAAATCTTGGAGGGGTGGGCCATAAAGGCTGGGCGCAGTACCTTCAACCTGTGTTTCCAGCCTCACTTCTACTTATCCCTGCCCCACCCCCTCATCAAACTAAGATGCCGCACTCATCGTGTGAAGATGTGTGACTTGTCTGTTCTCAGGCTGTTCTTCCTTTCTGACGCGCCCTCTTTTCCTTTCCTCCCCGCATACTGACATCCTGTCAAATTTACAAGGACCCTATCAAATGGCCTATCCTTTGTGAAGCCTTTCCACAGATGGACAGGACTCCTCTGTCTTTGAATTCCTGTGGCACTTGCCGTATAGCTCTTCCATGGTGTTCTTCTGTGAATCGTTTGCTTTACCCCGGAGTGTCATCTGAGCTTTTCCCATCCCTCCAGACCCCGCACCATATTGTAAGCTCTTTGAAACAGTGGCTGCATCTTAACTCATAATTGTCCTTCCTGAAGCCATGGCCTCAGTACCTTGTACATAGTGGACAGTCAATAAATTAAATGGCCAGGTAATATACTTGGGTTAATATAAAATAATCATATGCTAGGATTCACATATAAGATAATACTCTGTATGTCATGAGCAGGATTTTTAGTGGATGAAGAACATACACTTGCTCAGTTCTCTTTTTGAGCACTCACAAAGGATAAGCATGAACTCTTTGGCTTAGAACATTGTGATGCTAAGTGGTCCCAAGATGCGTTGAATTTGTGATTTGCCAGCTTTGCTCTGGGGTGCCTACCAGGGCAGGCCCAATGTGGGAATCTTTGTCCTTTGACTTCCTAGATTTATCCCCTTGAGGAAGCAATTTAAGCTCTCTCAGCTTCAATTTTTCACATAATTAAATGGGACACACAATGTTTATCATGGTGTCTGGCACTCAGAAGGCACTTAATAAACAGAAACTGTTTTGATAGTTTCAAAGATAATGAGAATTGTGATTAATATGACCATTTATTTTATTATTCTAAGAAAAAATACAAACCGCTAGATCCTAAGATGATACCTAACCTAGAGTGTTCAATGTTGTCTTCTATGGCAAACAGCAGTGGACAGATCAGAGTCTATAGGAGACACTTCTCATTTGTCATTGGATAGTATTTTCCTTTCACACCATTTAAAAATTTCTCTGCATACTTTTTCATTTTAAATCAAATCCTACACAGATTAGCACCTGTTCAGTTCAGTTCAGTCTCTCAGTCATGTCTGACTCTTTGCGACCCCATGAATCGCAGCACTCCAGGCCTCCCTTTCCATCTCCAACTCCCGGAGTCCACCCAAACCCAGGTCCATTGAGTCGATGATGCCATCCAACCATCTCATCCTCTGTCATCCCCTTCTCTTCCTGCCCTCAAGTTTCTAGCTAAATTAAACTAAAAATGATCCATGTGGAATAAAGTAAATGAAGAAAATTTGTTATCATCCTGAACACTGACAAATAATGAAGGTAGAGAGGGAAAAACAGTTAGATTGCAACATCATCAACATCCCCGTTTTCCACTTGTGATATTGTCACAGTGATGGAGGAACAAGTTAGCAGAGAAAAATCTTTTCCTTCCTTGTTTGGATTATTTTGTCATCTGTCATGTTGGGGAAAGTAGCATATTGATAGTTCAGCAGTTTTAACATAGAAATCTTGATTAAGTTGATGGATTTCTGCTTTCCTGAAGCATCCATCATGGACTAGCTCTTCCTTCTCTGACACTGCAATTTTCACAATAATTTTCCTTTCCTTTCTATCCTCCGACCTTGCTTATTCTCTTTGGCCTAAGGTTTTTATTAAACGAAATCATCTTCTCATCTTCCATGCTTGTTACTTTCTTATTAAATTTCCAACTATTTCAGTGCATTATTTAATAGTTCCCATGACATCAGTGATTCCACTGCCCTTTGGACTTTTTTCAGTTTGTTATGTTAAAGTACGCGGCACTGAAAAGAGGATTTCAGACATTTTGCTGGCAGTTCTCATTAAGAAGGCTCTCAGATTAGCACTGTCATTGGAGGGGCCTAGAAATTTGTAGGAAAAAATGAAACCAGTATGATCTTAGTCAGGTAGAAAGGGTTAGAAAATTCTGTGGGCTCTAGAAACCTGTTTTTTCCCCTGCCATCCCATTCTTCCTTTTGCAGCAGCATCTTATTTTCCTTTAGCGGGTATTCCTTTCTGACTCTTAGACCATGTGATCAGGTGGGGCTGACCTCATCCTCTCTCTAGAGACTAGCCACTGAGGCCCCTGGCCAGAACTTTCTCTGGATCCAAGGTGAAGGGCATTTTTCCAGCTAAGGTGGTGAAGGAGGTAAGCTGTAAGCTGGAGGTGTTATTGTCTGTCCTTGTCACCACAGCAGAGCTTACCTTTGGGTGAAGCCATAGAGAGAGAAGCAAAGCTGAGATGGAGTGAGAGTAACTAAGGCCTTATGACCCACAGGCTCAAAATAAGTGCTTTTTGTTACGTGAGCTACTGAACCTCCTAGCTGGGTTGTGTTTCTACTGCTGTGAACTGAATCAGTCTGATACAAGTAGCCTTGATTCATTCTTAGCTCTCCATGGCATGAAATGCTAAGGAGAAAATAGGGTCTTTCTGAATTTCCCATGTGGGTTTTATCATATTAGAGCCCAGGAGAGTCTGTATCCTGCTTCTATAGACTTGGAGGCGGTTGCGCACAGTGATAAGAGCACAAGCTTTTGGAACAATAAGTACCTGGTGTCAAATTCAACATTTGCAGCTGTGTATCCTTGGGCACATTACTTAACATCTTTGACCCCCAGTAGGATAGCATGTGGACAAGCCTGGGTGCGCAGGTGACATTGGGAGACTGTGAGCGGAAACTCAGAGTTTCCTGGTGGGAAGGTATATGCAGTCTCACAGGACTGGCTGCTGTGGTGGCGACCTCACCACGGAGTCCTGTGTGCAACCCCAGGGCTCATCAACGGAACGCTCCATAAAAACCCGTGACTTCCACAGCCAAACACCTGAATCCAGCCATGTCATTCCCCTTTTAAAAATTCCTCAGTAGCTACTCATTGTTCAGACTTCTAAACTTATAAATAAAGCTCTGCCCAGTCTGACCCACAAAGCCCACTGATGGCTGCTGAAAGACACATGGCACTTGGTGCAAATTGCATGAAGGTCCTTGGGGGAGAGGTTGAGTTACAAAAAGGCCCTTTCCTGGGGGGATGCAGGAACTTTATGCAGTGTTCAAACAACATCACCTTCTACTGGAGGGACTACCTCACCTCCACCCGGCACTCCTGCCTCTTCTCTTAGGAAGGGTCCCACCATTCTACCTTCTGGCCATAGTGGATTTCTTCCACGTCTTCAAAGGCCTCTCAGCTTTCCTTCCTCTGACCCTGTGATGAAAATCTGTTTTCTCATACTGGAAGTTCTCTTGCTTCCTTGATAACCTGGAGAACATCTACCTGTGAGGCAGGTGTGAACAGTACTAGACCACATCTAGGCTAAGAGCATTCTTAGCATCGCATACTGATCTCTTCTATGACACTTGTCAGACATTATTTTTATTATGATTGCTTATTGAATTGTCTGACTTCATCTCCAGGCCACTAGGTGTTAGTACTTGTAGGGATTACAGTCTCTTAGTGATCCCATTGAACTGTAAAATATAGGGGATCCAGTCCCAGAGATTCTCCTCCAGTTACTCTTTTAAAGGTAGGTTTAAGGTGTGAGTTTACTGGAGAAGGGAATGGCAAACCACAGCAATATTCTTGTCTTGAGAACCCCATGAATAGTATGAAAAGGCAAAGAAATATGACACTGAAAGATAAACTCCCTGGTGAGTAGGTGCTACTGGATAAAAGTGGAGAAATAACACCAGAAAGAATGAAGAGATGGAGCCAAAGGGAAAACAATGCCCAGTTGTGGATGTGACTGGTGACTGAAGTAAAATCCAATGCCATAAAGAGCAATATTGCATAGGAACCTGGAATGTTAGGTCCATGAATCAAGGTAAATTAGAAGTGGTCAAAAAGGAGCTGGCAAGAATGAACATTGACATTTTAGGAATCAGTGAACTAAAATGGACTGGAATGGGTGAATTTAACTCAGATGACCATTTTATCTACTACCGTGGGCAAGAATTCCTTAGAAGTAATGGAGTAGCCCTCATGATCAACAAAAGAATCCAAAATGCAGTACCTGGGTGCAGTATCAAAAATGACAATGATCTCTGTTTCCAAGGCAAACCATTCAGTGTCACAGTAATCCAAGTCTATGCCCCAACCAGCAATGCTGAAGAAGCTGAAATTGAACGGTTCTGTGAAGACCTACAAGACCTTCTACAACTAACACCCAAAAAAGTTGTCCTTTTCATCATAGGGGACTTGAATACAAAAGTAGGGATTCAAGAGATACCTGGAGTAACATGCAAATTTGGCCTTGGAGTACAAAATGAAACAGGGCAAAGGCTAACAGAGATTTGCCAAGAGAATGCACTGGCCATAGCAAACACTCTCTTCCAACAACACAAGAGACAGACTCTACACATGGACATCACCAGATGGTCAATACCAAAATCAGACTGATTATATTCTTTGCCGCCATGCTATACAGTCTATATAGCATGCTATACATGCTATACAGAGAAATGCTATACAGTCACAAAAAATAAGACCAGGAGCTGACTGTGGCTCAGCTCATGAACTCCTTATTGCCAAATTCAGATTTAAATTGAAGAAAGTAGAGCAAACCACTAGACCATTCAAGTATGACCTAAATCAAATCCCTTATGATTATACAGTTGAAGTGACAAATAGATTCAAGGAATTAGATAGACAGAGTGCTTGAAAAGCTATAGATGGAGGTTTGAGACATTGTACAGGAGGCAGTGATCAAGACCATCCCCAAGAAAAAGAAATGCAAAAAGTCAAGATGGTTGTCTGAGGAGGCCTTTATATAGCTGAGTAAAGAGGAAAAGCAAAAGGCAAAGGAGAAAAGGAAAGATATACCCATTTGAACACTAAGTTCCAAAGAAGTACGAGGAGAGATAAGAAAGCCTTTGTCAGTGGTCAATGCAAAGAAATAGAGGAAAACAATAGAATGGGAAAGACTAGAGATCTCTTCAAGAAAATTAGAGATACCAAGGGAACATTTCATGCAAAGATGGGCTCAATAAAGGACAGAAATGGTATGGACCTAACAGAAGCAGAAGATATTAAGAAGAAGTGGCAAAAATACAAAGAACTATACAAAAACTATCTTCATGACCAAGATAATCATGATGGCATGATCCCTCACCTAGAGCCAGACATCCTGGAATGTGAAGTCAAGTGGGCCTTAGGAAGCATCACTATGAACAAAGCTAGTGGAGGTGATGGAATTCCAGCTGAGCTATTTCAAATCCTAAAAGATGATGCTCTGAATGTGCTGCACTCAATATGCCAGCAAATTTGGAAAACTTAGCAGTGACCACAGGAATGGAAAAGGTCAGTTTTCATTCCAATCCCAAAGAAAGGCAATCCCAAAGAATGCTCAAACTACCGCACAATTGCACTCATCTCACACACTAGCAAAGTAATGCTCAAAATTCTCCCAGCCAGGCTTCAATTGTATGTTAACCTTGAACTTCCAGATGTTCAATCTGCATTTAGAGAAGGCAGAGGAACAAGAGATCAAATTGCCAACATTCACTGGATCATAGAAAAAGCAAGAGAATTCCAAAAAAATATCTACTTCTGCTTTACTGACTACGCCAAAGCCATTGACTGTGCAGATCACAGCAAACTGTGGAAAATTCTTCAAGAGATGGGAATACCAGACCACCTGACCTGCCTCCTGAGAAATCTGTATGCAGGTCAAGAAGCAATGGTTAGAACTGGACATGGAACAACAGACAGCTCCCAAATTGGGAAAGGAATACGTCAAGGTTGTATATTGTCACTCTGTTTATTTAACTTACATGCAGAGTACATCATGCAAAATGTTGGGCTGGATGACACACAAGCTGGAATCAAGATTGCTGGGAGAAATGTCAATAACCTCACATATGCAGATGATACCATCCTTATGGCAGAAAGTGACAAGGAACTAAAGAGGCTCTTGATGAAAGTGAAAGAGGTGAGTGAAAAAGCTGATTTAAAACTCAAGATTCATAAAACTAAGATCATGGCATCTGGTCCCATCACTTCATGGGAAATAGATGGAGAAACAGTGGAAACAGTGACAGACATTATTTTCTTGGGTCCCACAATCACTGCAGATGGTGACTGCACCCATGAAATTAAAAGACTCTTGCTTCTGGGAAGAAAAGCTATGACCAACCTAGACAGCATATTAAAAAGCAGAGACATTACTTTGTCAACAAAGGTCCGTCTAGTCAAGGCTATGGTTTTTCCAGTGGTCATGTATGGATGTGAGAGTTGGACTATAAAGAAAGCTGAGTGCCGAAGAATTGATGCTTTTGAACTGTGGTGTTGGAGAAGACTCTTTGAGAGTCCCTTGGACTGCAGGGAGATCCAACCTAAAGGAGGTCAATCCTGGGTGTTCATTGGTAGGACTGATGTTGAAGCTGAAACTCCAATACTTTGGCCACCTCATGCGAAGAATTAACTCATTGGGAAAGACCCTGATGCTGGGAAAGATTGAGGACAGGAGGAGAAGGGGAAGACAGAGGATGAGATGGTTGGATGGCATCACTGACTCAATGGACATGGATTTGGGTGGACAGTCGGAGTTGGTGATGGACAGGGAGCCCTGGTGTGCTGCAGTTCATGGGGTCACAAAGAGTTGGACATGACTGAGTGACTGAACTGAACTGATGCAAAGAACTGACTCATTGGAAAAGACTCTAATGCTGGGAAAGATTGAAGGCAGGAGGAGAAGGGGATGACAGAGGATGAGATAGTTGGAATGGCATCACCGTCTTGATGGACATGAGTTTGAGCAAGTTCCAGGAATTGTTGATGGACAGGGAAGCCTGGCGTGCTGCAGTCCATGGTCTTCCAAGGAGTTGGAGATGACTAAGCAACTTATACTTTCTTTCACTTTAGCATGTGAGTACTGAGCCCAGACTTCAAGATTTAAATCATGGCCCTGTTTTCCCTAATGATGTGACCTTGGACAAGGCAGTTCAGTTTTTTTGGTCTTAGTTTTCTAATCTGCAAAATGGGAATAATAATAATAGGTCAAATATAGTGTTGGTATGAGAATGAAATCACAGCCCATGTGAAGCACTTATTTTAGTGACTGGCATGTACCATGCCCTTAATACATGGTAGCTGTTGTTACTAGTGATGATTCTGATACAAATTGTCATTAGACTATACTTTGAGAGGCACGGAATTAGATGATAAGCGTTCCAAGGTCGGCAATCAGGTCTGTCTTGCTCACTTGAGTCCCCAGAACCAAGCCCTGTGTCTGACACATAGTAGTCACTCAAACAACCATCAGTCTGCCTTTTTGGCGTAGTTAGTATCTACACGACTCATTTGGCCCCTTTCCTTATATTAGTGTGTGTTCTATATCACTCACTGTTTTGTGGTCTAGCCTCATCTAACATCCAAGTCAGAAGTATCACCAGGGCAGAGAATGTGACAAGCCTTGTATCTCCACCCAGCAGGACTTTGCAGCTGCTTCTTCGTGGAAACACAGGTGAGCTCATCACTCCGCCTGGAGTCATCAAACGTCTGACTCTTCTGGAGAACAGAAGCTTGCAGCACGCAGCATCGTTCCCCCAAATGCTGCAGAACACTGAATTCTCTATTTTTTCCACTCCCACATGTCAGGAGGCAGATATAATATATCATCCTTAGTAACATGAACCATTACTGTAGTGATCTTCCAAGGTGGGTAGAGGCAGGGGTGTACTGATAAGTATTTTAAAATAACCTCTCTAGAGTCAGAGATGAGAGTCCTGATTTATGGTGGTTATCCATTTCCATACTATAAATATTTCCACCATGTCTGATCTCAAGCCACCAGTGAGATGCTGCTGCTTGTAGATTCAGCAAGAGGTGTGTGCAAACCTGCTCCGTTGAGCTGGTCAGATGTGTGATGACTCCAAGCACATCATTAGTCAGTGGGTGAGTAGGTATTTCTGGTGTGTGTGTGGGAACCTATATAGTATGCAATCAAAAGGCTCCCCACAAGATTCTGAAAAGTTCCTTTAAGGGGAACTCTACCCTCCTTTTCTACCACCCAGAGTTACATTCATAGGCAATCAACAAATGCAGGAAGCTGCTGGGATTTGGAGGAGGGGTATAAGGAACATGGATGCAGATTTTTCAAGTTTCATCCAGGTGCTTTGGGTCAGGGGATGGCAGTATAAGCTAGGTTATTAGGAGAGGCTCAAGTGTTAGGATATAGATTTATTTTAATGCTCCTAATGATGTTAATTGCAACCATTGTAGCAAGTGTTCAAACTCCCATTGCTGGTGCAGAGAATTTCTTTCCCAGATGACTTTTCAGAAATTAGAGTTTCATTGTTAGATGGTTTTTCACATTTTAATCTGTGTTTATTGATGAATGCATGAATCAAACTCCACATTTATTTTCTACTGTCTCCTAAGGTGAACTCTTCATTGTACTTAGTCTGGGATTTTCATTATTTTCCAAAGCCCATGCTCATTGTTGTTTCTATACCTTCGTGCTTTCCTGTTCAGTCATTGCTCTTGGTGGCATGACTCTCCCACAGTGGAGCCTAGGACATGAAAGGTGAGGAAAAGAACTGGATTCCCTTCTTGGCTGGATTAGAGTCAGGAAGAACTCTATATATGCATGAGGTAGGGGAGCAGCTGAGTTTGTGGTGTTTATAGTCTGTTATGTAATAATAGCCAAGGATCCTTGAGTCTACTACATACCAGGTACAATGAAAATGCATTAGTTCATTTACTCCTTAGAACAGCCATGTGAGGTAGGTACTGCTATTAGCCCTTTTATAGAGGAGGAAATGGAGGCATAGGAAGGAGGAGGAAATGGAGGCATAGGAAGGAAGAGCAAATGGCTAAAATCACAGTTGGATGCAGATTGGCTGAAGGGAGAGCTGGGATTGAACCTTGACCCCTGCTAGATGCACTGGGCTGTGAAGGGCTCCACTCAGCTGTCACCCCAGGCTGTGGATCGGGTGGTGGTTGGGTGGGTGCAGTGTGGTGGTGTAAGATTACCTTGCATTCTTCCATCTACCTTTACCTAATCCCACAAGATGGGTCCATGAACCTCAGTAACTACGATGTCTTCTAAGACAGCACTGGCTGTGACTTGACCCACACTCCAGAGAAAACCCCCTTGGTCAGCCTCATCCAGTGAGACAGCAGCAGTCTTGCCCTGAGAACTTCCCCCGAAGCCTAATCACAGAGGGGCACCCTGTGTGTGGCACAGATGGCTGGCTCCCCTCCAGTATTCTTTCTTTCCTTCTTACATAGAGACAGAGGTTCTAGCTGGGCCAATGGCCAGTGAAGGCCATACTTCCCAGCTTCCCTTACAGCTTTTTCTTTTTTAAAAATATTTATTTATTTGGCTGTGCTGAGTTCTAGTTGTGGCATGTGGGACCTTCAGTCTTCATTGCAGCATGCAGGATCTTTAGTTGTGGTCTGTGAACTCTTAGCTGTGGCATGTGGGACCTAGTTCCTGACCAGGGATCAATCCTGGGCCCCCTGCATTGGAAGCATGGAGTCTTAGCCACTGAACCACCAGGGAAGTCCCTCCCTTGCAGCTTGATGTGGCCAGGTAACTACTTTCTGGCCCACTGGATATGAGAGAAAGTGAAGCATGCAACGCTTCTGCTACCCTCCTAAAGGCAGGAGTGCACTCTCCCTTCTCAATTGCCTTCTTCTCGACAAGACGGTGATGGCTGTGAGTGGAAGCCATGCATGGATGCCTGGACTCCTGACGCTTTGAGGAACAGAGCTTTACCATCAGCTTGGATTTTTATGGGAAAGACAGAAACTGTGAAACATTTAAACCACTTTTGTTTTGGTTCTCTTGTTATATCACCTCATCTACAGCATCAGAATATATTCAGCTTCTGTAAATCACAGCAGTCACCTCCCCTTCCTTACGAAATTCTTGTTTTCTGCTTACATGGGTTCTTTCATGCCCCTGTCACCAGGGAGCACTCAGGGCCCACGTCCCCATGGTGAACGTCTTCTTCCAGTTCTCCATCCCGTCCGCTTCTCAGAGCACCACTGTCATGCTGAGACTGAACGCACATGTATGAAGGCGATGAAGAGCGAGCTGGGATTCAGTCAAGTCTGGGGATCATGCTGAGAGCAAGACAAGGAATAGGATAAAAGCCAACTGTCAAGTGAGGCAACGAATCTAGTATCTGTTGTGGGGAGGAGCCAGAGATTAGGAAGGAATGGAGGCCAATACAAAATGAATTCAGAAGGTAGGCAGGTGAGTAAGACCAGAGGACAGAGAAGAATCCAGAGTGGCTGAAGGATGCAGCCATGCATGAAAGTCTTATGTGCATTTGGGAGAAGAAAAATAGACACATCTTAAAAAAAAAAAAAATGCAAGGGCTTTGGAAGTTAGGTGAACTTGCCTCAGATAAAAAGGCTCTTGGAACTCACCTGCTGTAACAGACACTCAGGGCTGACCAAGGCTGAGGTCCGCTGGGAGCCTGGGGTAGCAGCCACAGGTCCTGACGGGCATCCCGGCCTTGTTCACATGAGCACAAGGCGTGGGGGAGCCTTTCTCATCCCAGGGATGCTGTGGTGGCCTGGCGCACCCTGCGGGCTGGCTCAGTCAACAGCCCTTCCAACCTCTTATCCTTTCTCCACGTTAGAGTCAGGAGAGTTAAGGTGTCCTTGAAGCCCGGCTAGGGGTGCGGTCTTGGTTCTGCTGAGCAGAAGCAGCCCCACGCTGCTGGGAAGGAGGGTGTGATCCTGTGGCCGAGGTGGGCTCCCCGGGCCTCTCTGGGAGGGTCTGTGATCTCTGGGCCCTCGTGTCGTTGGCGCTGAGGTGCAGACGGGCATACCATGGATTTCCACCAGAACAGTCCTGGGGTGGTTGATTATTTTCTCTGGTTGCTGTTTCACCTTTAATCCTGTCTTACTTACTGGTCCTAAAAGAGACTCTATAAGCCACCTAATAAATTCATTTTTGTTTAAAATAATATGAGTGAGTGGTTTACAAACCAGGTGTGCTGGCAGCTACATGCATTACTGTTTTACATTGTCTTTAGTTCTTTTATATCTATTGCTATATCTTGCCTCCACAGCTATAGCGTAAGCCACTTCTAGATAGAGAACATGTTTTATTCCACACCCCCCCCCCTTTTTTTTTTTGTAATTTCAGTTTTGGCTGTGCTGGGTTCTTTGTTGCTGCATGCAGGCTTTCTCTAGTTGGGGCGATCAGGGAGGGGGGCTACTCTCTAGTTTTGGGGCCTGAGTTTCTCATTGTGATGGCTTCTTTTGTTGTGGAGCACAGGCTCTAGGGTGCCCAGGCTTCACTAGTTGCTGCTCGCAGCCTCTAGAGCACAGGTTCAGTAGTTGTGCATGGGCATGTGGAATCTTCCTGGACCAGGGATCGAACCTGTCTTGCCTGCATCAACAGGCAGATTCTTTACCACTGGACCTCCAGGGACATACTCATTCCTTTTTTGAATCATTCTTTGTTCCTTCTATAATGCTGAGTACATAGTAGAAGCTCAAAAAGTACTTTTTAAATTGAAATGTGGTTGTTTTGGAGGAAAGAAATATAAACTACATCAGTGATACCTCTGGGAAGTGCATAAAATGATCCATTGTTGTGCAAGAAGAAAATACTAGAATAGAAACTAAATTTTATCTGAACACAATTTTTATTGTTTTACTGGTATTTAACTTAGATAGTAGTACATTTATACCAATAGACAAATGTTGGTGTGACTATCGAAAAGTTATTACATACATGGGTGAGAAGTTTTTAAAATGTTGGGAGGCCATTGGGCTGAGTGACCTCTCAAGATGCTTTCCAGTGATTTTTTTTAACCAATCAGATTTCTCATCCAAGTCAAGAAATGGGCAGAGAGCTTAGTAGAGTGCCATCTGGTGGTGAGGCCTTCAACATGCAGTGTCGATTCCATTGTTCCTC
Organism: Odocoileus virginianus; assembly: GCF_023699985.2. Taxonomy (NCBI): domain Eukaryota; kingdom Metazoa; phylum Chordata; class Mammalia; order Artiodactyla; family Cervidae; genus Odocoileus; species Odocoileus virginianus. Next base: position 48,019,880 of record NC_069687.1, on the reverse strand, counting down.
CAGCAAGTCATCTGTTGGCACCACTGCAGGCCTTCCCTGCCGGCAGAGGGGACAGTTCCACGGAAGGGGAGAGTGAAACTCATCTGGCACAAAGGAAATGGAAGGACAGGTGGGTACAGAGAGGCGAAAATAAAAATCTGTACTTAAAAGACACAGTGTGATTAGGACAGAAACACACTGCAGAGAGGGTCCTGCTGTCTGGGTTCAGCTTATCCACGTTCATCATCAAAAATCAGAAGGCCAGGATGGAGGGTGCCTGAGCCCTCCTCTCTCCCAGGGGCCAGGTGTCAGCACAGAACAAAGACTTTTTGGGCTAAACTTTACCTCCCTGAGAAAGAATTTCTCTTTCAGAAACAAACACTTGCAATCTAACCACAGAAAGCAGAGCCTGAAATTCTGTTCTCTACCAGATGAATGACTCGATGTTTCTGCTCTGGATCCTCCTTCTCCTTGACTGACCGCCCCCCTGGGGGAGTTCTGGTCATAAGAACGTTAGAACAGACACTGCGTTTTCCTTGGGCATCGCAAGGTCATGGCTATAACGTCAGAGGAGGCTGCTCCTTGGGAAAATAGAACCGAACAATGACAATTACGCTTCCCAACAGATGCCCGTGTCCTTAATCTGCCCGCTGTGGCGAGAAACAGCAGAGGCGACATTTGAATTGTCCCTTGATGATGTGTCAGGACGGTCCAGTTTTGACAAGGAGGCACTGGGGAACAGGGAGCTGATGACTTCTCAGTACAAGTGTCCCCTCCCTTTTATGCACAGAGAGGTAAATTAAGAGGAGCAGGCAAAGGAATGCAAGCAGAGGAAAGAGGGAAGTGATGCCTGAGAGGGGGAGGACGGTGGGAGGGGAGGGAGGGAAGCACACAGCAGGAGTTCCGTGTTCTCCCAGGCAGAGAATTTCATCAGAATAGCAAGTAGGGGTGGGGGCGGGAGGAGAGGGCGGGGAGGAGGGCCTAGCAGAAACAGTCACCTTCAGAAAAAAGAACAAAGATCTTAGGAACTCAGGCTTCTGCGAACGCGACAGCACTGTGGGAATTTGCAGGAGAGCAGAGGCGGTGGGTTGGCAGTTTGGTCTAAAAAAGAAGGAGCTGGTCAAGAGCAAATGGTGGGGGTTTCCTACCAGGAGTGGCACAGGGAAGATTCTTCAGTGACTCACCTCATGGGAGTCACTGACGGACTTGGGTTAAAGCTGGGTCAGATTTGTGGAAGAGCCTCCAATGTGCCACATGGCGGGGTGAGGGTCACTGACTCGGCTGAGTGAGGACGGGAGGCAGGACAGGGTCAAGGTGACCTCAGGGGGCCGCTTGCTGAGGTTTACTGTGGTCATCGTCAATGGGAGACAGTGGTGTGGAGGCAGGTGGCCAGGATCTGGGTTTGGGGGACCACTTCACCTCTCATTAGGTTCGTAACCCTGTTCTTGTCTAATGTCTTCTTCAGTCTTATTTCTTTATCTGCAAAATGGGTATACTCCTCCTTATTTAATCATTCATTAATTTCTAATAGATGTATTGCTGCTGCTGCTGCTGCTGCTAAGTTGCTTTAGTTGTGTCCAACTCTGTGTGACCCCATAGACGGCAGCCCACCAGGCTCCCCCGTCCCTGGGATTCTCCAGGCAAGAATACTGGAGTGGGTTGCCATTTCCTTCTCCAATGTGTGAAAGTGAAACGTGAGAGTGAAGTCGCTCAGTCATGTCTGACTCCTAGTGACCCCATGGACTGCAGCCTACCAGGCTCCTCCACCCATGGGATTTGCCAGGCAAGAGTACTGGAGTGGGTTGCCATTGCCTTCTCCGGATAGATGTATTGATCAGCAACCAAATGCCTATCACTCTGCTCCATTCTAGGACTGAAAAGTTAATCAGCCTTTCCTGTATCCAGTGCTTATCCAGCATCAGGCACTTTATTTATTTTTACACGAAGCTTTTATCTTTATTTATTTTTTGCTGTTGTTGAAGTAGAGTTGATTTATAATGTTGTGTTACTTCCAGGTATACAGAAAAGTGATTCAGTTATATATGTGTGTGTGTATACAGACACTCGAGGCTCCCCAGGTGGTGCTAGTGGTGAAGACCCCACCTGCCAATGCAGGAGACATAAGAGACATGAGTTCAGTCTCTGAGTCAGGAAGATTCCCTGGAGGATGGTGCGGCAAACCACTCCAGTATTCTTACCTGGAGAATCCCATGGGCAGAGGAGCCTGGTGGGTCGCAAAGAGTCAGACATGACTAAAGTGACTTAGTCACTTACTTATACACACACATACACACACACACACACTTGCATACACATTCCTTTTTAGATCCTTTTCCTTATAGGTTATTACAAAGTATTGAGTACAGTTTCCTGTGCTATACAGTAGATCCTCGTTGGGTATCCATTTTAAATATAGTAGTGTGTGACTGTTAAATCCAAACTCCTAATGTATCCCTTCCTCGCTTTCCCCTTTTGAGGTCAGAAATTTGTTTTCTATGTTTGTGGGTCTATTTCTGTTTTGTATATAAGTTCATTTGTATCATTGTTTTTACAGTCTACATAAAAGCAATATCATATAACATTTGTCTTTGTCTGGCTTACTTCACTTAGTGTGAGAATCTCTGCATCCATCCATGTTGCTGCAGATGGCATTATTTCAGGCTTTTTTATGACTGAGTCATATTCCATTGTGTATATGTACCACATCTTTATCCATTTCTCTGTAGATGGATACTTAAGTTGCTTCTGTATCTTGACTATTGTAAATAGTGCTGCATTGAGCATTGGGGTGCATGCATCTCTTTGAATTATGGTTTTCTCCAGATATGTGCCAGGTAGTGAGATTGCTGGATCATTTGGTAGCTCTGTTTTTAGCTGCATAAGTAACAACTCATTACCTTAACTGTATCAACTTACTGCCACAGTCCTCAGAGGGCAATGCTATCATGAAGTCCTTGTATAAGTGAAGAAGCTGAGCACAGATTAAGTACTGTGCCAAGGGTGCGCAGCAGCCAGGAATTGGAACTGCTGAATTTGAAACCAGGCAGCCAGCACCAGAGGCCAAGTCCCCACCCTCTGCTTGTTGATTCATCTGGAAGGTGGAGGAGCTCGACCATATACTCTCCGAGGTTGCTTTCAGGCCAAGGTTTAAGGAGCCCATCATGCAGTATCTCAGGGTTCGGATGAACTGCCTGCAGCTGGGCTTACCCCATGCACCCCTAATCCCACATGGAATGTGGGAGCAGACACCCTTCCCAGTTCCTCATGACTCCCAGGCTCTTGGCCCTTCCATGACGTCATGGCCAGAAGTGGACCATGCCACACAAATGGCATCTATTTGAGCGTAGACTTGAGTCACTGTAGCTTTTCTGAGAAGAAAAGAGGGAACACTGGGTGTTAGGGCTGCTTAGGAGAAGAGCTCATGCTTTTTTTTTTTTTTAAACAGGCTTGATTTTATCTCTATTACTAAAATTGTGGTCAACAGGCTGACAAAATTATATATTCTGGATGCCCTGAAATTCATGACAATGATCTACTATTTGAGGCAAAAATGATAGAGTCTCACTTTTCTCAGTGTTTATGTTTTTCTGTTTTTCGCAGCTAGTTAAAACAGTGTAAAACCTGGTGTGTACATCCCAGTGGAGCCAGGAATGAGGTCAGATTTGAGGGTGGGTAATGGAGGGGTTTTCAGATAAATGAAATAAAAGCCAGGCTGGCTGATCTCTGAGGTGGGGGCATACCCAAGACGGCAGGGCCTGCTGATATTCTGAGGAGGGTAAAGTGATGTGTGGTTGAAAGCAACCAACCAACAGCATCCTCACCTCAAGCAGCAATTGTAGGTTCTGTATTTTTGAAATGTTAAGGACAGATAATCAGGACCTCTGAGGGCAAGAAAATGGTTCCCTTCTCCACATATTTCTTCTCCACACCCTTCCACACGTTTCTACTATAAATCCCCACAGAGGGGTGTGAGGAGGGGGCTTTGTGACCGGGAAATGGGCACCCTAATCAGGGACTTGGGGGAAATTCTTGTTAGGACGTTATTGGGCTGTTTAAAAACTGATTTTTCTCAGGCAAAAACTGATTTTTCTGAGGCAGGACTGATTTTTCTACCCACTGATAGGCCTGTGGGTCCAGCAAGAGGAGCTAGGGGTCGCTCAGTGTCTGAGACCAGGGTGAATGGGAAGGAGACAGAAGGCGCACAGGAAGGGTCAGCCCAAAGGACCGGGGCCAAGTTGAGGAGGCTGGTGGCCATCCAGGCAGTGTTTGCACCCAAAAGTCAAAGAACTTGAACGTGAGTCCAGCAGGGAAATGATTCAACCGCTTCACAAAATGGAAGTCTCCCCTGGGATAAGAGGACAGAAACCCCATTCAGCCTGAGGGTGACGCTTCACCCCCCCCCCCGGCAAGGACTGGGCAGAGGAAGATGGCAGCAGGTGGGCTCTGTCAGAGGTTGCTGAGTGCTCGGAGCCTGACTGGGAACCGGTGAGCTCTCACGGCCCCCACCCCGTGATTCAGAAGGGCCTGCTACCAGGATTAAACCAGCTGAGGACAGGAAGGCAGCGACCAGATGTGCGGAGAACAGGATATCAGAGGGATGGTCTTCAGTGAAGAAACACCCCAATAGTTTTGCCCTTGGAAGCCCACAGAAGCAACAAACAGGAGCCTTGCCTGGGAGGAACCTTTCATCTGATGGAGAGGGCCGTTCCGGATTTGGGCAGCACTTGAGACTACCTTAAGATGCTGGGAGTCGGGACAGAAGGAAGGTAGGAGAAGAAGGTGTTTTAGGTCAGAAATTACAGCTGAGTTAAAACACAGATGCTTCTGAAGGAGCTAATGATGTCCTGAAATCAAGCTGAGGAGTAAAAGAATCTTTCCCAGCACTGAGGGGATCGGGGAAGGGGAGGAGACAGACTACAAAACCAGAGGCTGTGCCTGAGAGGGGTTTTGGGGACAGACCATGGCGGGGTGGGGGGGGGGGGGCGGAGGACACAGGCCAGGACTACAGGGAACACCACCTCCGGTCTTGACCCGGGGTGTCTAGCTCACCTCACCCTCGAGACCACACATATTCTACCTAAATTGAACCTGCGCGGGCTGCAGACCTGGCTTTTCGGAGGTGCTGTACATTTGGAGATGGGCACCGCTCTCGCGGCCCCAGCCCTGGGTCCTGAACTTCCAGAGCACCACAGGGGAAGTTCCTGTGAGCCTGCGTGCTTCCAGAGAGGCCCTCCTTTTCTGTGGCGCTCAGAGAGCAGAGTTGTGCTGACACTATAAAGTGGTAACTATGCCTGAGTGTGCTCTCCGAGAGCAGACACACACACACGTGCACAATGTCCTTCACATTCAGCTGTCTCAGGATATCACCACTGTGTGTAACACTTCACCAGAGTCCTCAGCAGTGAAGAACTACAACTTCCGGCAACTTGTGAAGGAGAGAGTTCAGTGATCAATCCAGCCGCCCTCTCACAGAAGCCTCAGCTCAAGAAGGCCATCTGATTTATAAGTCCCATGGGCCTCAGCCTTAGGGTTTGGCCATCTCCGAGCCACATATTTTGGTGGTCCCAAGTGAGAACGTTACAGGCCATCAGTCTCCATTATTCCAGTCTGACCGGAGAGCTCCCTCTTGTGGCTATCCAATTTAAAGCAGGTTCTTTAAATTTCCAATCCCACCAGTTTTCGTTGTTTTCAGTAAATAGCTAAGCGGTGCCTGACTGCCATCCCATAGACTGTAGCATGCCAAGCTCTTCTGTCCTCCATGATCTCCCAGAATTTGCTCAAATTCATGTCCATTGAGTCGGTGATGCTATTAATCATCTCGTCCTCTGCCACCCTCTTCTCCTTTTGCCCTCAATCTTTCCCAGCATTAGGGTCTTTTCCAGAGTTGACTCTTCGCATCAAGTGGCCAAAGTATTGGAGGTTCAGCACCAGTCCTTCCAATAAATATTCAGGACTGATTTCCTTTAGGAGTGACTGATTTGATCTCCTTACAGTCCAAGAGATGCTCAAAAGTCTTCTCCAGCACCACAATTCGAAAGCATAAATTCTTCAGCACTCTGCCTTCTATATTGTCCAACTCTCACATCTGAACATGACTACTGGGAAAACGGTAGCTTTGACTGTACAGACCTTTATCAGCAAAGTGATGTCTCTGTTTTTTAATATGCTGTATAGATTTGTCATAGCTTTCCTTCCAAGGAGTAAGTGTCTTTTAATTTCATGGCTGCAGTCACCATCTGCAGTGACTTTGGAGCCCAAGAAAATGAAATCTGTCACTGCTTCCACTTTTTCCCTTCCATTTGCCTTGAAGTGATGGGATTGGATGCCATGAAGTGATGGGACTGGATGTCATGATCTTAGTTTTTCTCATGTTCAGTTTCATACCAGTCTTTTCACTGTCTTCTTTCATCCTCATCAAGAGGTTTTTCAGTTCCTCTTCACTTTCTGCCTTTAGAGTGGTATCATCTGCATATCTGAGGTTGTTGATATTTTTCCCAGCAACCTTGATTCCAGCTTGTGGTTCATCCAGCCCAGCATTTCATATGTACTCTGCATATGAGTTAAATAAGCAGGATGCTGGGTTGCCATGCTGTCCTCCAGGGGATCTTTCCAACCCAGGGATTGAACCCACGTCTCTTAATGTCTCCTTCACTGGCAGGAGGGCTCTTTACCACTACTGCCAAGTTTTCCTCTGTTTATTGGCATTGTTCATTTTAGGCCTTCTTTTCTCTCCTCGCTCTTCTCTGGAACTCTGCATTCAGTTCAGAGTCTCTTTCCCTCCGGCTCTTGTTTTTTGCTTCTCCTCTTGCCTTAGCTATTTGTGAAGCCTGCTCAGACAACTTCTTTGCCTTCTTGCATTTTTTAATGGGGATAGTTTGAGTCATTGCCTCCTGTACAAAGTTTCGTACCTCTGTCTATAGTTCATCAGGCAATCTGTCTACCAGATCTATTAGTAATACCTTGAATCTATGTGTCACCTCCACCATTTAATCATGAGGAATTTGATTTAGGTCATACCTGAATGGCCTAGTGGTTTTCCCTCCTCTCTTCAATTTAACTCTGAATTTAAGCTAATGATCTGAGTCACTTGAGCTCCAAGTCTTGCTTTTGATGACTGCATAGAGCTTCTCCATGTTCGGCTGCAAAAAACATAATCAGTATGATTTTGATATTGACATTCTGGTGATGTCTGTGTGTAGTCTTCTCTTGTGTTGTTGGAAGAGGGCGTGTGCTATGACCAGTGTGTTTTCTTGACAAAACTGTTAGTCTTTGCTCTGCTTCATTTTATACTCCAAGGCCAAACTTGCCTCTTAGTATCTCTTAACTTCCTATTTTTGCATCCCAATCCCCTCTGATGAAAAGGACATCTTTTTTTGGTATAAGTTCTAGAAGGTCTTGTTCTTCATAAAACTGGTCAACTGCAGCTTCTTTGGCCTCAGTTGAGGTGTGTGTGTGTGCGCGCGCACACTCAGCTGGGTCCAACTCCTTGCAGCTCCATGGACTGTAACCCGCCAGGCTCCTCTGTCCGTAGAATTTTCCAGGCAAGAACACTGGAGCGGGTACTCATTTCCTCCTCTAGGTGGTCTTCCCCCTGGCGTCGAACCTGCATATCCTGCTTCTTCTGTATTGGCAAGTGGATTTTTTACCGCTAGCGCCACCTTGTGGACGGGGTATAGACTTGTATTACTGTGATGTTGAATGGCTTGCTTTGGAAACAAACCAAGATCATTCTGTCGTTTTTGAGACTGCACCCAAGTACTGCATTTCAGACTCTTTTGCTGACTATGAGGGCTAGTCCATTTCTTCTAAGGGATTGTTGCTCACAGGAATAGATATAATGGTCATCTGAATTAAATTCACCCATTCCTGTCCATTTTAATTCACTGATTCCTAAGATGTCAATGTTCGCTCCTGCCATCTCCTTCTTGACCATGTCCAGTATACCTTGATTCGTAGGCCTAACATTCCAGGCTCCTATGCAATATTGTTCTTTGCAGCACTGGACTTCACTTTCACCACCAGACACATCCACAACTGAGTGTTGTTTCTACTTTGGTCCAGCTGCTTCCTTCTTTCTGGAATTATTAGCAATTGCCCTCTGCTCTTCCCCAGTAGCACACTGGACACCTTCTAACAAGAGGGGCTCATCTTCTGGTCTCATATCTTCTTTCCTTTTGATACTGTTCTTGGGATTCTTGCGGCAAGCGGGCTGGAGTGTGTTGCCATTTCCTCCTCCAGTGGACCATGTTTTGTCAGCACTCCTCACTATGACCCATCCGTCTTGGGTGGCCCTGCATGGCATGGCTTATAGCTTCATTGACTATTCATATTGTCATGTCATACTGAAAATATGGCCTCAGAAATTAGGATGATAAGTGCCATATGAGTGTTACCCAGAAATGTGCTATGGGAATCTAGAAGAGATTGCAGCTGGGAGAGACAAGGAGAGCTGCAGGTGGAATTCCAAACTGAGAAGGTGGAATCAACCTGGACCAAGAATGGGCAGGATGTTGACAGATACGTTATTTTAAAGATGATATAGGAGAGGCAGCTGGTTATATGTAGTAAAATTGAAAATTAAATGTAGTCAACAATCATTAATTCCACCTACAATTGTACACCTTAAAGAAAATGTGACTTTTACATATAAGGGTACACACACAAGGAAATGTAATGAGTAGAACTGAAATTTCTAAATGTCCATCTACAAGAGAATTGATAAAACACAGTGTTTCATGCAATAGAACTCTGTATACCTGTTAAATGAATTAATGCTATCTGGTATATCGTAAAAATATTAATAGTAAGAGAAAAGAGTATATTTGCCAGAATGCCTTTAGAAAACATGGTACTCTGATGTTTGATAGACTTTAACTGAAGATAATTCAATGAAGGGACTCTGTTCAGAGGTGTAGATGGGTAAATGGAATCAGAGGGTTGGTATAATACTCGGGAACTAGTAACAAAGGGAAGTTTTCACCACTTCTAGTCTTGAAGTCCTAAAGGGAGGGATTGGGATTACTGGAGCCTGGTTAGAGATGAAGCCATAGAAGAGAAGCTGCTGGAAGGGAGTTATTGTCAAAAATGAAGCCACTAACAGGTATGCAGCTAGAAAGAGAGATAGCAGAGAGGATAAACATGACTGTCTTACATGGAGGAGATTTCTATATCTGCTGTAACAAAGTACCAGAAACTTAATGGCTTAAAACTTTATTATGTTAATGATTCTGGAGGTCAGAAGTCCAAATTGGATTTTACCTGGCTAACCTCAAGACATCAGCAGGGCTGCATGCTTTCTAGAGGACACTGTTCTCTTGCCTTTTCTCAGCTTCTATAAGCTGCCTGCATTTCTTGACTTGTGATCCTTGCATTTTCAAATCCAGAAGTGTTGCTGTCTTCCAGTCTCTAACACACCTGCCTTCCTCATATAAGGACCCTTGTAGTTAAATTACCCTCATCTGGAGAATCCAAGATAACCTTTTCTTATCAAGATCCTTAACTAGTCAATCTGTCCTTCTTGCTATATGAAGTAATGTATTCTCAGGGCCTGAGGAAGAGCACATGGATGCCTTTGGGGATCACTCTTCTCCCTATCATTTCATACTTTCTCTTCTGCCACCCTACAGTTTCCTGTTGTTGCTTTGCAGTAGACAAATTCAGCCAGCAGCAGAGAGCAAGGAAGCCTGAAGATGCTATCCTTGGAGGTCACTTTTGGGGGCACAGTGCAGAGAAGGAGAGAGACTGGAACTGGGGTGGTGCATTGGTGACTAACCGCTTTAAAAAGTCAGTCATGTAGTGAAACATGTAGTATGCTATCATTTATACAAAGGGAAAACCTATAGAATATTTAGACAATGCTGCATGTTGTCATTGCTTATGCCTTGATGTTTAGTCGCTCAGTCGTGTCTGACTTTTTGCAACCCCATGGATTGTAGCCCACCAGACTCCTCTGTCCCTGGGATTTCCCAGGCAAGAGTACTGGAACAGGTTGCCATTTTCTCCTCCAGGGGATCTTCCCCACCCAGGGATCACACCCATATCTTCTGCTTTGGCAGCCAGATTCCCTACTGCTGGCCACCAGGGAAGCTTGTCAGTAGTCATACATGATTGGCAATAATATTTTTTAAGATGATCTTTATATGGTAGAATAAATTTAGATTTATAAAAAAACTATAAGAACAATACAGCTAGTTCCCATATACCTATACCCAGTTTCCTCTATAATTAATGGCTGTGATTTTCTAATGGCTGAAGTGAAAGTATTAGTCGCTTAGTCATGTCCAGCTCTTTGCAACCGCATGGACTGTAGCCCACCAGGTTCCTCTGTCTGTGGGATTTCCTAGGCAAGAATACTGGAGTAGGTTGCCATTCCCTTCTCCAGGAGATCTTCCCGACCCGGCAGTTGAACCCAGTCTCGTGCATTGCAGGCGACTTTACCATCTGAGCCACCAGGCAAGTCTCTAATGAATGTCTGTGCACGCTTTATTATTAACTAAAGTCCATGGTCTGTTGAGATTTCCTTGTTACTCCCTAACGTACTTTTTCTGCTTCAGAATTATCTCAGATATCACATTACATTTAGTCAGGTCTCCTTAGGCTCTTCTTTGTTGTGACAGTATCTCAGACTTTTCTTATTCTTGATCAATAGTAGTGTTTTAAAAGTGCAAGAAAATCACAAGTACCAGATCCAGGATATGATATTTGTTACTTCTAGGAAGATTGTGAGGGCCGTAGGATCAGGACTGGGTACATGGGCCTTCAGATACATCTATAATGTTTGATCTCTTTAAAGAGATGTGGAGTGGCTGTGACAAAATATTTATAATTGATAGCATTGGGGGGAGGATGAGTGTATTATTCTATTTTCCACTTGTTTGAAATGTATCAGAGTCGAAGGATTTGAGCTGTTGAGAAGAAAAGTACCAGGTAGGGGGAGAAGCGTGAGGAGAGAAGGGGCCCGAAGTCTGCAGAGGAAGAGGCTGCGCTTAGAGGGCCTGCAAATGTGTTTCAAGGCCGGGTGGCTGGCAATGCAGGCTCTGGGCCTGTTGTGGATGCTGCTGACGGAGGATGAACCAAACGCCATCACCTGAGGGCCACTGACAAGTGCGGAGCGGCGGGGTGGGATGAGCAGGGCTCCTCTTCGAAACGCGGGACGGGGCACTGGAGAAGGGAGCCGAGTCAGCTGGGCGGTGTGCAGAGGCGCAGGCGCAGTGGCGAGGCCTGCCTTTAAAGGCGACTCTCCAGTGCTCTCTGTGTCACCGGATTCCACTCTCACAGCCACCCGTGAGGTGAGTAGTAGTGTTACCGACTGTCTTTTTGCAGATGAGGAAACTGAGCCAGAGAAGTTAAAAAACTCCCCTGAGGTCCGAACCCTGGGGACGAGGGGCACTGGCGGGGCACTGCTGCGGCCAGGCTGCCTCCCGTCCCTGCTCTGTCTCCACCTGAAACTGGTGGCGCTGGGAGAAGTAAGGGGACCTAGGCGTTGGGGATGAGGAAGTGGGCATAGGGGGGATTAATGGCTTCAAGCCTGGGTAACCAGAAGCTATTGTTACCCCAGAGAGAAGCTTTAAACATCAGGAGGAGGAGCTGGACTGAGGATTTGGCTAAAGAAACGTTGTGTTTGCGGAGCAGAAGGAAGGTGGAGCAGGCAGCTGTAGAAAAGGGAGCCAGTTGTTCTGGGGAATGAGAGAGAAGCTGTGGGAGGGAGTCAGAGCACTTTCTTTAAAGGAGGAGAGGAAGCGAGAAAAGTGAAAGGCAGGAAGCAATCAAAACTGTAAAGATAGAAACGGTTCTATAAACTTGGTTCATTAAATATTTAGTAGACTTTTTACTTAAGTATGCTATTTCCTTCCACCTCAGTTTTGGGCAAGCGTGAGTGAGAGGTAGTTTGTCCTTCCTTTCTTTTTTACAACTTCTTCCGTTCATGGAATAGGTTCTTGGCTTGGTGTGGTTTCTAGAAGGATGAATTAGCATCCTTTTACCCCAGTTTACTTTCATATTATTTATATTATTCTTTCCAGTTTGGCCTAGCACTTTTCACTTTCATTTAAGAGAATAATATTCCTTTTTCTTCCAACATTCTTAGTTTATGCACACTATAGCTCAAGGAAAGATAACAAATAGGAGTTGAAATAAACAAAAAATGTAGTGTTGTGGGCAGAACATTGTTGACTTTTTGAAAATCCATCTTTGATGTCACAATGAAATTAAGATTTTGTGTGCTTTTTTTCCTTCTGTCGCCACGAGGAGGTAGAGGGGAAGGGACTTGGCAGCACTTTCTCTGTCCTGCAGTGCTTCAGAGTTGAGTGCTGCTGAGACACAATCTAAAACACACCAGAGGGCTTCCCAAGGGGCACAGTGGTGAGGAATCCACCTGCCAGTGCAGGAAACATGGGTTCAATCCCTGAGTCAGGAAGATCCCCTGGAGTAGGAAATGGCAACCCACTCCAGTATTCTTCCTTGGAAAATTCCATGGACAGAGGAGCCTGGCAGGTACAATCCATGGGATCACAAAGAGTCAGACATGACTGAGTGACTGAGCATGCACACACACACACACACAGGAATGAATACCTTTCAAAATGTTTGACTGCAAATTGGTAAATCTATGCATGTCATAAAAACATCACATCATTGTAAGACACGAGCTACCTGCTGAAGCATGTTGTTAAAATATGCATTTATTGCAAAGCTGCTTTAGGCAGCTGTGAAATATTAATACAAGTCAGAATCAGGTAGGAGTCTTTTCCTTTCAGGCATTTCTAAAGAAATCTAAAAAGAGTTGGGGGAGGAAAGTGTTTATATAAATTTGACCTTTGTTGTTCTCATAGGAAGATTTGTAGAATGCTCTTTAGTAGTCAATCTTTTATATATACTATATAGAACTGCATGGAATAAACAAGAGTGAAAGCCAGGAGTGGGACAAATGTTAAAGCAAGAGTCAGGAGACTTGGTACCATGCCTAAGTTACTGTCATCCTAGACAAACCAGAATCATCTGCTCCCATGCTCAGAGATCCCATTATCATTGGTCTGGGGTGAAGTCTAAGCTTGGTGTGGTTATAAAAGTATTATTCCCAGGTAACTCCACTGTGCACCCAAAGTTAAGAACCATTGCCTATAGCAGTAGTTTGGTGCTGTCCACTGCTCTTTGGAGAGGAGAGGTGGGACAGTCGGAGCTTATTTTAGGAGAAATTAAAGCAGAGTTGGAGGGAAACGTAGCAGACATTTGACTGACTCTCAGTATCCATCTCACTCAAATGCTTAGCCTGAGCCACCTAGGGGACCTCATTCTCTTGGCCTGTGATGGATTCAAGGTGGAGAACATGACCCAGTCTGGTTGATGGGACATAAGAAGTCTGCTGCTGCTGGTCGGGGGTCAGGGGTGCCATTCTGGGAAAGGTCTCTCACCTGAGAGAAAGTTCCAGAAGGAGATATTCTCTCTTCTTCCTCATGACATTTTGTCTGGATGTGATGCTTGGTTCCATTGGAGCTATCTGGTTACCCGCTTATGGAGGGAGTAAACATCAAAGCTCAGAAGACCCTAGGTCTTTTTTTTTTTAATAATTAATTAGTTAATTTTTGGCTGCGCTGGGTCTTCAGGGTGGTACGTGGACTTCCTCTCGTTGCAGTGAGCAGGGCTTCTCTTGTTGCAGAGCATGGCTTTAGTTGTCTTGCAGCATGTGGGATCTTCCCGGACCAGGGGTTGAACCTGTGTCCCCTGCATTGGCAGGTGGATTCTTAACCACTGGACCACCAGGGAAGGCCCAGCCTTGGGTCTTCATGACATGTAAGCCACTTTATCAACTTGCCCAGGAACCCACCCTGCCTTTGAGATGTTATAAAATAGATATTGAAAGCCACTTTGATTAAGATTTTATTGTGTAGGCAAACATGCTCTAAATGATATAGTGAAAGATAGTTCATTCCTGACATAAAAACGAAGGAGAGTTTTCTGATGTGGCCCTCTCTGGAATTGTGCCAGTCTTTGTTGAGGCTTTGGTTAAGGTCAAGTCTGGGTCCTGGGATCTCATAGAGTGATAGATATAGACAGTTATATTATTTGAACTCTTTATTTTTGCTGAGTAGACAAGAACCAGAAAAGTAATATGACCTTTCTAAGGTCATATAGCAAATTTGTTATGTGGTTATGTCTAGAAACACAGAAGATATTGTCTTATTAGACTCAGTTGGAAAGGCCATCCTTCTAATATACAACTAGCTCTTTTATATTAATACCTCCCATGTTTACGGTGATGCCAAGAATGCTTCTCACCAAACTTAGAAAGTGTAAAACATGGTATTCAGGCTTTCAAATTAGTATGGGGGTCTTGCTGCATCAAAAAGGTTTCGTTCCAAACAGTACAGATTTGCCAATCAAGAGATATTAGGTAACTGACCAGATTCCTTTAGTTCTGTATCATAAGCCACCAGACCTGGTTGAACCTGTGCTTTACCCTGGAGCAAAGTGGATGTCAGCTTCCTTCACATGGCTTGTCAGAAATGTGAACAATTCACTTTCCCTTCCTTGCCTTCCTGGCACAGACATTACACTCTGAACTTAGAGATTCCTTCTGTCTGCCTACAGTGCTATATGAAATTAAAATGAAAATAGTGCTGGGAGGGGTAATAATCAAATCCGTGCTTCTTATATGAGAGTAAGAGGATCCCTGTGCAGGCTCCCCGAGGGAAATAATGCATACCTTTCTGGAAAACATAACTAACCTGATGGTAAAAAAGAAAAGGGTATGGGAGAAATCCAGTTTCAGGGGATATCTATTCACTTATTTCCTCCTGGGGATCTTTGGGTGGAACAGTTTATAAGTACTGATAAGTTGCTTTATCTCAAAGCAGTGAATGAAGTTTTGGGTGATTTTTTTTTTTTTTCTCTAGAACATTCACTGAATGTAACTGAGCCTAAAAAGGGAGTGGGCTACGGTCAGAGTTCCACTTAGCATGATTGTGTATAGCTCATTGTATCAGAACCTAGTGGTGCCAAACAACGAACTGTTAGAATGAAACTGTGGGACAGGAATTCAGACAGGGTACAGCAAGTGTAGGGTCTTATCTGGAAAGCTCTGTATCAATCTTGAAGACTGGAAGCTTTGTTCCCTTACATTCTGGAGGTGAAAGCTGGCTGCTGGCTGTAGCATCAGCCCTCTCTACATGGACTAACTTGGGCTTCCTCACCATGTCCACACAAGTGTCCTGAAAGCCAGAGCCAGGCAGAAGCTGTATCCTTTTTTTTTTTTTTTTTTGTATTTATTTATTTTAGGCTGTACTGGGTCTTTGTTGCTACACATGGGCTTTCTCTAGTTGCAGCAAGCAGGAGCTACTCTTTCTTGTGGTTCATGGACTTCTCATTGCAGTGGTTTCTCTTGTTGGGGAGCACAGACTCTGGGCACGTGGGCTTCAGTAGTTGCAGCAATAGGGCTCAGTAGTTGTGGCTCTTGGACCCTAAAGCAGACAGGCTTCAATACCTGTGGCTCGTGGACTCGGTAGTTATAGCACACAGGCTTGTGGGATCTCCTGGACTAGGGATCAAACCCATGTCCCCTGCATTGGCAGGTAGATTTCTATCTACTGTGCCACCAGGCAAGTCCAGAAGCTGTATCCTTTTTTGTTGACCCAATCTTGGAAGCTACTTAGCATCACTTATGCCATATTCTATTGATTAAAATCTTGCCCAGGAAAAGGGGAAATCTTGCCCACCCAACGGAGATCTCTTGGATGAGTAACAAGATCCTGGGAAAGCAAGTGGGCCTGGAAACACTTCTGGGGCTTTTCGAGAAAATAAAAAGTTGGAACCAGACATGGAACAATGGACTGGTTCCAAATTGGGGAAGGAGTACGTCAAGGCTGTATATTGTCACCCTGATTATTTAACTTATATGCAAAGTATATCAGGAGTAATGCCAGGCTGGGTGAGCACAAACTGGAATCAAGATTGCCAGGAGAAATATCAATAATCTTAGATTTGCAGATGATACTACCCTTATGGCTGAGAGCAAAGAGGAACTGAAGAGTCTCTTGATGAAGGTGAAAGAGGAGAGTGAAAATGCTGACTTAAAGCTCAACATTCAAAAAACTAAGATCATGGTGTCCAGTCCCATCACTTCATGGCAAATAGATGGGGAAACAATGGAAACAGTGACAGACTTTATTTTCTTGGGCTCCAGAATCACTGCAGGTAGTGACTGCAGCCATGAAATTAAAAGATGCTTGCTCCTTGTAAGTAAAGCTATGATAAACTTAGTGTATTAAAAAGCAGAGACATCACTTTGCTGACAAAGGTCCATATAGTCAAAACTATGGTTTTTCCCCCAAGGAGATCCAACTAGTCCATCCTCAAGGAGATCAGTCCTGGGTGTTCATTGGAAGGACTGATGCTGAAGCTGAAACTCCAGTACTTTGGCCACCTCATGTGATGAGTTGACTCATTGGAAAAGACCCTGATGCTGGGAGGAATTGGGGGCAGGAGGAGAAGGGGACGACAGAGGATGAGATGGCTGGATGGCATCACTGACTCTATGGGCATGGGTTTGAGTAGACTCTGGGAGTTGGTGATGGACAGGGAGGCCTGGTGTGCTGCGATTCATGGGGTCGCAAAGAGTCGGACACGACTGAGCGACTGAACTGAACTGACTGACTGATGGTTTTTCCAGTAGTCATGTATGGATGTGGGAGGTGGACCATAAAGAAGGCTGAGTGCTGAAGAATTGATACTTTTGAACTGTGGTGTTAGAGAAGACTCTTGAGAATCCCTTGGACTGCAAAGGATTGGGACTGCAGTCAATCCCAAAGGAAATCTTCAGCCTTGACTATTCATTGGAAGGACTGATGCTGAAGCTCCAATACTTTGGCCACCTGCTTCCAAGAGCCGACTCATTTGAAAAGACACCGATGCTGGGAAAGATCGAAGGCAGGAGGAGAAGGGGACGACAGAGGATGAGATGGTCAGATGGCATCACCGACTCAATGGATATGAGTTTGAGCAAATTCCAAGAGATGGTGAAGGACAGGGAAGCCTGGCGTGCGGCAGTCCATGGGGGTCACAAAGAGTTGAACACGACTGAGCAACTGTATGCCAACAACAGTCAGCTCACCAAGGTCATGGGGACTTCATCTTCTTTTGTATCTGCCTTCCGTGGCTATAGAGAAACCTCTCACTTTGTCCGTATCTCATTCAGCTGAAAAGTTGTTTTAATAAAAATCTGTGAAGAGTATGAGGGGATCAGTCTAAACCTGTCTGCAGTACTTGAAAAGTAATTCCAGATGTAGGTATGTCCCTCAGAAACATCTCTACAGACAGGGAAAAGTACATTAAATCTGCCTCTAAAGAACATTGTTGTCAAGGTAATTAAACAGCAGGTGCTCAAAAATGAGCTGGATTTCGATGTTGTCTTAGACCTTCTGTTTTTAAATTTCCCCCCTCTGAAAGTTAAGGTCTGGCTCTGTCCACCTTAGAAATCTGTAAGACAGTGCTGTGTGGTGGAAGGATTGGGACTAAGAGGGTTTGGAGTCAAGGCTTCAATCACTGCCCAGATCTGGTCTTGAACAGCTAATCTTTCTTTCTTTCTTTCTTTCTTTTAATGTTTGGCTGTGCTGGGTCCTCACTGCTTCAAGGGCGTTTCTGTAGTTGCGGTGAGTGGGGGCTACTCTTCATTACAGGGCAGGTGCATGGTGTGGCTTCTTGTTGTGGAGCACGGGTTCTAGAGCACACGGGCCCGGCAGCTGCAGCTCTAGAGCTGTAGGCTCTAACGCGCGGGGTCAGCAGTTGTGGCATGTAGACTCAGTAGTTGTGGCGCACATGCTTAGTTGCTCTTTGGTATGTGGGGTCTTCTCAGACCAGGGATGAACCCGTGTCCCCTGCATTGGCAGGCAGATTCTTATCCACTGAGCCACCAGAGAAGTCCAACCAATTATTTCTTAAAGCCTTTGTACCCCATCTAGAGTCTAGAATGAGGACACTAATAGAATCTACCTCCTGGAGGATACAAGAGAATGCCTATAATACAAGTAGGCTCCTAATGTTATAGTTATCTTGTGGGGCCAGCTGTGATGAAGTTCAATGGCAAAATGCAGGTTAAGTCATTTTACATACTGTAAAACCCTGTGGTGAATTTGGTATTATTGTTATTATACTCAACTTTCTAACTCTCCCCTAGCTGAGAAGTTATGAAATCTGGTGCTGGTGAGATTTATCCAATAAAATAATTTAAAATATGGATTTTTGATAACAAGTTTGGGAGATTTTACTCAGTGAGTCTGAAGTTGAATTGGGTAAACTTATAGTTTAACCTGCCCCTGGCTGAGTGGTAAAGGCTCTGCCCGCCATTGCAGAAGATGCAGTTTGACCCCTGGGTCGGGAAGATCCCCTGGAGAAGGGAATGGCAACCCACTCCAGTATTCTTGCCTGGGAAATCCGTGGACAGAGGAGCCTGGTGGGCTACAGCCCATGGGTCACAAAGGAGTCGTGTCTGATACCCCACCCCAGGTGATGCTGATGCATCAGATGCATTCAAGGTGGCCCTTTGGGATCTGCTAAGATCCCTAGGAAACCTGAGCCCTTGGACAGTAAAGTCCAGAGACTAGAGTTCTGCCTCACAGCAGGCTGTTGAGGGAGCTCCCACTGCAATGTCTGCAGACATCAGAGGGTGTCAGAATGTTGACACACCTAAGGGGAACTGGGAGGAGAGAGCTGAGACCACCAAAGGGAAGGTCTGTCTCCATGGGAGTCCGTTAGCCTCATCATTGTCTTGGGTTTTGTGGCTGTGAGGGTTTGTCTATAGACTAGGGAAAGAGGTTTTTAGCTAATAAAGTAGGAAAATTACCCAGGATTTAATTTTTTTTTGAAAGATCAAATGATTAAGGAGCAAAACACACTTTGCAGAAGACCAATTTACATGTCAAGAATCATTAAAATAAGCTGCTGGACTTCCCTGGCAGTCCCGTGATTAATAAGAATCCACCTGCCAGTGCAGGGGATGTGGATTTGATCCTGGTCTGGGAAGATTTCACATATGGGGGGCGGGGAGGTGTGCAACTAAGCGCATGCGCCACAGCTACTGAGCCGCTCATTCTAGAGCCTGTGAGCCTAGAATCTGTGCTCTGCAATGAGAAGCCACCTCAATGAGAAGCCCAGACACCACAAGAAAGAATAGTCCCCTTTTGCCGAAACTAGAGCAAGCCCATGTGCATCATTGAAGATCCAGCAAAGCCAAAAGAGAAGACAGCTAATGGTATGACTGACACAAATCAGGGCTCTGTAACAACCTAGATGTCAGGAAGCATTTAACAAGAGGCTTCCTGTGTGCTGTTTTGGATTTGTCAGGAACCCTCTGGCCCTTGTTGATTCCTGAATATTCAGGAATTAAGAGGAGAGGCACGCCTTTCCAGGGGCTGAGGAATCCTCCCTCTTGCTTTTTATGAGCCATACGGTAAAAGGTGATCCTTTGCAACTCTCTGTTTGATAGGGATGTCTTATGTTTTGTAAGTCTGGAATTTTAATCTTTGTCTTTGCTGAGAATAACCACCTTGTAAGACAGTGTATGTGCCGACGCCATGTTGATTAAAGCACCTCTGCTCCATCAGAGCTTTGGTCCCCGCGTCTTCCTTCCTTCCTTCCTTTCATTCCTTTCTTCCTCCCTCCCTCCCTCCTTCCTTTCTTTCTTTCTATTCCTTCTCTCTCTCTCTATTTCTGGCTAATTCCTTGGAGCGCGGAGGCCCGCTGAGCTCACTTTCTTGCCCAGGCTTCTAAGACCCCCTTTGAAGGCGCCCTGCGCAGTCACCCACTCCAGGGGGCGCCCCGCGCCGTCACCCACTCCAGGGGGCGCCCGGTGCCTCCGCGCAGCAGCGCCGCCCTGAGAACGGGGCTCTATTGGCTTTCCGCGTGAACCAGGGGATATCAGCCTCTCTCTCTCTTACTCTCGGAACCACGAGGTTCCGTCCGTTAAAGGACCAACAAGCGCTATCAGCCTCTTTCTCTCTCTCATTTTCTTATCGTCGACTCCGGACCAGCAGGTTCCGGTCCATTAAAGGACCAACACCTAGAGGGGTGGGAAGGGTGGGAGGTGGCAGGGAGGTTCAAGAGGGAGGGGGCATGCGTACACCTGTGGTTAATTCATGTTGATGTATGGCAGAAATCAAACCAATGTTGTAAAGCAATTATCCTTCAATTAAAAATGAATAACTTTTTAAAAAAAGCTGCTGAGTCCTTTACAATTGGCTGCTATTTCTTCTGCTCAACAATGGATGTGATATTTCTGAAGGAGACCTGCAACTGTCAGGACCTCTGACCCCATAGTCCACTCTGCCTTTCTAGAGGAAGTGGAGGCATCAAAGTCGGGAGTTGCCGTTGAGTGTGACACTGATGAGAAGTCAGAAGTGATTTATCTTACTTTCTTTGGGAAGCGTATTCCAAGGCAGTCTTGAAGAACTCAGGAATGGCTGTGCTGAAGGAAGCATTTTCAATCTGTAACTCAGTTTTGCCTGCCTCCATCCCTCCGGCATACTCTTACTTCGGTGATTTTTAAAATGTTAACGTTTTTTGGTAAAACATTTGCCCCTTCTCTGTTTAACAGAAGAAACTGCATCGATTAAATAACTTTTCAAATCCCCATTTCTTCCTTTTACCCATACATCATAGTCTAGAATAATTTTAAGGAAGTTGCTGATGACATTTCCAACTTCAAAAAAATCCTCATAATTATATTTGTCCTCACTACCAAAATTTTTTACTTCAATAGTATTCATGTAATTGAATACATATGAAATGTATTGAATATGAATGCATACTGAACTTATGGAATGTAAAAGAATATTCAGTTTATTATTCTTCATGTATTTTTTAAATATTTGTGTTTCTTTTTAAGTCTATTATAGCCTCCTGTCAGGATTTGAGGATTAGTAAGTGATATTTAAATTATGCACTCTAGTTTCCCTTACCAGAATCAACATAGAAAATGACACAATACAATTCTTACTCTGCCCTCTGGTGGAGGCAACTGAGTATGCATTTTCTTTCTAGCCTTGTCTACTCTAGCATATAGATAATCATACCTAACACATATTAGGGGCTTCCCAGGTGGCTCAGAGGTAAAGAACCTGTCCGCTGATACAAGAGACACAGGTTTAATCTCTGTATCTAGAAGATCCCCTGGAATAGGAAATGGCAACCCACTCTAGTATTCTTGCCTGGAAAATTCCGTGGACAGAGCCTGGCGGGCTACAGTCCATGGGGGTCACATTCTGACATGACTTTGCGTACACACACACAACACATATTAAGCATTACATTGAACATTGTGGCAGGCATTGCATGCATCATTTACATCTCACAACAGTTTAAGGAATAAGGAAGTTGATCACAGAAGTCAGAAACTAGCATATGGAGGAAAGATTTGAATCCAAGAATGTCCAAATCCAAAGCCTATACTCATATTATTATGGCATGCTGCCTCCCATCCAGTATCTTCAGAGAAGAAGATAGCCTAACAAAACTATGCTTTGGGTCTCTGAGAGCTTCATGTAGGTTAGACCTGTCTTTAAGATCCATCCCTACTAATTTCTGTCTGTTTTACCTTGGTCATATTATGTAACATAGTTAAACCTCTGTATTCTCATCTTTGATTCTCAGTGAGAATCTTTGTGGCCACATTTCAGAGGTCTTTGGTGAGAATTAAACAAAATAACCCATAAACACACAAAGTAAGTACCAATGCATTGTTGGTCTGATGACCATAATCTTGTTGAAAAATATTGTTTGCCCCAAACTCAAGTTTGTTGGACACATTTACTCTTGGTTCTTTTTTTTTTTTTTTAATTATTTATTTACTTTTGGCTGCACGGGGTTTTTGCTGTTGTGTGTGGGCTTTCTTTAATTGTGGTGAGAGGGGGCCACCTCCTAGTCGTGGTGGGCAGGCTCATTGTGATGGCTTCTTTTGCTGCAAAGTACAGGCTCTAGGATGCACAGGCTTCGGTAGTTGCTACATGTGGGCTCAGTAGTTGCATTGTGCGGGCTCTAGAAAGCGGACTCAGTAGTTGTGGTATACAGGCCTCAGCCACCCCACCGCATGTGCAGTCTTCCCAGACCAGAGATTGAACTGGTTGGTGTCCCCAGTATTGGCAGGCAGATTCTTAACCACTGGATCACCAGGGAAGCCCCTCAGTTCTTGTCTTTTACATGGCTTCCCCATAAATTTTAAATGTAATTTTCCTGGTAAAAAGAGACCTTCAGTTTTTTGTCATTGCAACTGAATGTTTCCCCTCTGTGAGTTTAGTGTATGATAGGGTTGCCTTTGTTGTCCTGTGTGTGCTTGTGTGTTCAGTCGCTCAGTCGTGTCCGACTCTGTGCCACCCCATGGACTGCAGCCCGCCAGGCTCCTCTGTCCATGGGGACTCTCCAGGCAAGAGTACTGGAGTGGGTTGCAATGCCCTCCTCCAGGGGTTCTTCCCAACCCACGGATTGAACCCAGGTCTCCCACATTGCAGGTGGATTCTCTACCATCTGAGCCACCAGGGAAGCCCTGTTTTCCTAGGAAGGAGCAAATGAGAATATGATATGGTCCCTGGGCCTTTGTTTCTTGTCTATCATTCTATTCAAAGCCATTTGGGAATTCATCTCTTAATAAGAAAGCTGTATGTATTTATTAATGATTTATGTATATGGTTTGGTTACAAATTTAAGATTTTTAAAAAAAATTTTAAATTTGCTCATTTATTTTTGGCTGCTCTGGATCTTCATTGCTGTGCATGGGCTTTCTCTAGCTGTGGCAAGCGGGTCTACTCTCGAGTTGCAGTATGCGGGCTTCTCATTCCAGTGACTTTTCTTAACTGCGGCGCACGGGCTCTAGGGCACACAGGCTTCAGGAGCTGTGGTGGGAGGACTCTAGTGCATGCGGACTTCAGCAGTCGTGGCACGCAACCTCAGTAGTTGTGGCACACGGGCTTAGCCGTCCTACAGCATGTGAAATCTTCCCGGACCAGGAATCAAACCCCCTAGCCCCTGCATTGGCAGGTGTATAACTACTGGACCACCAGGGTGGTCCCCCTAGTTTCTATCTGGGTCCAAATCTTGCTGACCAAAGGGCCTCACCAAGCTCGAAAAAGAAGTCATCATCCAATGAAAATTTTTTCAGTGAAGGAAACAGATGGTGTGATGGTGTACGGATTGTAAAGTTCTTTTAAATGCCTCAGAAACTCATGAAAAATAAATGGTGCACTTTTTAAAAAAATCCACACTTCTTGCAAGATTGTGGTGAGCAGGAATTTTTACATTATGTTAGTGAGTATGTAAATTGGCATGGTGGTTTTGAACAATAATTTGGTTTTTTGTTAAAGATGTTCATTTCACTTTCAGAAATCTGCCCTTAAGAAAAAAACAAGCAAAGCTTTAGCTAAACAGATGCTCATTATAGCATTATTGATGACCAGAAAGTTAGAAATGACCAATGTGTGAATAGTAGAGGATTGTTTATATAAATGATTGTACTTATAGTAAGATTAACTATAGTATATTCATTAAAAATATTGGTTTAGGAGATGATTTGGGAAAATATAGGTAGAAAATGATAGGTAGAAAAAGAAAACCAAAATACTGAACTATCCATACCATAATCTGTCTATCTATCTGCAAATTATATATATATATATAATTTATATATATAATATATATATTTCCTTCCTATTTCATATTCTGTCTTCATATTCTAACAACTTTCTGCAACACTCCTGAGCTATTTCTTGCCTCCAGTAGGTCATATAATCAAGAATGGTTTGCACTTAACCAAAGCATCTCCACTACTGTTAGAATTTGTCATGTTCACATTTTCATTTTAGCCTATCATGGGGTATCAGTCTGAATATGGGAAAAAACCTAGACAACAAACAGGGTATGGATTCAGAAATTATGGTTGGCTATTTATTTCTAATATGTAGAAATAACATCATTATTTTTTAGATTCTTTTTTAGCCTGTTTTACCAAAAAGGGAGTTCTATACCTGACCTTAATCTACACATTGATCATTTTAAAAAGAGCCACATATTCCTTCAATAATAAAATTTTAATTTTGTTATTTATCTTTTGTATTTTCAGCTTCAGTGAGTTGTAACTGACAAGTAATAAACTGCATATTCTTAAGTATATAATTTGATAAACTTTGACGTATGTGTGCACGCCTGTGGCATTAGTTATCTATTGTTATGTTATAGATTACCTCCCAAATTAAGGACTTAAAACAATAAGCATTTGTTATCCTACAAATATTTCTATGGGTCAGGAATTTGGGAGTGGTGTAGCTGGGTGGCTTAGGCTCAGAATATCTCATGTATCTCCAGTCAAGATGTTTGAAGGGCTGCAGATGGTAAAGAACCTGCCTGCCAATGCAGGAGACACGAGACATGGGTTCGATCCCTGGGTCGGGAAGATCCCCTGGAAAAGGAAATGGCAACCCACTCCAGTATTCTTGCCTAGAGAATTCTATGGACAGAGGATCCTGGTGGGCTACAGTCCGCAGGGTTGCAAAGAGTCAGACACGACTAAGTGACTCACACACACACACACACAGACATCTGAAGATTTGACTGAGGCCAGATAATCTGCTTCCAAGATGGCAAACTCTCCTGGCTGTTGGCAGGAATCCTCAGGTTTTTGCTTGCTCTTGACAAAATGCCTTAGATTACATCTGGGGGAAATCTCTCCACGGTGGCCGGTTACCCCTCACAGAGTGAGTGAGCCAGGGGAGGGCAAACGAGAGAACTGGAGTGTTTCCTGACCGAACTCCGAGACTGTCATCACCCCTCTTTATTCTACTCGTTAGAAGTAAGTCACTAAGTGCAGCCCACACTCGAGGCAGGAAGATTAGGCTCTGCTCCTGGAATGGAGGAGTACCGGAGAATCTGTGAGTGTATTTGAAAACCCACACATGCATGAAGTTAGCACAATCAAGATAATGAACATACACCATGTTAATTCAGATTCTAAGCCAAATGAAATGTTAATGTGCTTAATAGTGTTTCAACTTTGATGGTAAGTTTTTAAATTACACAAAGTATTTTCCCAAATACCACTGTTACCTTGTGTTCACAGAGGACCTTTCAGATTGAATTATTTTCAGAATGTTTTCAAAATTGTTCTTAGAGCAGTCAGCACATCTTTTATGCATGAAGCTGGTAAACATTCAGCAATTTTGGGCCAGAAATACAAAAATTCCTAATTTGGGGGATAAGGGGGAAAGGATGCAGCAGAGGATAAATGAGAATGTGTCCATAAATTATGTTTCTTTATGTCAGGCCTCTGACCCCCTCATGACCTTATCAGAAAACATTATTTGGAACATCTAAAGAAAGATGTTTTCTGACAAATACTGAAAATGGGATCTTACTTTTAGTATGCCAGCACCTCTACAGCAAGCAGCCAGAGAGCACATTTTCTATCTCCTGAGTTTTTCTGAGAGCAAAGGGTTTCCTCTGTCATTGCTGCTCTCCCAGCACCTGTGTGATGACCACAGCATCACAAATAAACATCGCCGCCCTCCATGTAGTCTGCACTTTGTATATATATCAGGCACTAAGCTGTCTCTTGAACACACATTAGCTCATTTCTTTCTTATAAATCCCTGTAAGAGAGGAGTACTACCCTCATTTTAATTTTTTTTTCTGTTAAGAATGTTAGTGAAATTAAGACAACCCATGGTCATTCATTCAGTCATTTGTGCACCCTTCATTCAACAACTGTTTTTTGAGCACTACCTCCGTGCCTGCTACTGTTTAGGTGCTGGGGGTTCTGAAGGAACAAAACCGCTAAAATTCTCTACCTTCAGAATTACATGAAGGAAGTGACATTTAAACGCAGACTGTTCAAAGTCTGGATTCCTAACCACCATATCAGAGGTTCTCAAACTTTTATGGGAGTAAACATCACCTGAGAAGCTTCGTAATAAAATATCAGGTGGCCGAAGTATTGGAGCTTCACCTTAAGCATCACTCCTTCCAATGAATATTCAGGGTTGATTTGCTTTAGGAGTGACTGGTTTGATCTCCTTGCCATCCAAGGGATTCTCAAGAATCTTCTCCAACACCACAGTTCAAAAGCATCAATTCTTTGGCACTCAGCCTTCTTTGGCCACTTTATGCAAAGAGCCAACTCAGTGGGAAAAAAACCCTGATGCTGGGAAAGGCAGGAGGAGAAGGGTATGACAGAGGATGAGATGGTTGGATGGCATCAGCAATTCAATGGACATGAGTTTGAGCAAACTCCAGGAGATAGTGAAACACAGGGAAGCCTGGTGTGCTGCAGTTCATGGGGTCACAAAGAGTTGGACATGACTGAGTGACTGAATAAGAACAACCACCTTCTTTATGGTCCAAATCTCACATCCATACATGACTACTGGAAAACCATGGCTTTGACTATAGGGACCTTTGTTGGCAAGGTAATGTCTCTGCTTTTTAATATGCTGTCTAGCTTTGTCATAGCTTTTCTTCCAAGGAACAAGGGTCTTAATTTCATGGCTGCAGTCACTGTCCACATTGACTTTGGAGACCAAGAAAATAAAATAAGTCATTGTTTCCACTTTTCCCCCTTCTACTTGCCTTGAAGTGATGGGACTGTATGCCATGATCTTAGTTTTTTGAATGTTGAGTTTTAAGCCAGCTTTTTCACTCATCTCTTTCACCCTCATCAAAAGGGCTCTTTAGTTCCTCTTCGCTTTTGGCCATTACATTGGTTTTCATCAGCATTTCTGAGGCTGTTGATATTTCTCCCGGCAGTCTTGATGCCAGCTTGTGATTCATCCAGCATGAATGCATGCTGCACTCTGCATATGAGCTAAGTAAGCTGGGTGACAGTGTACAGCCTGATCATACTCCTTTCTCAGTTTGGAACCAGTCTGTTGTTCCATCACAGGCTCTAACTGTTGCTCTTGGCCTACATGCAGGTTTTTCAGGATGCAGGTAAGGTGGTCTGCATTCCATCTGTTTAAGAATTTTCCACAGTTTCTTGTGATCCACACAGTCAAAGGCTTTAGCATAATCAATGATGCAGAAGTAGATGTTTTTCTGGGACTCTCTTGCCGTCTCTGTGATCCAGCAAATGTTGGCAATTTGATCTCTGGTTACATTACAGGGAAAAGGGGAGTTTGTGTGTGTAATTAAGCTTATCGATCCTAAAGTGGAGATTATCCTGGTTTGTTCAGGTGAGACCAATGCAATCATGTGATCCCTTAAAAGCATAAGAGGAGGGTAAAGGGCTGTGACAGAAAGGGAAGTCAGAGATTTCAAGAGTGAGCCATGTTTGAAGTGCAGGCTCTAAGACATAAAGGTCATGTGCAGTGACTGGAGACAGGCTTCTAGGAGCTTGTTCAAAGCATGGAAGAGGCTCTAGGAGCAAAGACTGGTCTTGGATGACAACTAGCAAAGAACCAAGAACCTCAACCCTACAACTACAAGGGACTGAATTTGGCCAGCCTAAAAGAGCATGGACGCAGATCATCCCCAGAGCCTCTGGTAAGGAATGTGTCTCTGTTGACACATTAATTTTTAGGCTACTGAGACCAGTAGGACTTCTGTCTATAGAACTGTGAAATATTAATAATATCTGGGTTGTTTGTTTTAAGCTGCAAAGTTTGTTGTAAATTGTTATGGCCTTGTAACAAAGCATGATACACAACCAGGAGTTGGGATCCTGTCACACCTGTGCACAGTTAGAACGGACGAGTTTCTTACAGAACATGGAGAGCACTTTGTGGAGCACCTGGGTGTACCTGGGAATAAAGAGCTGCCTGTGCCAGTCCCGCCAGTGGCAAAGGCATTGTGCTTGTCCCTGTGCTATTGCAAGAGGAATGGGCAAACTCATTTTCATGGGCCGCCACTAGAAATGGCTTGAAAAGAAAAGGAGATAAAGGGGGAATTACTTCTACAGGGGCCATTCATTGTTAGGGGGTTTGCTGGGCTGTTTGTCATGATGTTGCCATGACTTCAGTAGCACTGCCCAGGGCTCCGTTTGCATGCTCACATTTTGACACTAATCTTAATAAAACAGCTGCTACTCCTGGACTTAATAATTCGTGGTTGAATGAAGAATAGGAACAGGTTAATGGGCAACCTTAATGGCTTTTGAATAGCTGGATAACCCGTGATGGCAAAGAAAGTGCTATTTTGCTCTATATTGGGGGTAGCTGTCCAAATTGGATAAAGCTGTATGAACCTGTGTTATCTGTTGAGTTGTGATAACTCAACAGTTTTACATGTGATATCTGATAATCTGTTGTTATCTGTTAAACTGTTGACTTTTTGTTTGTTTGTTTGTTTTTGTACTTCACAAAACTGGACCACATAAAAATCACCTGAGAACCTTTAAAATATACTTGACCTTGGCTCTCAGCATCAGACAAATCTGATTAAATTAGTCAATATGGAGCTAATGAACCAAGTTGAAAAGCCCTTCTCTGGGCTCTTTTCCTTCAGAATTGGTTCTGGTTGGACCATTCTTGTCACAACAGGGACCAAGCTGTCTACCAGCCAACTTGCTGTTCCCATGCAAAAGAATCTCAGGATAATAAGAAATTCAACTCACGTGCCTGATGCATAAAGACTTTAAAAAAAAAAATAACACTTGTTGCAGGCAGGCATAGATGAATAAAATAATACACACTGCCTCATAATATTGACCATAAAGATTGAAAATGCCATCAGTTTTAATGATCAGATCATGAAGTGACTTGAGGGTGGTCTTAATATTAAATAATTAAACTCCAAGTGTTCTTTCAGGTTAAATCACTGTATTTATGAGGATGGCCTGGAGGTCAAATGGAAATGATTTAAAAAAAAGTTTCAAAGGGCTATTACGCTCTTCGATATCATAATGCCTTTGGAAGAGTTTTTTTTCTTTTCTATTGACAATTCAAGGAAAATCTTTTAGGTCTTTACCATTTAAGAGCAGACAGATAGTAAGAGATATATTGAAATGTCTTTTATAGAGTCACAGTAACCTCAGGGGATTGTAAAGGAGAGCACCAGCGATTGTGTAGTATGTGTTAATAGTAACTGTATTTTAAGTTACAGAAAGGGAAAAAGATTTTTCTGCATGTCATCT
Source organism: Odocoileus virginianus (assembly GCF_023699985.2). Classification (NCBI taxonomy): domain Eukaryota; kingdom Metazoa; phylum Chordata; class Mammalia; order Artiodactyla; family Cervidae; genus Odocoileus; species Odocoileus virginianus. The sequence continues at coordinate 47,990,809 of NC_069687.1, read as the reverse complement.
TAAGGTCTCATTGAGTTTTTGATAATATATAAAAATCTTGAGTATTTTTGTGAAAGCTCTGTTTTCATCTGTTGGATTGTGGCACCTGGGAATCTAATATATCTTTCAAGACCCTTTTTTCTTTAACCAGCTTTTGATTTCATGCTCATACTATCAAATCTCCGTAAGAAGTTTTCCCTTCCCTTCTGCATCTCATTGCAAAACCTGACTGCACTTCAGCTCAAGTATTAACAAATGGTCTTTTGTGAATGCCATCTTTTTCCTTGCTAAGCCCATGTTAATGTGTCAGTTTCTAGAATTTCCATTACCAACACCACTCCTTCCAAAGTTCTATTTTTAAATGTCCTTTCACTTTTGACTTGTTCTCCATTAGCCTACCCCTGTCTTTTGCCTTTTCTAGTCTATGAATAGAGGCAAGGGCAAAAAGATGCCGACGGATATGTTCATTTATACTTGACCTGAAGTGATGTCAACCACAGGGAGTGCATCGCACCTGGTGTATCCCAGTGAGAAAGTACAAAGGAGCAGCTGCCAACTTTTCAGAAATACAATTGCCTGCCCTTCTCTTGCAAATGGTTTCGTGATTTGGTGGAAGCACAGCAATTTAAAACCTTAGCTCAGTTGGGCTTGTCACCCACTTAAACAAAAGACTGCTGGCCGCTTTGACATGAACAATGTAGTCATCACTGCTAAGATGAGGTTGTGCTTTTCTTGCTTAGTTTGAAAATTATTAAAAAAGAAAACTTCAAACGTCTGTTTCAGTATGGACCTTAAAAAGATAGCTGTTGTTCATTTCATCATAAGTAGTTGTTGGATGCTCTGTGCCCTACAGGTTAGTAAAAATATTAGCAAAGGACAAGAGCAACTGATTTGAGATTGTTGTGCAGAAAGTAAAGCACACAGAGATGGAGCAGAAAAGCTAGAAACAGGAGTACAAATGGGAGAATGAGACTTGGATGGAAAGAGTATCAATTTTTTTGCTTATATTTTTTAATTCAGCTCTCTTTAACACAGAATGATATGTAAGCCTCTTGAAATAAGGCAAAATAAAACCCTTTTTAGACTGTCCTTAATAGCCTTTTCTTGTATTTACAAAGTCCCTGAAAGAATAGTTTCTTCACCATTACCGTTTGGTTCTCTGCCCAGTGCACACTCTCCTCCATTGCTATTCTAAACCTGTCCCTGCCAAGGTGACTGGTAATCCTGAGTTTTCTCCATGTTATCTGAAAATGTGGACCACTCCTACGTCAAAACTCGCTCCTCTCATAGCTTCTTGTCTCCCACCTTCGTCCTATTCTCCATTTATCTCTTTTTTTTTTAAAAAAATTGAAGAATAGTTGATTTACAATGCTGTTAATTACTGCTGTACAGAAAAATGACGGTTATTTATGCACATTCTTTTTCATATTTTTTCCAGTGTGACTTATCACAGGATGCTGACTATACTGTGCTATACTGTAGGACCTTGTTGTTTATTCATTCTATATATACCAGTTTGCATGTGCTCATCTTGAACTCCGGATCCAACTATCTCTCACTTGCCACCCATTTGGCAACCACCAGTTTATTCTCTATGTCCCTGATATGTTTCTGTTTCATAGATAGGTTCATTTGTGTCATATTTTAGACTTCACTTATAAGTGCTATCATATGGTATTTGTCTTTCTGACTTTATTTAATATGATAATCTCTAGTTGCAACCATGTTGCTGCAAATGGCATTTTGTTCTTTTCAATGGCTGAGTAGTATTCCATTGTATATATGTATCACATCTTCTTTATCCATTCTCTGTTGATAGATATTTAGGTTTTTCCATGTCTTGGCTATTGTGAACAGTGCTGCTATGAACATAGGGATGCATGTATCTCTTTGAATTATAGTTTTGTCTGGATGTATGTCCAGGAGTAGAATTGCTGGATCATATGTTGATTCTATTTTTAATTTTTTTAGGAATCTCCATACTGTTTTCCACAGTGGCTATACCAATTTACATCCCCACCAACAATGCAGAAGGGTTCCTTTTTCTCTACGTCCTCTCAGGCATTTGTTGTTTGTAGACTTTTATCTTTAGCAGCTCCTTTTTAAGTCGTCTTTGTGAGTTTGTCTTCCTTGGTTGCCTATAGATGTACTGTACCTTACTTCCCCGACTACTCTTCTGATTTGATACATTCTCCTGAACTTCGTTTTCTCTACTCCCTAGAGTTTTAATTATTACCTACCTCTATTTTTTAATTGAGTATATTTGACATGCAACCTTGTATAAATTTGTGTATAGCATGTTACTTCAGTACTTAACATGCATGCCTTGCTCAGTCACTCATTGCATATTTGCACCCTTAAACAGCATCAGTCATATCCCCTACCCTATTCCCTGGTAACCATCATTTTACTGTCTTTTATGAGTTTGACTTTTTAATATTTCACACAGGTGTTATTACATGGTACTTGACTTTCTCCATCTGTCTTATCTCACTTAGCATAATGTACTCAAGGTGTATCCATGTTGTTGCAAATGGCAGGATGTCCTTCTTTCTCATGGGTGAATAATATTCTACATATTTTTTATCCATTCATGAGTATTTAGGTAGTTTCTATGTCTTCACTTTGAGAATAATACTGCAGTATGCATGGGAGTGCATATAGCTCTTCAAAGTCCTGTTTTTATTTCCTTTGGCAGTGTTATAGAAAAACTCAGTTTTCCTCCTTCCACTGTAGGAAAAATCTCAGTTCTTCCCTACTATGAGTTCTTCCCTGTGAGTCTCCTGTTACTTGTCATAAAATATACTTCACTTCTGGTCACCAGATGTGTGGAAATTTTTCCCCACGCCAAGTAATTTTCTGACAGCAGCTAGATGTCTTATGTGCTTAGTCACTCAGTTGTGTCCAACTCTTTGTGACCTCATGGACTGTAGCCCGCCAGATTTTCCAGGTAAGAATACTAGAGTGGGTTGCCATGCTCTTCTCCAGGGGGTCTTCCCAACCCAGGGATCGAACCCAGTCTTCCACATTGCAGGTGGATTCTTTACCAGCTGAGCTACCAGGGAAGCCCAGATTTGCAACTAGTGTCTAGATAACTACCTGGATAGTATCAAGTCCCATAGGTTAAGGGCTCAGCCCCACAAGACCCCCCTCCCCCCTACTTTAGACAATAGTTGCAAACTCAGGTTGTCACCTGGGCTTTTGACAAAATGGCTGTTGATTGGAAGTTGCAATGACCCCTTCCTCTTGTTTAATTAATTTGCTGGAGAGGCTTACAGAACTTGGAAATGTTTTACTTTTTACCAGGATATGTTGAAGGATGTGGTTGAACATCCAGATGGAAGACATGAGTAGGGCAATGTCTGTGGGAAGGAATACAGAGCTTCATGCCCTCTCTGAGCATGCCACTCTCCTAGCACCTCCACGTGTTCACCAGTCTGGAAGATTTCCAAACTCTGTACTTGTGGGATTTTATGAAGGCTTCCCCACATATGCCTGAGCAATTGTTAACTACATTTCTATCACCCCTCCCCTCTCCGGAGGATGAGGAGTGGGGCTGAAAATGCCAAACTTCTAATCCTGGCTTGGTCTTTCTGGTGACCAACATCCATCCAGAAGCCCGCTCAGGCTCATCTCAGTATAACAAATAAGAGCACGAAGGGTATTATCACTTAAGGAATTACAAGAGTTGGGGAGACTGTGCAAGATAATGGAGTAGAAAGACCCTGAGATCACCTCCTCTCATAGGCACCCCCAAATCACAACTATCTGCAGAACAACCATTGATGAAGAATACCAGAGCCTATAACAAAAGATCTTCTACAAATAAGATGAGGAGGGAGAGAATTGTGGTATAGTCAAATCCCATATCCCCAGGGTAGAAGGTTTCACAAACAGGAGAATACTTACAATTGCAGAGGTTCTCTCAAAGGAGTGAGAGGTCTGAACCCCACACCAGACTCTCCAGTCTGGAGGTCCTGCACTAGGAAGAGAGCCCTTAGAGCATTTGGCTTTGAAGGCCAGAGGGGTTTACTTATGGACACGGGCTTCCCTGACAGCTCAGTTGGTAAAGAATCTGCCTGCAATGCAGGAGACCCCGGCTTGATTCCTGGGTCGGGAAGATTCCCTGGAGAAGGGAATGGCCACCCACTCCAGTTTTCTGACCTGGATAATTCCATGGACTGTATAGTCCATGAGATCTCAAAGAGTTGGACATGACTGAGCGACTTCCACTTTCACTTTAGGGCATCCCAGGTGGTACTAGTGGTAAAGAACCCACCCGCCAATGCTTGAGACCTAAGAGATGCTGGTTCAATCCCTGGGTTGGGAAGATCCCCTGGAGGAGGGCATGGCAACCTATTTCAGTATTCCTGCCTGGAGAATCCCTGTGGACAGAGGAGCCTAGCTGGTTGCAAAGAGTCAGACATGAGTGAGTGACTAAGTACAGCTCTCAAGTTTTTAACAAGTTAAGTTCAAATGCATCTAAAGCTCTACATTTTAATCTGTCCCACTTCATTTTATGTTCTTGATGTCATATTTTACATTTTATTTTGTATCATTGTTGTTGTTCACTCGCTAAGTTGTGTCCAACTCTCTGAGACCCCATGAAGCATGCCAGAAGCATGCCAGGCTTCCCTGTCCTTCACTATCTCCTGGAATTTGCTCAAACTCATGTCCATTGAGTCAGTGATGCTATCCAAACTCAGTTACCGTCTTCTCCTGCCCTCTATCTTTCCTAGCATCAGGATCTTTTTTCCAGTGAATTGGCACTTTGCATCAGGTGGCCAAGGTATTGGAGCTTCAGCATCAGTCCTTCTAATGAATATTCAGGGTTGATCTCCTTTAGGATTGACTGGTTTGATTTTCTTGCAGTCCAAGGGACTCTCAAGAGTCTTCTCCAGCACCACATTTTGAAAGCATCAGTTCTTCGGTACTCAGCCGCCTTCATGGTCCAAATCTCACATCCATACATGACTACTGGAAAAACCAAGCTTTGACTGTACAGAAGTCTGTTGGAAGTCAGATCCTTAGGCAGCAACTTTTAAAATACACAAATAGATTGTCTTATGTGACTGTACACATAACTCAGTGGCCACAGAGCCATGCAATAAAGGCATCTTGTGGGTGGCAATTGCAGAGATTGGGATGCTAGTTGAGTCCTTTAGAAAGGATATCAGTGCCTTAGAGCAAGGCAAAGGGAGAGCTGGACTCCAGAGATGGAGTCCAGTGGCTTCTGTCCTTGGAAAGCCCCTTCGTTAGGCCTTAGACATGCCACCAACTAGAAGTCTGTTCCCCAGGCTGAAGCTCCAGAAGAAGCAAAAAGACCTCTGTTACGTAAAGACTGGAGGGGTGTTTCAGTCTGCTGTCTGCACAGTGCCTCGGGGAGTGGAAGCTTGCCAAGAACCATTGTTCTGTTTATCACCAGCCCATGGAACTCTGGGAAGCAAGTCCTGCTGGTTTGATTGCTAGGCAATCAAGGGGCTTTCCCTGGTGGCAACCACAAAAACCAAGGCCCTAGACATAAAACCTGGGTATCAGACACATGAAAGAGCCCTCCTCTTGGGGTGTGGCAGAGGGAGAGCACAAAGATGGTGCCTGTCTTCTGAGGTTCCTGGAGATTTCATGGAGCTGTGTGGTTTAGTTAGAAACCTGCCCTGCAGGCTGCAGCCCTGAAGATAAGCTAGATGACGGCTTTCACAGAAATGCCACGTGCCTCGGTCTGTTGCCCCTTGCTGTGCTCTGGGAGCGGCAGCCGTGTAAGAACTCTTTCTCCATTATGTTTCAGGGCCCTCACACTTGAGCTCCAGTGGCCACCAGGGCCAGGTGCTTGGAGGTGTCACCTGGGCAGCAGTGATGCAGAGCAGGGCGCCAGAGGAGGGTAGAAGTTCCTTTCTAAGAGAGAAAGGTGAGCTGGAGAATGGGAGAGAGCATGCACAGAGATGGTGCCCACCAGCCTGTCCCCAGGGAGTACCCTGTCAGGCCCCCTGATGTGTGTTCAACTAGATGCCTGCCCCTCAGGCTGACACTTCATGTGAAGAGGCTTATCTGCTTGTCTTAAAGCGTGGGTTCCTCTCAGTTGATTGCCTCCACGCTGGTCTCTGAGGCAAGTGGGTCAGAGCCCAGAAAGTCTTTATGGGTTGTTTCTCGATTGCTATGCACTTTGGGTCTCATGGATGTGATCCCCATTGACTTTAAAAGCTAGGTGTTTGGGGATTTATCTCAGATGCATGGTTCATGAGTTGGGGTGCCTGATGTGCTCCACAGGGAGAAGCCCTGGGTTTTAAGTTCCCTCCTGATTGTGGACATCACATCCATGATGGAGTTTATGGTGAGATTGTGTCTCAGCTTCTCTTACCTGCTTTGCTTTTTTGTTTTTTAATTTGCTCAATGTGTAAGGGTTGCTCAGGTAGTTTTTATGCTTTTTCCAGAGGAAGTTTTTCTATATGTAGCTACAGATTCAATATGTTCATGGGATGAAGTAAGTTCAGGATCTGCTATGCCACCATCTTGAACCAGAACCTATACTTTGTCTTTTAGTTAATGGAACTAATATGTCCTTAATCAGCTGATGAATATGTACTTAGTCAACTAATATGTACTTACTCAGCTGAGCCAGGAAGGTCAGCGTCAGTCAGGTTCTAGGTCTCACTCTTCAAACCTTACTGGTCACCATTACCTACCTTCTAAATTGTGTGTCCTGTACCCGTCACCACCACTGAGCCACTGTAAGCTGTGCTGGTCTTTGTTGGGCTCTATCTGTGGTGCACGGGCTTCTCTAGCTGTAGAGCGTGGGCTCCAGAGCGTGTGGGCTTAATTGTCCCTCGGCAAGTGGGATCTTAGTTTCCCGACCAGGGATCGAACTCACAACCTGATAAAGATACATTCACTTTGTCTCTAGTTCAAGCTCAGTACTGTACTTAGGACTGCAGAAGAGAAGGGGACCAAATTAGAAATAAGCATCCTAGGACCAAAAATAATACAAACTGAAGGGAGATGAAAAAAGTTCTCAGACCAAGACTGAGAAGTTCAGGAATATAGTCTCTTAGATATTTATTGTAATCTCCAAAAAATAAAACAAGATTAACCCAAAGAACAAAAACCACTTTCTATACAGAATTCACATACAAACTTAATACCTAATAGAGCACATACAGTTCTTACACAATTAATTTCAATAAAGAGAATTAAAACTTCACAATGTGAATACACTTTATAGCTTTAAACCCAGACAAAAGCTCCTGTGGACACATGAAGAGTCACAATAACTGCTGTGCAGCGGTAGTTTTCAGATAAAATCACGATCACTATATGAAAGCATTAAGCTGTTACTCAGTTTTTTCTCAAGAAGAGCTCCACAGTGCAGTCACTGAGGAGGAGCCGAAAGTGCCTGGTTACAAAGGAAGGTCTTCATCTATGTACTTCCCTAACGCTCTTTACGGGAAACATGGAACCACAGAAAAATCTCTGGGCACACATCTGCCTGGTTGACGTTGGCCTCGACAGTGTCTTGTGGTTTGGTGCATGGGCAAAATGTCTAAATCAGTGGTTCTAATGAGCTTCAAATCAGTCTGTGTTTTGGAACGAGTCTGGGGCTGCTCAGCAGCACTGAGGAATATGATGATGGCTACAGTTCATCTTCCTCAGGGGCACAAAAACACAGCCAAACTGGGGCAATTGGTGGGGTTTCTGAGGGCCAGTCTGGTTCTCTGGAGAAAAACAAAGATCTCTAGCTGCCAGCTCTTCACCCGTCCGATAAGGGAGCAAACTGTAACCGTCCCCATTCATTTGCCTGGCACAGTCTCCTCTAATTCTTTCTCTTGTCATGTCTCACCTCTTCAGTGGAGTCATTCTTGATTCCTTCTGTTTTTTATAGGTCTCCCATTCTCTGTGTTCCTATATCCTGACATAATGTAGCATTTAGATTATGTTCTGGCATTTTGTTCCTTGTGCTTCAGTCAGTAAACTTATTAGGGGCCAGAGCCATACCTCTTCCATGTTTGAGTCCCCCAGCACTGAGCACGTGCTATTTGGTAACTGTTGATAACTAAACATTTAAATACACCCTTAAATTATCATTCTCATGTTGGTTACCTGCTTACATTTTCTTTTTTTTAATTTGGCACAAAGTCATCTCTAATCTCCCTGTTCCACTCACCTCTATTTTGTCAGTGGGTGTGAAAGATGAGTACAAAATTTTATCTATCACATGTAAAACAGGGCCACATCACTGGTGGTGGCCCAAAGCCATTTTTTGTGATTGGCACATCTTCACATGTCAATTTCAGGCAACTGTCAGAGAGAGAAGGCTTTCTATGATGTACTGAGGGTCATGGTCATCTAAAACCAACTGCCCTTCATGATTTTTGGTGAAAAACATCACTGTTCTTCCCAAGGGTATTATGATTTACTCTAACTAAATGAAAAAGCAAACCACAATATTAAAAATGAGTGCTTTGCCTTAAAAAATTGAAATGGCAAATAGGAGTTTAAGATAGTTGTCCTACTTGAAACTTCATATTTATAAACACAGTTTTTGGTAATCCGCAACCAGGCCTAACTTCTTGATTTTCCATCTCAGTGAAGTTGTAGACCACAAATTATGAGACTAATCAAGGGGGTTTGAGGATGAATATATGAATTTATGATGATATACCAAAATGATTTAAGGGTTTTGACTTGTTTCTCTTATATTATCAGTGTGGACAATTGAGAATTGAAAGTGAATATAACAACAACATAAAAAGAAATCAATATCTTAGAGTTCCAAGGACTGACAGTGTGAAGTTTGCAAACAAAATACAGGGTTAACAATAAAATATACACACAAATATGAGTGAAAATTCTTAGTAGACAGAACATGGGATCAACATTTCAGAGAAAAATAAAAATGACTTATGTGCATATTTTTTCTTAGGTTTCTAAATTAACCTCTTATAAAAGGCTTCAGGAGAAAAAAAGCTTCAGGAGAATTTGTAACTAAAGAAGGGAACACTTATTTAAAATAAATTAACAGCCATTCTGTCTTGAAAATAAAACCCACAATTCTAAAAGGCAAAATTGACATAAATCTGCAGATACTAAATGTTTGGTCTTAATTAGGAATAAAACATACTTTGAAGTAGGCATAGAAGAGTTTCACATGACACCAATAAGGTATTTACTGTATAAATTGCACCACTAGACAAATACAGCTACAAGAAATAATTTGAGCAAGTCAAACAGCCATCAAAGCATCTCACACATTCATTATAATTCACTCTTTCATACTAGTTTATATACACTGAGTAAGTCATTAAATATTGCACTTATTGGCCCATGAACCCTCAATTCTGAGGTGTTGAAAAATAGAAAACAAATCTATTTTTTACAACATATTTCATGCAACATTTAAGACATTTCAGTTCCACAAACACCATTAAATAGTTGTACATTTGGACAGGTCAACGGTATCACATCACGTCTGACATTAACAATATATTAACAGGAATTAACAGGAAGTTTTCATTCAGCACATATCCTAGGGATGGTGAGAAGATGCATGGAAAACCATCATACCAAGACAGCAAACAACCCCCAGACTTCACTTTTATGAGGAGTATGGAACCACTAGAGATGAAAGCTCGCTCATGTCCCTGAAAGGCCAGGTGTCTGCGGCTCACGTACCATCTGCGTCTTTAAGAACAGCATTCATGAACCTAAGCAACCTTTAGTGCCAAACAACATAAACATGGAAATATTTCCATTAAGAAAGAAAGCCACAGCCAACTCTCAGTTGTCCACAATGAAGGAAAGTATGAACACAGGTGAACAAAACACACAGGTAACCCCCTCCCGTGCCCCAACCTCATTTCAGCAAGTAATGACTGGTTACAGTTACAGTAAATGTATCAATGGGAGGTAAATGATGAAACTTAAGTTTCATTTCCTGTTCTTGGTCCTGTCATTCTGTGGGGTTAGTGCTTGAAAAAATTAAAATGATAAAAAAATCAGGAACTAGAAAAGAGAACTGTAAATAGAAAGCTCAATTTGTCCACTGTCTTGATGGTCTGATTTTAATACTCAAACTCTGACAGAGACTTTGCAATAATTTCTTTTCCCTAGAACATTTGCAAACTATATCCTCTCTATTCTCTCCTTTTAATGGAAATTAGTTCTGTGCACAGACATACAAATCTAGTCAGTGTGAAGAATCTATTTTGTAGAACTTTAAAGAAAACGCCAGTTCTAGCTGGAGCATAGTAAAGCTTCCTTTTCCCTGGCACTGGGAAAGCACCATAGGTGGAACTTCTCCTTTATAGAAAAGTGTATTTGAGTATGTATGTTCTGGGAGGGGCAACACTCTTGTGGCCCAAATGTAAATAGCTTAATTCATTTAAGGGAAATATTTGATTAGCATGTCAAGAATTCCTGTAAAGGTTTTTAAGAAACCAAAAATATTTATTTATGAAGTAACAATAGGTGGATATATTTTAAATAAATTCTCCAGATGTGTTTTTTGCCCCCCTAGGGGATACTGTGTTTTTGGAAAATCTGGAACCCTATAGGTGCACTGTAGAGATAATCAAGACTTTTTTCCTGGTTATAAGCTTCATTTTTTATCCACATTTCCCCAGTTTGTTTCAGAATATAAAACAGGTTTAGATCTTTGATTGGCTTTGATCAAAAAGTACCTAAAATATAAAGGACTCTAAAAAGCTGACCCTAATGGTTCAGCCCATCAGAAAGATTTCACCACTTTACTGGCAGACCCCTAAAGCACAGGTAGTTTACTCAAACGGGCAAAGCCAAGCAGAGCTGGAGAGGCTGCACTTCCAAGGGGTGATCAGAAAGGCCACATGGGTCTGGTTGCTCACGCGGCACGCTGACACAGCACGCTGAGTAAGTGCACACTTAAAGGATCAAAGAACTCTAGCTTCCAGTCATGCACACTGTCATTTATAAAGGCAGGTTTCTTCAGGCAGAAAGACAGACCACCTCCCAAGTATACCCCACCAAAACTTCCTGATGGAGCATTCCAATAGCATATGAAAATGATTAAACACTTTTTGGCTTGGAAGGGTTTTAGTTATGACTTTAAGACTCAGATTAGTTTTCCATATGCAGCTGCTCGGCCTTGGTCTAGCTTGGGAGAGTCTGGCTACATTTTCAATATAGTCCCACCAATGCCAAATGGTTGACTGAAGAATGGCACAGCGCATCCTTGCCAAGCATGAAGATACACATCAGATAAAACACATCACAGTGAGCCCCGATTACCAACTACCGTGCTCTGAAATTAATGTTTCATGGAAGTTCAGTTAACAGCAGACTGTGTTTTACTTAAAAAACAAAAAACATTTCATCCCTGAAAGTATTGTCAGCATAAACATAGTTAAAATTGGAAGTTTAAGTTGGTTCCTCAAAGATAACCACTGTGCTGAACTAAAGACCTATAATTAATCTGGATAAGAGTTAAGGAGCTGAAATAGATATTTGTTTGTGGCAAATATAGATGTCTTGTATAATTGGGGTTGTACTTTAATAGAATTTATAGTTTGCATTTAATGTAACACTGCTGCAGCTTTCTCTGTAGCCAAAGGCATCATCATGGGTCCCTTTCCAAATAAAAATCTTAGCCCTTATTTATTAGGCAGCAGGGGGTAATGATTTTAAGTGAACCTAAGGAAGAGGTTAGAAGTTCAAGGCAGTGGAAGCTGTTCAGGGAGGGCAGTGACAATGAATGAATTCACTGACTTAAAGCAGTTCTTCTTAGGAGCCCGGACACACATGCTAACTCGTAAACTGTCGTCTTAGGACTCAAGTTCCATGTACCTTCTATGTCTACTCACATCCCCAAAAGCTGAAATTCAGATCCACTCCATGAATGACCATGTAGAGGAAATAATTTACAGTCCAATTTTTCATTTCCATTTAGAACAGAAAGGAAGTCCCCAAACCAAAGCTCTTGGAAATATCTGCTCAAAACAATCAAGGTTTGCTTATAAAAGTAATCAGAGAGATGGGGTGATGAGATGAGTGGCAGAGGAAGACAAATACTTCGTACTTGAAACACTAATTGAACTGCATCGAGGCTAAAAGATGGTTGTCTACAATTTACACACTAACATTTTGTAAGATGTCTTTGTGCTTTGGAATACAGATTTAGTTAGGCAATTTGTAAAAAATGATCTGTGGTTATTCAGGCTGTTGGCGGATGGAGAGAATATGGGAGGTATTGTATGCATGTGTGTGTTTATATACATTCATGTGCATGATGGCCAGAAGGCTGAAAAACCTTGGAACTATAGTGTTATAAGTAATATAGCTTGATGCCAATAGAAGTTTACCAAGTTAATCCTGGACTGGTTCTTTTTTTTTTGTCAAATTTGATTTTAAAGCCAGGATCTCTTTATGAGATTAGGAATAGAGGATTTTTCTCTCTTTCCATGTGGTTTATATAGTAGGAGCATTGGTGCTCAATTCATTGAGCTCTGTGACAATCCTTTCTGGAAGCTTCTGGCTTAGTGAAATTCACACCAGGGTGAGCGCTTCAGACTGACTCTCAAATCAATTAGGAAGGCTCTGCTTCCACTGAGGTCTGGAAAATAGAAATTACTGAATGTTCCTCGGCACTGACACTTAGCCCAGTTGTTGGGTTAAGCTCCACTGACTGGCATAAAGTAGCACAACTTTGGCAGGTTTGACATTGTATATGTGGGTACTTGGGTTAGGTCTTCTGGTTCTAGGGCCAATTAATTCCAATAGAAATTAGCTTTTTGGGAAAAGTGTTTACAAGAGGGTAAAACTCAACTTTCTTTCCAATTTTCTACCCTCTGATTTTGCTTTCCATTTTACAATATCACACATATCAAGGGCCTTCTGAAGAAGCCATCTGAGACATCCTATTTAGTATATTTAGGTCCTTGACATCTGTATGTATGTATGTGAGGTCAGGGCTAAGAGGGGATGGGAAGGTGTTCCTGGTTCTATTGCTTCATGTTAAACTGGAAAAGTCAGCTTAATAGCTGTATTATTTAACATGACCATTTTCTAGTCTAGGTTATAGAAATATTACAATATCATGCAAACAGGCTTCTGTTGCAAACAACTCTGCTTTGATGGCCCCCACCTTCACTTGCTTCCCTTCAGTTTAATTTCTGTGATTTTTGAAGCTGGTTTGCCCTATTAAAATCTAATAAAGCATTAATGTCTTGTCTGCACTAAGGCCTACCCTGCAGAGTGCCAAAGTGAAAAACTTACTGCCAATTAGTAGATTTTAAGCTAAGAAGATGAGACATAATAAAAATGTGGATATGCTTAAGAGATCCCAAATGCTTTCTCCTGTAATTTTCATCTTCTAACTTACTAGTAATATATGTGATCTACTTCCCTGACTTGCAGGCATTTATTCTCCAGAGACCTCTTTATCTTTCCCTATCAATATCTTGGCTTAAAAATCTTGCACTCAGCATTTTATGGGAAGTTTCTCTACTTTTAAAAAGAGAAAACAAAGTTTAACATGATCACCAAAAGAGAAGAACGTTCACCTAATGGAACTGTCCTTACAAATATGCCATTGTATGCCTTCTTAAAGTCCTAGCTGTGAACAATGCTGGGTAGTGATACAGATGCTATATCTCTTTTTTGCTCATTTAGACTCACCAGTGGGATTGGTTTGCTTGTTCACTGTATAAGATCCTTGAGAAATTTAGGAGAAAGAATCTGGGTATTCAAATGATTTCCTTTCTCTTCTCAATTTGCTTATGGCATCCTAAGATATTTCTGTAATCCTCAGCTCTAAAGAGTGGTCTCTGAGTCCCTTAGGCTTACAGAATGGGGATATACTTTAAAAGTATAAATACTTGGACTTAAAAAGATTAGAGATGATAGTTGCTTGTCTTCAATCTGAGAACCATGGAGATACTACTTAAATGACTTCTAACCAGGTGAAAAAAAACCTGGGGAGGTGTGAGCAGAAGGCAGTGGTTTGGGAAGCAAGTCTACATCCCGTGAGAAGAGAGACTCTAACAAGCTTCAACTTAACCTCTGTTTCAGGGGTCGATGATGGTTCCAGAAAGTTGTGGTGGTATATGCTGTGGGGGAAACTCAGGCCCTGGAATCCTACATTTATCATTCTGGATTAAGATGCTTGATATATAACACATTCAGCAGATACTTCAGTCTGTCAGTGCCCTCCAATATTTAGAATGTTGGGTGGAGCAGTCCTGGGTTAGGAATTCCTTTTTTAAACATCCAAACTAAGACTACTGTTGAAATCTAGTTCCAGTCAGGTCAATATTCATCTCTTAGGAAATTTTCAAGGGCCTTAAACAATATTTTTGTTTCTTTATAGTCAGTGATCTTCTCAATTATTAATAACATTGAAAGATAGATGCTTGAACCATAAACTAACTAGACTCACAACAGTCTCCCTAATCATGAGTAATATTTCCACTGGATTTTTCAATTGAGAGTAAAGCAAATAAGGTCTCCTAAGATCACCCCCAGCCCACACCACGCACACAACCAAATTCTCGGTTATCATACCTACAAGTGAATCTCAACTTGAACCCATGGCACAAAAGTCAGTTGTATGAAATTATAATCAGAAGTCCCAGCAGTAGCTTAATCTAAGAAATCTGAAACAAAAAGAGCCTAGAAGACAAATAACAAATCACATGCAAATACCAGATGTTTATAGATGGATAGTCCTTACAAAGTTAAGATCACATATTTGCCACATATTAACACAGGGACTCTCCCCAGAATTGAATGCATGTTCGAGCCACTGACACCAAAGATTTCCCTCAAATAGTTATTAGGCAGTATGAATGAAGGCTAATCAATCATTTATAAATGCTGTTTTAGCAACCAACCCCTCCGGAGCTGCCTGTACTGGGGACACTAACAGCCGCAGTTGGGCTGTGCTGGAGGAGGGCTTTCCTTGAGTCTCGTGTTCTGCTTTGCGGCAGTGATGGCTGGATCCGTCTCCAGGCTCTCGGACATCTTGTCACAGATGATATCCACGAGGCGCTCAAATGTCTGCTTGACATTAATGTTATCCTTGGCACTTGTTTCAAAAAATTCAAATCCTGGAAGAAACGCACAGAAACACAGTTTGATCATTTCCTATGTGTGCTGAAATTAAATGGGCCATGGTCATGGGAGGTGGGCAGTGACTGGTGGATGTGGTTTAGGTGAGAGATAGGTGTGAGGTGTCATGTGAACATATTGCTATCCATGAACCAGGAACAACAGGACAAAGTGGAATTAGTGATAGTTGCATGTTATTCTTCTCTAGACAAAAAAATACCTTGGCAAGAGCTGGTAATAGTAACATGAAGACTCCTCAGCATTGAGTCCGTGTCATCTCTTCCCCCAACCCCTAGATCACCATGTAGCTGCTTCTAATCTTTTCTAAGACTGGGGTTATTTGGCTTTTTTTCTTTCCTCATTTCAGATTCTATCAAAGTTATTTTCATTTTTTCATTAACTTGAGGCTTAGAAGTCTTCATGTTCATATTCTGCTGTGAAAGGGACTCCCAAACTCCAGCACAGTGCATCCCTAACTTTTTCCATGTCTGTCCTAGTGAAGCATCTGAGGGTAAGCTTTTGGTAAATTTCCAGTATTTCCCTGAACACAAGGTGGCACTAAAGAATCACTGGATTTACCTTAAGTGTGCTTCAACCTCCTTTAGGAAATTTGAGTGGTGTTAACCTAACAGCACTCCAGGGCTTTGTATACCATTGCATCTAGGTACTGATGCTGATTTTCCAGAGCTTCTGTTATCTGTCAGCAGCAGTGTTTTTATCAACAGCTGGGAAAGGACATGATAAATTCAAATGAGCTGCCAGAAGTGCGAGATGGCACAAAAATGTAGTGAGAGTTTTATGCTTCTACTGATGCATCACTACCTGGGCAGAAGCAGCCTCAGTCCTCGGCTCTGTACGCAATCTTATCACTCCATTGTTTGCAGTCACATTCCACTGGCTGAGCTTGCCAGTCAGTTGCCATGACAACCTCCCCACTAGGTCAGCCAGAGATTGCTCTGGTCCATTCAGGGGATGTTGATTTAGGATGTATTGGGCTGAACACAGAAATGCTTTCCTAATCCATTCTGAATTTTACACCCTATAAGTCCTTCTGGTTACATCTGGCCCTATCTCCGAGGAGCCACATGGATTCAGAATGATTAAATCATGTGATTTCATCCCAGCTCCTGAGGCCAAATGAGAAAAAACAGATTAATATTTTGCATCTGTGTCAAAACTGCTCTTATAACCTAGAAATAATTATTTTCTTAAGCACTATTGAAGATACACAACAACAAGCAATTTTTGTGAAAATTTCTGATTTGGTTAAGATCGATGACTATGTTTGAACTGGAATTTCTCTAGTTACTGTGTAGTCTGTTGTTAAAATGTGAGTGAGTAACCACAGGATTTGAGCTGAAGGGACAGCATGAGTTAAGACAGGTTTTATAAAATAGCAGTGAATATTTCAAGCCTTCTTTGGCTTTTATTTCCCTTTCATTTGTCTCTCCAGATAGTGTTTATGTAGCTCTCTTAAATTCTGCATTTCTTTACAGAAAATGCTATCTGGCTTAACAAGAATTCTCTTCTTTAACATTTGCAGTCTATTGGGCCAGCTCATTCACCTTTCAACAATGTGATCCAGATTTTGGAAAAAAGCGATTGCTTAGGTCTTCACTTGCCTAGATGTCAGAACTATTTGCATCTTTGTGGGGATTTTCTCAGTTTTAACAGGAGGGTAATTTGTACCAAAATACAGAATTTCTTTTCTCCAAAGGTTTTAATTTTCTCTGCGCTCTTCCATGACATGTCTTTTATTTATTAGCACGATTGGGAGAAGGCACTGAAATTGAAGGGTATCATAAAAGATGTTGTCATTGTGAAAACAGACAGTCATCCATGCAAACCTTTGCCAACTGTGATTCTTTTAATTTGGGCTTTGAGACACACACCACTGCTGGTGTGCAGCTTGAGGTGAGTAACGTGATCCTCGATCCCAACAGCCAGAATGCTCTCAGTGTTGTGACTGTTGCCTGGACCCCCACGAACAGACCGCCACATTACAATAGTCCTCCATTTATCCAGCATGGCTGGAGAAGGAGGTACCGTCCTACGGTGAGAGGGATGATTTGGCCACAGGAGCAATATTTACTGGCTTTATGATCATGAGAAAGTCATGTTTTTACTCTTATGATCCTTATTTATGATATTTGTCTCTCATTAAGCTCAAATGAGAAAATATATGTAGAAGTGCCAAGAAAACCAGAAAATGCTATAATTATATAAGAATTATGTAATTAAAGAATACTCTCATTAAAACAACAGTAAGAGTAATGAACTAACATTTGGATAGTTACTGCAGAACAGGTAGTATTTAAAGCACTTTATACGTTTTATCTATGAGGTAGGTGCCAGTATTCTCTCGAAATCACCAGTAAGGAAATGGCCCACAATGGCTGAATACTTTGCTCAGACACTTACTTGACCAGCCAGTAATGGCACAGTTGGCATTTAAACTAAACATGCACACTCGCCAGCGCCTTCAGATACTCTGCAGAGGCTACCACTTGGTTCCAGTAGAACTGGAAGTTCTATGCCGAGATAACAGACTTTCATCAGTTTAGAGAGTTAGATTTAACACTCCCAGTGAACCAAGTGAAACATCTTTTCTTAATGATCCCAACATACTCTGGTATTTTATGCTGCCTAAGGTCCATCAGGGTAGCCATCAGGACAGCTGTATGTCTACAGAGAAATATGTGAAAGGTTCTGGAAATTAGGCCTCCTCTCACTGACCACATGAGCTGTTTGTCATAAAATGAGATATTCAGGATAAAAATACACATCCTTATTTCAACATATAGTTATTTGGATTCAGGGCAAAGCAGTTTTGTTGTTTAGTTGCTAGGTCATGTCTGACTCTTGCGCCTCCATGGATGTAACCCGCCAGGATCCTCTGTCCATGGGAGTTTTTTGGTAAGAATATTGGAGTGGGCTACCATTTCCTTCTCCAGGGGATCTTCCTGACACAGGGATTGAGCCCACATTTCTTGTATCTTCTGCATTGGCAGGCAGATTCTTTACCACTGTGCCACCTGGGAACAAAGCAAGTTTACTGTGCAATAAATAATTTTCCCTCCAGGGGAATCAGTATCTTCATCCAGGCAACTTTGTGTTAGGCTACACCCCACACCTATGTATGTCCATGGTGTTGAAACCTTGTGGACTAAATCCTTAACATTTCAGCCTTTAATTTTCCGTTGAATCCTTGTTAGATTTTCTGGCCATTACCTCTCAATGTATCATACTAACTTCAACTATGGTGGTTCTCAGTAAGGAATCTGCCTGCAATGCAGGACCCTGGGGTTTGATCCCTGGGTCAGGAAGATCCCCTGGAGAAGGGAATGGCTACTCACTCCAGTAATCTTGCCTGTAGAATTCCAGGGACAGAGGAGCCTAGCAGCTACAGTCCATGGAGTTGCAAAGAGTCAGACACGACTGAGCAACTAACACTTCCACTTTTCAACTTCAGCAATAGCAACATGCCCTTGTTCTTAGAAATAGTTAACCTCCCATCCACACATTGGAGCATTGGAGAGCCAGCACTTCAGCCAGTGATCATTAGGAAATAGTCTTTTTCATAAAACTTTGGAGATCATTTCCAGTTTATTAAATAGGACAGGGGTTCAGCAGATCAAATAAGTAGCCCAAGGTCACACTGCAAGCTGATTGTGAAGGGTGACAGAGATCTCGCAATAAATAGGTTACTGGTTAAACCTATAGCTTTGGACATCTGTCCCTCAGACTACATCATTCAGTATTAATAATTGCAGCACATATGTTTTCATCAGCAAATCAGTGAACACTTTCAGTTAACCACAGATACTAGTCATCCATTCTGATTCCTCTCTGGCACAGACAGCACTGTTCTCAAGTTGGATGAGCCTTGCACTGTGGTTCAGTATATATATTTTTAATTTTATTAGAGTGTAGTTGATTTACATTGTGTTAGTTTCAGGTGCATAGCAAAGTGATTCAGTTATATATACAAATATTTATTCTTTTTCAAATTCTTTTCCTGTATAGGTTAGTACAGGATATTGAGCTGTATAAAATCAGCAGATAACCTTACAGCAATTTCCTTGTGTGTCGTTTGTTGCTTTTCCCATGTTGCTTGTATATTTTCTCTATTTAATTTTTGTCAATTTGATTAATATGTGTCTCACTGTGTTCCTACTTGGGTTTATCTTGTATGTGACTCTGTACTTCCTGGACTTGGGTGACTTTCCTTTTCCTTGTTTCCTTTCCCTTATTAGGGAAGTTTTCAGCCATAATACTTTTGAATATTTTCTCAGGCCCTTTCTCTCTCTTCTTCTTCTGGGACCTCTATAATGCAAATGTTGGGTGCATTTAATGTTGTCCCCAGGCAAGGAAGCAGAGAGAAGTGGTACAAACCAGCTTTCACTCTACTGTCCAAAAGATGTTATCCTGATTTCATACCACTAGAGGTCTACCTACAGTAGAATCACCTGAAGTACTTAAAAACTTTTAAACTTCACCTCAGACATACTAAACTGGAGGTGTAAGGAGAAGGACCTTAAACACGCATTTTAAAAGGCTCCTTAGGTGGTTTCTTATGCACATGAAAGGTTAAGATTCACTAGCCTCTCTACACCTATGTTCATTACAGCATCATTTACAGTAGCCAAAAGGTGGTAGCTAAACCAGGTATTTATCAGCTGATGAATGAGTAAACAAAATGTGGTATATATATATATACTCTGGACTAATTGTAAGTCTTAAATTCTGACACATGCTACAACATGTATGAATCTTGAAATTATGCTATGTATAATAAACTAAAATTTTAGTATATATTTAGTTTATATAATAAACTAAAAGTCACAAAAAAATACCAAGTACAGATTCAGAGGGCCTGAAAGTGAAGGACCAGAGGCTGGGGGAGGGAAAAACAGATGTCACATAACAGGTATAGAGTTTCACTTTTGCAAAATGAACTAAACTCCGGCAATTTGTGGCACAACGAAGTGGATACATGCTAAACTGTACACTTTAACATAAAGCTTACCATGTTTTACCAAAGTTTAAAAAAAGTCTTAGCAATAAATGTCTAAGAATCTAAAAATACAAGAAGAATCATAATCTTAATAGCTCAGGAAACTAGAAAAAGAAAACACGAACAAGTCCCAAAGTTAGCAGAAGGAAAGACTTGACAAAGATCAGAGTGGAAATAAATCAAATAGAAACAAAAAAGTAAGAGCTGATTCTTGGAAAAGATAAGCAAAAATGACAAACCTATAGCTAGACTTTCCAAGGAAAAAAGAGAGGACTCAAGCCAGAAATGAAAGAGAAGACATTAGCAGAGAAACACAAAGGATCGTAAGAGACTGCCATGAACCATTATAGGCCAACAAATTGGACAACCTAGAGGAAATGAATAAATTCCTAGAAACATACAATCTCCCAGGACTCAATCATGAAGAAACAGTCTGAACAGAACAAATACTAGTAAGGAAATTGAATAAGTCATCAAAAACCTCTCAACAAACAAAAGCTCAGGATCAGATGGCTTCACTGGTGAATTCTATCAAATGCTTAAAGAAGAATTAATACTAACATTTCTAACGCTTCATTTTATGAGGTCAGTATTACCCAGATACCAAAATGAGACAAGGATACAACAAGAAAATTATAGGCCAGTATCTCTAAAGAACATAGATGTAAAACATCCTCAACAAAATATTAGCAAACCAAATTCAATACATTGAAAGAATTATATACCATCATCAAGTGTGATATATTCCAGGGATGCAAGGATGATTCAGCATCTGCTATCAGTCAACAGGATATACATATGAACAAAATGAGGGATAAAAATCATCATCTTAGTAGGTACAGAAAAAGCATTTAATATAATTCAACATCCATTTATGATAAAACTCACAAAGTGGATATAGAAGGACTGTACTTCAACATAATAAAGGCCATATATGCCCACCCCACAGCTAACATCATACTCAGTGGTAAAAAGCTGAAAGTTTTCCCTCAAGATCAGGAACAAGACAGAAATACCATCTCTTGCCACTTTGATTCAGCATGGTAGTGGAAGTTTTAGTCAGAGAAATCAGGAAAGAAAAGGAAATAAAAGACATACAAATTGGGAAAGGAAGGAGTAAAACTGTAACTACTTGCAGATGACATACTAAATACAGAAAATCTTAAAAGACTCACAAAACTGGAGAATAAACAAATGCAGTAAGGTTGCAGGATACAGAATCAGTATATAAAAATCTGTTTTGTTTTCTATTCATTAATAACATTATCAGAAAAAAATTTAAAATCCCAGTTACAATTACATTAAAAAAGAATAAAATACCTAGGAATAAATTCAACCAAGATGGTGAAAGTTAAGTACACTTATCTGCAAGACACCAACTGTAAGACACCAATGGGAAAAAGCTGAAGATACAAATAAATGGAAAGATCTTCATAGACTGAAAGAATATTGTTACAATGTCCATACTGCCCAAAGGAATCTACAGATCTGGTGAAAATCCCTATCAAAATTCCAATGGCACTTTTCACAGAAATAGAAAAAGCAATCCTAAATTTTATATAAAATTACAAAACATTCCTTGAAATAGCCAAAGCAGTCTTAAGCAAGAACAAAGCTAAAGGCAACATACTACCTGATTTCAAACTAGTAATATGTTACAAAGCTATAGTGATCAAAGGGGGCTTTCCTGACAGCTCAGTGGTAAAGAATCCGCCTGCAATGCAGGAGACCTCGGTTCAGTCCCTAGGCTGGGAAGATCACCTGGAGAAGAAAATGGCAACCCATTCAAGTATTCTTGCCTGAAAAATCCCATGGGCAGAGGAGCTACAGCCCTTTAAGGTCACAAAGAGTTAGACATGACTGAGCAACTAAGCACATATAGTAATCAAAACACTATTTTGTGAGATAAAAATAGATACACAGCTCAGTGGAAAAGAAAGTTCAGGAATAAAGCCATGTATATGTGGTTGACTAGTTTACAACAAAGAAGCCGAAAATATATAATGGGGAAAAGAAAGTCTGTTTAATAAGTGGTACTGAAAAAGCTGGACAATCACATGGAAGAGAATAAGACCAGACCACTAACTTACACCATGCATAGCAATTAACTCAAATGGGACAAAAGATTTGAATGTAAGACCTAAAAATATAAAACCCCTAGAAGAAAATATGAGCTGTAAACTCCTTGATATTAATCTTTGTGGTGATATTTTACATATGACTCTAAAAGCAGAGGCAGCAAAAGCAAAAATAAACAAGTGGGACTGCATCAAACTACAAAGCTTCTTGGAAACCATCAACAAAATGAAAAGGCAACCTATACATTATCGGTAGCAAAAAAAAAAAAAAAAAAAAAAAGCTCAGCATCACTAAATATCAGGGAAGTGAAAATCAAAACCACAATGAGACATCACCTCACACCTGTCAGGATGGTTGTTATGGAAAACACAAGAAATAATACACGTTGGTGAGAATGTGGAAAAAAGGGAATGCTAGTATACCATTGATGGAAGTAAGTTGCTGTAGCCACTGTGGAAAACAATGGAGTTCCTCAAAAAATTGAAAATAGAAGTTCTGTATGATCCAGCAATTCCACTTCAGGTTATTTACCTGAAGAAAACAAACAATAACTGAAAACACATGTGCACCCTCATGTTTATCACAGCATTATTTATAATAGCTGAGACATGGAAGATTGCCAGGAGAAATATCAATAACCTCAGATATGAAGATGACACCACCCTTATGGCAGAAAGCGAAGAAGAGCTAAAGAGCCTCTTGATGAAAGTGAAAGAGGAGAGTGAGAAAGTTGGCTGAAAGCTCAACATTCAGAAACCTAAGATCATGGCATCTGGTCCCATCACTTAATGGCAAATAGATGGGGAAACAGTGGAAACAGTGGCAGACTTTATTTATGGGGGCTCCAAAATCACTGCAGATGGTGACTGCAGCCGTGAAATTAAAAGATGCTTACTCCTTGGAAGAAAAGTTATGACCAACCTAGACAGCATATTAAAAAGCAGAGACATTACTTTGCTGACAAAGGTCTGTCTAGTCAAAGCTATTTTTTCCCCAGTAGTCATGTATGGATGTGAGAGTTGGACTCTAAAGAAAACTGAGTGCTGAAGAATTGATGCTTTTGAACTGTGGTGTTGGAGAAGACTCTTGAGAGTCCCTTGGACTGCAAGAAGATCCAACCAGTCCATCCTAAAGGAAATTAGTCCTGAATATTCATTGGAAGGACTGATGTTAAAGCTGAAACTCCAGTACTTTGGCCAAGTGATGCAAAGAACTGACTCATTGGAAAAGACCCTGATGCTGGGAAAGATTGAGGGTGGGAGGAGATGGGGAAGAGAAAGGATGAGATGGTTGGATGGCATTACTGGCTTGATGGACATGAGTTTGGGTAAACTCCAGGAGTTGGTGATGGACAGGGAGGCCTGGCGTGCTGCAGTCTATGGGGTTGCAAAGAGTTGGACACGACTGAGCGACTGAACTGAAGACATGGAAACAGCCTAAGAGTACACAGACTGGGTGAATTTTTAATATGTGTATGTGTGTATATGTATATGCAAACACATAGAATATTATTCAGTTCTATAAAAATGAAATCTTGCAATTTGTAACAACATGGATAGACTTTGAAGGCATTATGCTAAGTGAGATAAGTCAAACAGGGAAAGACAAATACTGTAGGATCTAACTTATGTGTAGAATAAGAAAAGGTTAAGCTCAAAGATACAGAGAACAGATTAGTGGTTGCCAGAGGCAGAGTTGGGGAATAGGCAAAATGGGGGTCATAGAGTACAAATTTCTTATAAAAGATTCACTATATTTATACACTGTTGATGAGAGTATAAAATGATGCAGCCTCTTTGGAAAACATTCTGGCAGTTTCTCAAATGGTTCAACATACTTACTGTATAACCTACAATTCCACTACTAGGTACATTAGCACGAGAAGTGAAAACATGTCCACAGAAATTTTGCACAGAAGTATTTAGAATAGCAATAGTTATAATAAAAAAGTGGAAACAGCCTGCGTGTCCATCAACTGATGAGTGGATAAATAAAATGTGGAAAATGCATATAATGGAATACCTTTCAGCCATAAAATGTACTGATACAGGCTAAAATGTAGATAAACCTTGAAAACATGATGCTAAGTGAAATAAGTCAGACAAAAGCACTACATATTATATGATTCCATTTATATGGAATGTCCAAAAGAGGCAAAACTATAGAGTCAGGAGAAATAGGGAGTGAATACTAATGAGCATGGTGTTTCTTCCTGGGGTGATGAAAATTGATTGTGTTAAAGGTTGTACAGCTCTGTGAATATACCAAGAACCGCTGAACTGAACACTGTTTAAGTGGGTGAAATGCATTGTATGTGCATTACATCAATAAGCTGTATGATATATTTATCATTGTTTTATCCATTTGGTACAGATGATCTTATTTACAAAACAGAGACACAAACATAGAGAACAAATGAATAGACACCAATGGGGGAAGAGGGTGGGATGAGCTGGGAGCTTGGGATTGACATATGTACACTATTGACACTATGTATAAAATAGATACTAATAAGAATCTACTGTATAGCTCACGGAGCTCTAACTTAGTGCTCCAAATGAAAGTGAAAAGTGGGCAAGTGTTAGTCGCTCACTCTGACTCTTTGCAACCATATGGACTGTAGCCCACCAGGCTCCTCTGTCCATGGGATTCTCCAGGCAAGAATACTGGAGTGGGTAGCCATTCCCTTCTCCAGGGGATCTTCCCGACCCAGGATCGAACCCAGGTCTCCTGCACTGCAGGCAGACTCTTTTACTGTCTGAGCTACTAGGGAAGTGGTGACCTAAATGGGGAGGAAATCCAGAAAAGGGAGTATATATGGATACATGTGGCGGAAGAGTCACTGTTTTAAATGAATGAGAATGTTTTCCATGACAGATTGCTCCAGAAGGAATCTCCAAGCCCTCCTGGGGAAACCATCCCACTCATAGAGGAGGATTCTGTCAGAAAATATCACCTCATACCCAACACAAACTTTTCAAACAGGTATTTGTCATTGTTTTTGCTCTAGCCTCAGTGGAGATGACAGAGCTTATGGTAGAGGACGTCTGAATACGTTCTGGTGAACATGAGGTACATGAAGCACGCTCAGCCTGGCTGCTGGCACTGCTCTGCCTGGCTCCCTGAAGGTCACGTGCGTGCCAGGTTCCAGGGAAGGTCTGGTACTGATAACCCACACAAGGCAGATTTAGGCAGAAAGCCCACTGCTCATCAAAGTAGTGGGTTCCAGGCAGGCTCCCCGTTGGCACCTGGAGTACTGAAATGTCCCAGCACCCCCAAGAGACTTGTTCCCCTTGTAATTATTAATGGTAATAGTCACAATTCAAATATTCAAATATTGAGCACTTAACTACCACCTTCTCAGCCTTTTCTTTAATGCATTTAAAATACTCTTATAGGCAATGACTTATTCCCATGCATCAATGGCTATGCCATGTTGTGAAATACCATTTGTTTCCATAAGATATTCTGGGGAATTGTTTTCTTTTTTCACCTCTGGGAAAATCCTCAACACCATTTGGGGCACTATGACTATTTCCAACTTCAGTTTGAGAGAAAAAAAAATTGCAACTGTTCTTTCATTCCATAAAAATCATAGGGTAGTAAATCCTTTTCATCTCTCATTGTTAAAAATCTGTGATCTGTCCTTAGGTTTCTATTTCCAAACTCTTAAATGAGAAGACGTTCTGCTTCCAGATTCTGGTTGCAGTTTCAGTGTCTTCCCCTTCCTGTGGAATTGAATGAGCCATGGCAGCAAGGGAAGGTCATTCTGTCGCCAGGTGGGTGGCGTTGGGGCCAGAACTTGAGCCTGCTGAGCGGCAGGCCAAGCTACGATATCAGCTCATTCCCCGCTGGGCCCCAGCCTGGAGACAGACTTTAGAGAAACTGATAAGGATTTTGACCCACTTACCTGAAGAAAGCGCCACAGAAAGCAGACCAAAGCTGGAGAATTTCAGCCAAAGGTTTGTTTTGCGAAAATAAAAGGTCAAGTATGTTAGTCTTTGACTCCTTGCCCTTAGCCAGGCCTAACTGGATGTTAGCTTTTCTCCTGTTTTATTAGTATGCTGAAACTATGCAAGGATCATTCTGTGCCTTTGACAAATCCTGCTCAATGCAGAAGTTCCCTCCTGGTCCTTCTCTCTCCAGATATAAGCTTAACACACTTCATATGTGGGAGAGGCTCAGCACAACAGCAGAGAGGGAAAGAAGTATCTGAGTTTGCTGATGTAGCAGCTGCCCATGCTGTGGTTCATCATTCTCAGCACCCTGCACTCAGCCCAGCTTGCTGGAAGGGACCCCATCTGCTGAAGAGACTCAACGTAAGCCCTTTGCAGTTTTGCCCATGTGAGTTATCTCCTCGAGTCACTGTCCCTCATCCTTTCCCCCTTCCCAATCCAACCTACTCTTCAAGACAGAGACTTATGTATGTGGCATCTGGTGTGCAAACTTTTAACATTTTGTTTTGAGCTGACCTTTAAAAATCTAGATTTCTGGATCACCAAGATGATGACATAGGCCATTCCTGACTTCATTCCTTCACAAGGAGAGCAACTGACAACTAGCCATGTGACAAACCACCACCGAGGCAATCCTAGGACATGTGGGAAGCTGAGGCGCCCCGCGCCCCAGAGAGCCAGCACAGGCTGCATGAGCAGGGTGAGAGAGCTTTCCACGCCGACTGTGCGGCTCCCCTCCAGGCTGGTGCAGCACCACACCCACGGCCTGCGCTTTCTCCAGGGGGAGCAGAGAGCCTGGGGCAAATGTACAGCTTCCCCCGTATGTGGACTGCTTCTTAGGGGCCTCCATGCCAGACTCATCCCACAAGGGACAGTGAGGACGTCTGTGAGGCTTGACCTCCGGGAATCTGATGGTGATGGAGAAGCAGGGGGAGGCTCACAGCAACAAGCACCTGGATCTTGACAGACCAAGTTCCTACCTGAAGCACCCAAGTAGCAGTCCCAGCCAGTGTCTTTGCTTATCTGTGGAGCCAAGATGGTGGTGCAGTCTGACCAGGGAATGGTTCTGCCTGATGCAGGTCTTCAGAGAGCCTTCTTACCCTGTAACCTGGCCTTCCCCCACCCGGGCACGAGAGCTGGGTCACAGCCTGGCTTACTCCTGAATGTAGCTCCCAGTACTGCCAAGTCAAAAAGGCTGGCCAGAATACCCAGAAGCTGCATAGCCCAACGACACCTGAGTAGAGAGTATGCAGCCGAATTGACTTTCCCCAGAGCAAAGCCAGTCACGGTCCTGTATAGCTTGGGAAATTGGGATGTGGGTTGGCTTGAGATAAGACCAGACTTGAATCCAATTCTCCTTTTTTATCAGGGGAGGGAAACTAATTCATAGCCCCATCCATTGCTGAATATTGCCTTCAGCCCACCTGACCAGGGTACCTAACCAGAGCATAGGGAAGCTGTGTAGCCTGTCCAAAAGTCCTGCTTACAGTGGCACTTACAAACAGAGCACATAGCCCATAGACAGGCTTTTCCTGTCTTCAGAGAGTAAAATCAAGTGGCCCCATTAGGCCAGGGAATTCAGTGTACAGTCTGGACAGACTCAGGTTTCTAAACAATAAGCTGTACCACCCCTGGCCTGTGTCCTGCTGCCCTACCGTGCCAGGGAAGTTAATTCATAGCACCATCCACTGCTGAGCATAGTACCCAAGACAACTGTGTAATAAGCATGGTCAGAGAACCCAGGGAAATACAGAGCGCATGCTGCAGTCCTGCTTGGGCAGGGAAGCAAGCCAGCAGTCCAGTCTGACTATCCTCAGCCTGCAGCACACACCCACCCCCCCAACCTCAGAGCATGGGCAGAGGCTTCACACCAACGGTGCTGCCAACAGACGTCCAGAAACCCAAACTGAGCTGACTGGTGAACTCTTCTGCCAAAGTGAACCTATAAATTTTGCATGAGGAAACTGTTCACTCAAATGTGCAGATAGTGACATAAAGAATTAAGAATCATGAAAAACCAGGTACACACAATACCACCAAAGGAAATTAGTAAGCCCCAAATAACTGACACCAAAGAAATATAAATCTATGAACTGTCAGACAAATTAGAACAGTCTTCTTAAAGAAGTCTGGTGAACTACAGGAACAAACAGCTAAACAAAATTCGGAAAACAATGCATGAACGAAATGTGAAGTTCAACAAAAATTATAAACCTCAAAAAACATATCCTAGAGCAGAACAATATCATGAACTAAAGAATTCAATAAAGACTCAAAAGCAGACTCAATCACACAAAAGAAAGAATCAATAGTGTAGAATTCAGAACATTTGCAATTATCCAGACAGAGGAGCGAAAGGGAAAAAGAATGAAAAAGAGCAAAGGAAGTCTGTGGGACTTAACAGGATACAAAAGAAACAATATCCACATTATGGAAAGAGAAAGGAGAAGAAAGTATATTTAAAGCAATAATGACAGAAAACTTCCCAAATCTGGGGAGAGAAATGGACATCCAGACCCATGAATCCTACAGTACCCTTAGTAGATAAGCCCAAAAAGGGCTATATCAGACACATTTTAATTAAGTTGTCAAATGTCACAGATAAAGAATTCTGAAAGCAGAAAGGGAAAAGAAAGAAGTGACAAAGGAATACCCATAAAACCATTGGTGGATTCTCAACAGAAACTTGTCAGCCCAGGAGTCAATTAAATGATATATTCAAAATACAGCAAGGAAAAAAAAAACTGTCCACCAAGAATTCCACACTCACAAAATGTTTATGGCATATAATGTTATAGTCATACTCATGACACAGTACTGGAAATATTGTTACTCTTTTAAAATCCTACTTAGCTTCTCCAGTTATGAGAGAGAGTGGCATACTGTGTGGTTATGTAATACTTTAAAGCAAAGTTATGAGCAGGAACAAAGACATTATTAGTCTTATATTAAATATCATCCTATGCCTATGCTGGTTTTCCCTGGTGGCTCAGACAGTAAAGAATCTGCCTGCAATTCAGGAGACCCGGGTTTGATCCCTGGGTTGGGCAGATCCCTTGGAGAAGGAAATGACAGCCCACTCCATATTCATGCCTAGAGAATCCCATGGACAGAGGAGCCTGGTGGGCTACAGTCCATGGGGTCACAAAAAGTCAGACACAACTGAGCAACTAACACACACACATGTGCTTATGTAATGATAGACTAGTATTTACATATATTTTATGCATTTATGACATAACTGACTTAAAAAGATAATTGTTCAATATTTCTGGGCTATGTGGTTTGTCCATGAGTTTTTTCACATTACTGAAATTCTCCAAAAAAATTTTCAACATATTTATTTAAAAAATTCACATACAAATGGACTGATGCAGTTTATGTCATTCATGGGTCAACTGTATACTTTCTTTTCAAGTGTACATGGAATATGTTATAGGATCAATCATATGATGGGCCACAAATCTTAGAAAATTCAAGATTAAAATCATACTAATTATGTCCTTGGACCACAATGGTATAGGAAACCAGAAATCAACAAGAGGAAAGATGGAAAATTCATGCATGCATGGATATTAAATACTTCTTCAATAATAAATGAATCAAAGAAGAAAATTAAAGGGGAAATAAAACATCTTAAGACAAATTTAAAGGGAAACACTTCTTACCAAAACTTATGGGATGCAGCAAAAATAGTTCTAAGAAGGAAGTTCATAGAAATAAATACTTATATTAAGAAACATGAAAGGAACATTAAGAAACAAAACACCATAGCTCTATACCTTAAAAAACTAGAAAATGAAGAACGAATCAGTTACAAAGTTAGCAGAAGGAAAGAAGTAACAGATTAGAGAAGAAATGAAATAGAGAATGGGAAAACAATAGAAAAAATTAACTTAGGCTTATTGCTGGATTATCTGTTGTCTCATTAAAACTATGTATATTTGGTTAGTTAGTTTACAATAAAGGAGCCAAGAATATATGGTGAGCAAAGGACAGTCCTTTCAGTAAATCACACTGGAAGCCACATGCAAAAGAATAAAACTGGAAACATTTTACACTTTACATAAAAATTAACTCACAATGGATTAAAGACCTGAAGCCATAAAACTTCTAGAAGAAAACAGGCAGTAAGCTCCTTGACATTGGTCTTGGTGATGATTTTTTGGATCTAACTCCAAAAGCTCGGGCAATGAAAGCAAAATGAAACAAATGAGACTACATCAAACAAAAGCTTCTGTACAACAAAGGAAACCATTAACAAAATGAAAAGGCAACAGTTTTACTTCTGAATATACAGTTTTCCAAAGAAGACATACAGATGGCCAACATGTGCATGAAACAAAGCCCAGCATTACTAATCAGGGAAATGCAAATCAAAACCATAATGAGACATTGTCTCACACCTGTTAGAGTGGCTATTGTTAAAAAAAAATCATGAAATAATAAGTGATGGCAAAAATGTAGCGCAAAGGGAACCCTTGTGCGTTATCGGTAGGAATGCAAATTTTGCAGCCACTATAAAAATCAGTTTGGAGGTTCCTCAAAAAGTTAAAAATAGAACTGCCACATGATCCAACAACTCCACTTCTGGGTATTTATAAGAAGCTAAGGCCTTCCGCGGGTGTCTCTCCTGTCCCTCCCATTAGTGGGTGTGGGGCCGAAGGGTAATGCCTGGCACTGGTGGAAACGCAGCTCAAAAAAAAAAAAAAAAAAAGCAAATGAAAAAGAAAAAAGAAAATGGAAACACTAATTTTAAAACATATATGAATCTCTGTGTTAATAGTATCATTATTATTTACAACAAGCAAGATATGGAAACATAAATACACAACATTGGATGAATGTACAAAGAAGATGTGGTACATATTTATACAATGGACTACTATTCAACCATAATAAAGAATGAAACCTTGCCATTTGCAACGACATGGATGGACTTGGAAGGCATTATGCTAAGTGAAGTAAGTCAAACAAAGATAAATAGCATATGATCTCACATGTAGAATTTCAAGCAAAAAAATAGCAAACAACCACCCCTCCTCTGTAAAAAAACCCCCAAAATAAAACTTGGCTCATAGATATAGAGAACAGATTGGTGGTGATCAGAGGTGGGGGCTTGGAAGGGGCAGGCAAAATGGATGAAAGGGGTCAAAGGGTACTAACGTCCAGTTACAGAGTAAATCATAGAGATGAGATGTATAGCATGGTGGTTGTTCAGTTGCCCAGTCATGTCTGGTTCTCCACAACCCCATGAACTGTTGCTCTGTAGTTAATAATATTCTATTGTATATTTGAAAGTTGCTAAGAAATAAATCTTTTAAGTTCTCATCACAAGAAAAAATTGTCATTATATGTGGTGATGGATATTAGACATACTGTGGTGAACATTTTTCTATAGGCAAATACTGATTCATTGTATTATATACTTGGAGTAACATTATATGTCAGTTTACTTCAATAAAAATTTTTAAACCATACTGTTGACTGGGTCCCATCAGAGAGATCCCAATTTAATTGGCCTGATGTGCAGCTTGCGCACTGGTGTTTTTGAGAAGCCCTTCTCTAGATCCAGTCTTCCCTCTAGTTTTTTCTCCTCTCCTTGCCTTGGTCCTGCCTGATTTGAATTTTCTGAGAAAGAAGTGAGACCCCTTCAATGTTTTGAAGCCTGCCTGTGACTTAATTCATCTGTTATTCCTAGTCTCAGAGCAGTCTAATGTGGCCCTCTCAGTGCAACAAAGAAGACAGCATGCTCTGTAACACCTTAGTCTTCCACTATTTAGAAGGGAACTACCTTAAGTAGTCCTTCTTACAGATTCCCTAAAATGATTCTCTAAAAATACTAAGAAGTTGATGTGTGGCTTAGTGGTAATTGTCTCAGTATAATTTTTAAGACCCATAGAATGAGTCATCAAGAATTTCCAGAGGTTTCTTATAAAGTACAGAACGAATAGTTACGGAGATTTCAGTTTATTGGTTGGAGAACATTCCATAAAGCTGGAAAAGAGATATTATGTATCAATACTTGGGTAAGATTGTATTTGAAAGAATTTATCCTTTAACAACAATCTAGTCATTTTCTGGCATCTTTCACTGTATCGCTGGAAGACTCTGGGGTTCATGAACAGTGTTTAAATAGGATTACCAGTTAAATAGACCCAGATTTCCTCCTGAATTGTAAAATAGAAAAATAAATTCAGTTAAGACCTTATCTGTATCTCCATATTGTTCCAAGAACACGACTCAGGTGGAGCTTAGTGGTCAGGAAGGTGTGATGATGCTATTATATTTCTCTTCAATGGAAAATGCATAAAGAGAATCTGGCTGCTTAGGGTCAGACTGCATGGATTCAAAGTTCAGTGAAGTTACTGCCTTGTTCTCCTTAGCTGGGCTGGCAATGAAAGCCAAGAGTGCATGCATATGTGTAAGATGCTTCAGTCATGTCCAAGTCTTTGTGACCCCATGGACTATACAGCTCTGCAAGGTCCTCTCTCCATGGGATTTTCCAAGCAAGAATGCTGGAATGGGTTTCTGTGCCCTTCTCCAGGGGATCTTCCTGACCCAGGGATTGAACCTGAATCTCCTATGTCCTCTGCAGTGGCAGGCGGGGTCTTTACCACTAGCACCACCTAGGAAGTCC
Source organism: Odocoileus virginianus (assembly GCF_023699985.2). NCBI lineage: Eukaryota > Metazoa > Chordata > Mammalia > Artiodactyla > Cervidae > Odocoileus > Odocoileus virginianus. The sequence continues at coordinate 47,958,066 of NC_069687.1, read as the reverse complement.
AGAAGACTCTGAACAGGAACGAATTGGAGAATCCTAAAATCAGAGTTCCTAAATTAGGTAATGCTGAAGTCATTCAGTCTCAGCAGAAATCAGCAGCATGGGCATTAAAATCTCAGGAGGTAGACTTTCTTGGCTTGGTTACAGTGATGTTCCATCCACCTTAGTTTTTTTTTTTTTTTTAATTGGAGGCTAATTACTTTACAATATTGTAGTGGTTTTTGCCACACATTGACATGAATCAGCCATGGGTGTACATGTGTCCCCCATCCTGAACCCTCCTCCCCCCTCCCTCCGCATCCCATCCCTCAGGGCTGTCCCCGTGCTCTGGCTTTGAGCACCCTGTTTTATGCATTGAACTTGCACTGGCGATCTATTTCACATATGGTAATATACATGTTCACTGCTATTCTCTCAAATCATCCCACCCTCGCCTTCTCCCACAGAGTTCAAAAGTCTGTTCTTTACATCCTTGTCTCTTTTGCTGTCTCTCATATAGGGTCATCATTACCATCTTTCTAAATTCCATATATATGTGTTAATATACTATATTGGTGTCTTTCTTTCTGACTTACTTTATTCTGTATAATAGACTCTAGTTTCATCCACCTCATTAAAACTGATTCAAATGCATTCTTTTTAATAGCTGAGTAATATTCCATTGTGTATGTGTACCACAGCTTTCTTATCTGTTCGTCTGCCAGTGGACATCTAGGTTGCTTCCTTCCATGTCCTAGCTATTGTAAACAGTGTTGTGAACATCGGGGTACATGTGTCTCTTTCAATTCTAGTTTCCTTGGTGTGTACGCCCAGCAGTGGGATTGCTGGGTCACACGGCAGTTCTAGTTTCCAGTTTTTTAAGGAATCTCCACACTGCTCTCCACAATAGCTATACTAGTTTGCATTCCCACCAACAGTGTAAGAGGATTCCCTTTTCTCCACACCCTCTCCAGCATATATTGTTTGTACTTTTTGATAGCAGCCATTCTGACTGGCATGAGATGGTACCTCATTGTGGTTTTGATTTGCATTTCTCTGATGAGTGATGTTGAGCATCTTTTCATGTGTTTGTTAATCATTTGTATGTCTTCTTTGGAGAAATGTCTGTTTAGTTCTTTGGCCAATTTTTTGATTGGGTTGTTTATTTTTCTGGTATTGAGCTGCATGAACTGCTTGTATATTTTTGAGATTAATTATTTGTCAGTGGCTTTGTTTGCTATTATTTTCTCCCATTCTGAAGGCTGTTTTTTTCACTTTGCTTATAGTTTCCTTCATTGTGCAAAAGCTTTTAAGTTTAATTAGGCCTCATTTGTTTATTTTTGCCTTTATTTCCATTACTCTGGGAGGTGGGTCATAGAGGATCCTGCTGTGGTTTATGTCAGAGAGTGTTTTGCCTATGTTTCCCTCTAGGAGTTTTATAGTTTCTAGTCTTACATTTAGATCTTTAATCCATTTTGAGTTTATTCTTGTGTATGGTGTTAGAAAGTGTTCTAGTTTCATTCTTTTGTGGTTGACCAGGTTTCCCAGCACCTCTTGTTAAAGAGATTGTCTTTTCTCTATTGTATATTCTTGCCTCCTTTGTCAAAGATAAGGTGTCCATAGGTGCGTGTATTTATCTCTGGGCTTTCTATTTTGTTCTATTGATCTATATTTCTGTCTTTGTGCAAGCACCATACTGACTTGATGAATGTAGCTTTGTAGTATAGTCTGAAGTCAGGCAGGTTGATTCTTCCAGTTCTGTTCTTCTTTCTCAAGATTGCTTTGGCTATTCGAGGTTGTTTGTTTGTTTGTATTTCCATACAAATTGTGAAATTATTTGTTCTAGTTCTGTGAAAAATACCATTGGTAGCTTGACAGGGATTGCATTGAATCTATAGATCACTTTGGGTAGTATACTCATTTTCATTATATTGATTCTTCCGATACATGAACATGGTATATTCCTCCATCTATTTGTGTCCTCTTTGATTTCTTTCATCAGTTTTATAGTTTTATATATATAGGTCTTTTGTTTCTTTAGGTAGATTTATTCCTGAGTATTTTATTTTTTTCATTACAATGGTGAATGGAATTGTTTCCTTAGTATCTCTTTCTGTTTTCTCATTGCGAGTGTATAGGAATGCAAGGCATATTGGTGTGTTAATTTTATATCCTGCAACTTTACTATATTCATTGATTAGCTCTAGTAATCTTCTGGTGGTGTCTTTAGGGTTTTCTATGTAGAGGACCATGTCATCTGCAAACAGTGAAAGTTTTTCTTTTTTCCAATCTGGATTCCTTTATTTCTTTTTCTTCTCTGATTGCTGTGGCTAAAACTTCCAAAACAATGTTGAATAGTAGTGGTGAGAGTGGGCACCCTTGTCCTGTTCCTGACTTTAGGGGGAATATTTTTTATTTTTCTCCATTGAGGATGTTTGCTGTGGGTTTATCATATATGGCTTTTATTATGTTGAGGTATGGTCCTTCTGTGCCTGCTTTCTGGGAGGTTTTATAATAAATGGATGTTGAATTTTGTCAGATGCTTTCTCTGCATCTATTGAGATAATCATATGGTTTTTATCTTTCAATTTGTTACTGTGGTGTATCACATTGATTGATTTGCAAATATTGAAGAATCCTTGCATCCCTGGGATAAAGCACACTTGGTCATGATGTATGATCTTTTTAATATGTTTTTGGACTCTGTCTGCTATAATTTTGTTGAGGATTTTTGCATCTATGTTCATCAGTGATATTGGCCTATAGTTTTCTTTTTTTGTGGTATCTTTGTCAGGTTTTGGTATTAGGGTGATGGTGGCCTCATAGAATGAGTTTGGAAGTTTACCTTCCTTTTGCAATTTTCTGGAAGAGTTTGAGTAGGATAGGTGTTAGCTTTTCTCTAAATTTTTGGCAGAATTTACCTGTGAAGCCATCTGGTCCTGAGCTTTTGTTTGTCGGAAGATTTTTGACTATGGTTTCGATTTCCGTGCTTGTGATGGGTCTGTTAAGATTTTCTATTTCTTCCTGGTTCAGTTTGGGAAGGTTATACTTTTCTAAGAATTTGTCAATTTCTTCCAAGTTGTCCATTTTATTGGTATACAGTTGCTAATATGATCCTTTGTATTTCTGTGTTGTCTGTTGTGATTTCTCCACTTTCATTTCTAATTTTGTTGATTTGATTCTTCTCCCTTTTTTTCTTGATGAGTCTGGCTAATGGCTTGTCTATTTTATTTATTTTCTCAGAGAACCAGCTTTTAGTTTTGTTGACATTTGCTATAGTCTCCTTTGTTTCTTTTTCATTTATTTCTGCCCTAATTTTTCTTTCTTTCTTTCTACAAACCTGTGGTTCTTCATTTCTTCTTTTTCTAGTTGCTTTTGGTATAAAGTTAGGTTATCTATCTGATTTTTCTCTTGTTTCTTGAGGTAAGTTTGTATTGCTATGAACCTTCCCCTTAGCACTCCCTTTACTGAGTACAAAACATAGGTTTTGGGTTGTCATGTTTTCATTTTCATTTGTTTCTATGCATATTTTGATTTCTTTTTTGATTTCTTCTGTGATTTGTCAGTGATTCAGACACATGTTGTTTAGCCTCCATATACTTGTATTTTTTAATAGTCTTTTTCCTGTAGTTGACATTTAATCTTACCACATTGTGATCAGAAAAGATGCTTGAAATAATTTCAGTTTTTTTGAATTAACCAAGGCTAGATTTATGGCCAAGGATATGATCTATCCTGGAGAAAGTTCTGTGTGCACTTGAGAAAAAGGTGAAATTCATTGTTTTTGGGTGAAATGCCCGATAGATATCAATTAGGTCTAACTGGTGTATTGTATCATTTAAAGTTTGTGTTTCCTTGCTAATTTTCTCTTTAGTTGATCTATCCATAGGTGTGAATGGGGTATTAAAGTCTCCCACTATTATTGTGTTACTGTTAATTTCCCCTTTCATACTTGTTAGCATTTGCCTTACATATTGTGGTGCTCCTATGTTGGACACACATATATTTATAATTGTTATGTCTTCTTCTTGGATTGATCTTTGATCATTATGTAGTGTCCTTCTTTGTCTCTCTTCACGGCCTTTATTTCAAAGTCTATTTTATCTGATATGAGTATTGCTACTCCTGCTTTCTTTTGGTCTCTATTTGCATGAAATATCTTTTTCCAGCCCTTCACTTTCAGTCTGTATGTGTCCCTTGGTTTGAGGTGGGTCTCTTGTAGACAGCATATATAGGGGTCTTGTTTTTGTATCCATTCAGCCAGTCTTTGTCTTTTGGTTGGGGCATTCAACCCATTTATATTTAAGATAATTATTGATAAGTATGATCCCATTGCAGTTTACTTTGTTGTTTTGGTTTCAAGTTGATAAACCTTTTCTGTATTTTCTGTCTATAAAAGATCCTTTAGCATTATGTTGAAGATCTGGTTTGCATCCACCCTAGTTTTAACATGTCTCTTAAAGTGATATCAAGTCATATGGAGCCGCATAGCTAACATGTCCAAACTCTTATTCTTGACAGGACAGAAATGTCCCAAAAAGAATTCAAACTCTATTAGCTGTGGTACATCTGCGTCACTTGATTTATCTAGACTTTTGGGAAAGCAACTCTATACCCTGTCTGTACCACCTCCCTCCTCCAGATACAATCAGTTCTTTTAGTATATTCCTTGTTAAGTGAAGGAATCCTTTCCAATTTGTCTTTAATTTACCTTTTTCTACTTCAAGAGATTATTTCCTTGGAGAATTGCTTAACAAGCCGGTCTTTATTGAATCAATGTTTCAGAGTTTATAGACATAAGAATGTGCCTTTTTGGGAGTCTTCATATTCCTAAAACAGAAGGAACTATTTACTTGTATTATAGATCTGCATGTCCCTTCTTCATCCTTCAAGTTATGCTCATTTTAATGTTTTCCAGCCCTGTTTAATTTGCATATTCATGATACTTTATTATATTTTTGATATGCCAACCACACATTAAGCTCCACAAGGAGGAAGATATATCATAACTTTGATATCATTATAGGTGTTTAATAAACATTTGAAGATGAATAATCAAAACAAAAAATAATTAGAGGTGAAAAGAAGGGGAAGCACATTTTACAGGCTGGAAAGATGACAAAGTATAAGTATTTTATCGTTGTCAGAGATCCTCATAGGGTCCCTGTGCTGAACAAGGGGGAAGGATGGAGAAGATGGGGGTTGGAATTTAGTAATATAGGAACATGATATCATGACAATTATTTGAATGGAGAGTAATAGGAGATATATATATATATATATATATATATATATATGTATATATAAAATTTCCTTTAGGAAGAAGTATGAATGTAAATTAAAAACACAAAATTGTATCCTTACAAATTAGTTATTTAAAAAATCACTTCTCTCCAAAAGCAATTAGTTTGTTTGCAGTTTTTGTTTCTCTGACTACATTTTTTAGAAGACATCAGAGTTTCTGCACCTTCTGCCTATTTAGAGCTTGTAAAAATGTGTCAAGTATTCTTCTAAAATTTCAAGGCAATAAAAATCCATCTCCTCCCCAAATTTCTTTATTCTTACTCCTAGTTATATCTGGTCCCATCACTTCATGGCAAACAGATGGGTAAACAATGGAAACAGTGAGAGACTTTATTTTGGGGGGCTCCAAAATCACTGCAGGTAGTTACTGAAGCCATGAAATTAAAAGATACTTGGTCCTTGGAAGAAAAGCTATGACCAACCTAGATCGCATATTAAAAAGCAGAGGCATTACTTTACCAACAAAGGTCAATGCCTTTGAACTGTGGTGTTGGAGAAGACTCTTGAGAGTCCCTTGGGGGTGCAAGGAGATCCAACCAGTCCATCCTAAAGGAAATCTGTCCTGAGTATTCATTGGAAGGACTGATGCTGAAGCTGACACTCCAATACTTTCGCCACCTGATGTGAAGAACTGACTCCTTGGAAAAGATCCTGATGCTGGGAAAGATTGAAGGTGGGAGGAGAAGGGGACAGCAGAGGATGAGATGGTTGGATGGCAACACCAACTTGATGGACATGAGTTTGAGTAAACTCCAGGAGATGGTGATGGACAGGGAAGCCTGGCATCCTGCAGTCCATGGGGTCACAAAGAGTCAGACACGACTGAGTGACTGAACTGATACTGATATCCTTAATTATTTCTCCTATCCTTTCTAATTCAACATTTTTACACTTAAAACAAATTATAAGATTGTATATGTTAATATATAGAGATTATTGCTATACTATAAATTTGTATTTGGATAAAAATAAAAATCCAAAACATTCCTATATACTGTTATAGGTACATGCACCTATAGGAGATGGGAAGAATAATAACTAGCTTTAGGATAATATTCATCTCTGGGGCAATTCCGTGCATTCTCCAAATATTCCCAGACATTTAATCCAGTGTTCTAAAAATTTAGGGTCATAGAAAAGTCAGAAGGGTGTGTTTTAAACATGAAGATTCCTAGCCTTCAGAAACTTTGATGCAGCATGCCTGGGTTACAGTTGACAAATATGCACTTGAAAAAGAATCCCACAGGATGCAGTTGCAAGTGATACAGAGGACCATCCTAAACTGGAAGTACTGAACATGTGAAGCTGGCAGGTAGGTAGAGGAGATGGAAGCTCAGGTGAAAGGGTCAGGGTTAAGACAGGATTGGCTGTCGTTAGTTATAGACAGAGTTCATGCCTCGGAAGTGGTTGGGAGTATCTAAGGGAGGGTGCAGAGAGAGAAGAGTGGTCGTCCAAGGATAGAAAGACAAAGTGCAAGAGGGAGAAGGGGAAGAAATCTCCCTAGGAACAGACAAGATATGGCCAGAGAGAGAGCACCATGATGTTGAAGTGAAGATGGCAGAGTTCAACAAGGAGGGCATGCCCGGCAGGCCAAATGAAACAAAACTGGGAAAGGGAAGACCTAAAAAATGTTCATTGTCTGTATAGTCTAACTCAGACACTAAAATGGTTGTTCTTGAAAGGTAGTGTTATCATTGTATTTCTAGGCATCTGATATATTGTAAATATTTGGTAAACTGAACTGAATAATCAAGGGAGGCTGCCATATGAGTATTTTAAAGACCTCAACTATAGCTCAGTTCCATTAAGTAACTTCATTAGGAGAAACAAATGTTATATGGATGTAACCATCCACAATGGAGAGTTAATTGTAACTAGGTCAATAAAACTCTTGTTTTTGTTTCCTTTTGAGCCATCTGCTAAGATGTGGTAATGACATTTAAAAAACAGTACCCAGCCTTTGTGTGTGATGCTATTCTGGACAAGGTATTTTACCAGTAATTTTACAAAATAAAGCTAAGACCTTTAAAATCTTTAAGCTTAGGTTTTCCCCTTATAAATGATCTTTCAAGATCATTTATAGAAGTGTATGTAGTCATGAGAAGGAAAAAAAACCACATTAAAGAAGGTAAACGACACTCTACAAATGCCCAAGTGCTGGTTGCTAAGACAACTGCTGGGGTTTATTGAATACAGAGCAAAAAAATCAATCAGAAATCACTGGAAGACCTTGCACGGGTACGTAAAACATTTCTGCCTCATAATTGCAGGAAACTTCCTACATCTGTGTACCACATGAAAAGGGATTCTGTTTGTGTCAGCTGGTGGAATTCCAAGGAAAGTCACCTTCTTGATGTGTTCTCACCATTTTAATTCCCTTCCATAACATGACCTTCTCAACACCCAAGTAATTTATTAATATTACAGTGGTAAAAAAAAAAATGTAGCCCGTTACCTGCCTCTTTTGTACCCATGTCACTTAATTCTTGGCTCCCAAGAATGGCTCCCATTCTTGGTTTCTTTGAATTAAACAGTTTTCAGGTTTATATATAGAAATCATTTACATCTGGGTAGCAGTTTCTTCCCCCAATGTGGTATATGCTTGACTCATCAAGAAAACACAAGGAGGGAGAGATGGTCTCAAGAAGCTACCCTGCCAACCTCTCCCAGATTTCCTTTCTCTCTCTCTCAGGGAATCTATTATTCTCTATTCCTAGCTTCCTGAGGTGCTAAGACGACTAATAAAAGATTGCCAAGTTTTTCAGACTTTTAGTGGAAAACATTGTTAAGTTGATGGAATAGAGTGAAGCCCTATGGATGAAATAAAAGATCAAGGGTAGCCACATGCAGCCAGACATCAGCTGTTATGACCTTCTCATGGCAGCTGCAAGAACTTAGTAGGAGGGTTCTTATGGTCATTGGGTGATAGCCTTTAGTCTAATGAGCTCATTAATCGCATAAAGAAATGGTCAGTCTCTCAGACTGGACTGTGCATAGTTCATTTATGAGATGACCAAGTAACAGTAACCAAGTAACAGATGACCTATTGAGATCTCTGCTTCTCTAATCTGTGCTACACACTCCCCACAGATTAATCCCAAAGTGCACCCTTCAGAACAGGGTTTTTCAAATTTTAGTGGGTTGAGGCATATTAGTGGATCCTAGCATATATTTAGTGAGTTGAAAACTTGAAAAGAAAAATGATGAAAAATAATAGAAAAGAGGATAGCATCAGAACAAATCTCATCTAATAAGGGTAAATGTGTATTGTGAAACTTACATTTCATTCTCTTTCTATGTAGGTATGCACTGGCTTGCTAGACTGGATCCATTTCATACATTTCTGGTCCTGACCAGAAAGGTTAGAAAGCCAGACTCCTCCCTGCTAAGAATTCCTCAGTGATCTCTCTTGTATAAAAAAAAGAAAGAAAGAAAGAAAGAAAGAAACAATTCCAACTCCTCTACTCAAAGGCTGGAATTGTCCCCCAAATCCACTCTACTTCCATAACATTCTGCTGGGTTCCAACTTTTTCTCTCATTGTCCTCCCAGTGTTCCTCTCAGGATCCTTATTCCACTGTGCCCTTTATTCATAATGTTTCTTCTCAATGTTTCTTCTTAATGGTTTTCATATTCTACTCTCCTTTTTGGGACCATTCAAAACTTATCTTGTCATTTAACCATACGACTGCTAGTTCCTCTCATCACTCACCTCTTCCTAGCTGTTCTGCTCATTTCCATATATTCTCTCTCTGTTCCCTCTGCATTGCTCTTTATCCATCTCCCATCCCACTTCATTCCCAAACCTCCTGCCGACAACCTGTGTCTGCCTCATTCCCTCTGATGCTTTCCTCTTAGCATGCACCTCCAGCTTACCATATCCTCATTATCCTATTTTCTTTTTGTTTTATAATTCCTGCTCTCTTGTGTATATCTCTGGTATCCCCACTTGACTGAAAGCAACTTTAGCCTAGGAACTGTGAATCATAGTATTTTGGTATCCCTTATAATGTCTGGCACAGTGCAGAATATATAGCACGTGCTCAGTAAAAAAAGAAAAAACAAAACAAAAAACCTCAAATCAATAAATCAGTCATGGCCATTGCAGCCTCTCCTCTTATGCAGTGGCCCCTGCCATGCATAAGTCACCCCCCATGACCTCCTCCGCATCCCCTCCCCACCCCACAAGGTGGGCTTGTATGCTGTGGGCCAGACTCAGGAGCAGATGCCTATATGTGGTTCCGATACACACAGCTGTGCCCCAGAAGCCATGCAACTAAGGAAGAAGAGATGAAATCTTTGCTCACACCTACACAAACAATGGATTTACAGCCCAGAAACTGGCTTTGTACACTCAGCACCTGCAGAATGTCTGAATGGACAATGAATGTTCCTGCAGCTGAGACAGGTCTAGCTTCAGCAGCTGTGGACTTTGTAGGCACGTCCACAGTGGATGTTGGACCAGGCCAAAGTCTGAGCTGCTCCCTTATCACCCATAGTGGGTCTGGATCTATGATTACTGCAATCCTGGGACTGATGTCAGGGGATCTGTGCTGGTAGCTTGGTGAAAACAATGCTCAGGAAATATCCAGGTGGTTCAGTGGGTAAAGAGTCCGCTTGCAGTGCAGAAGACACAGGTTTGATCCCTGGTTTGGGAAGATCCCCTGGAGAAGGAAGTTGCAACCCACTACAGTTATTCTTGCCTGGAGAATCCCATGGACAGAGGAGACTGGTGGGCTACAGTCCAAGGGGTTGCAAAGAGTTGGACATGACTGAAGTGACTTAGCACACACGCAAGAAACACCAGGGCCAACTGCCGGCATACAGATAGTTAAGGTGGGAATGAGAGCACTGTCAGTAACAGTATAATCTGAGATCCTGCACAACAGATCAAAGGTGACACAGCAGGGCACACCTACATGTGAGTAGCTCAAGAGAAGGAATACTCCATGGCTTCTGTCCCAGTCGGTGTGCTCCAATCTCACCTAACTCACATCTCAGATCAGAAACACAGCTAAGAAACAGATCTGGGAGCTGCTACTCCAAGAACTAGGGAGTGGACCCTGCCCCTGACAGGGTAGTGACAACCACAGAACAAAAGGAAAGCCCTGCTCAATATCCAGGGCAGACTCTGGTTCCCACAACATCCATCATGCCTCCCATCAAGGAGATAATGGACAGCATACACTGAAGGAAGACGTGGCAGACATCTATACTAAAAGCTGCAAACAACAACAACAACAACCACCCACACAGGCTACACAGAAATGTCCCTACATAAAAACAGCCCCCCAAGACACAATCTGAGGGTCTGCCATTTGAAAGAAGAACCCCCAGAGCATTTAACCTTGAAGACAAGCAGAGGTTGAGTGCGGGAGCTCCACAGGGCTGAAGAAAACAGAGTCCATTCTTAGAGGGTACACACAGGTCTCGTGCACTGGGACCAGCAAAAAGAAGTACATACATAGGAACCTGGGTTAGACCTACCTAGGGGTCTTGGAGGGTCTACTGGGAGGTGAGGGTCAGTTGTAGCTCACTGTGGGGGCAAGGAGACTGGTACTAGAGACCCCAGGGAATTCTGGCCAGTGTGAGCTCTCTAGGAGGTCCCAGTTTTGGTACCAAGACACAGTCCAACCCAGCAACCTACAGCCTCCAGTGCTGGAAAGCCTCAAGCCAAACAACAAAGTAGATAGGAATATAGTATCACCCATTAGGAGACAGGCTGGCTGAAGTTGCACTGAGCTCACAGCCACCTCAAATCACACCCCCTGACACTCCCTTGCCCACCAGAGGAACAAGATCCGGCTCCACTCACCAGGGGGCAGATGCCAGTCCCTCCCACCAGGACACCTACCTCACCCCAGGACCAGCCCCTCATCCACCAGGGGCCACACACCAGAAGCAAGAGGAATTGTGATCCTGCAGTCTGTGGAAAGGAGACCACAAACACAGAAAGACAAAATGAGAAAACAAGAGAAATGTGTGCAGATGAAGCAACAAAATTAAAACCCAAAATAACAACCAAAGGAAGAGAAGAAGATAGGCAATCTACCTGAAAAATAATTCAGAGTAATAATGGCAAATATGATTCAAAATCTAGGAAAAAGAATGGAGGCATAGACCAAGAAGATACCAGAAATGTTTTAAAAAGAGAAGATTTAAAGAACAGAGGTGAACAACATAATAACTTAAAAAATACACTAGAAAGAATCAATAGAATAACTGAGGCAGAAGAACAGATGAGTGAGCTGGAAGATAGAATGTGGAAATCACTGCCACAGAACAGAATGGAGACAAAAGAATGAAATGAGGACAGTTACAGAGACCTCTAGGGAGGGTGAGTGTGAGTGTGTGTGTAACTGACTCACTTTGTTGTACACCTGAAACTAACACACTGTAAATCAACTATACTGCAATAAAAATTATTTTAAAGATCAGTCATGATCCCCTCCTTTGTACCAAAATTCTACCCTGTTGACGCCAACATTTTTTCCCAAGATAGAATCTTTTACATTTGAATTGGCTTTTCCATTTCTCAAGTTTTTTTCATATCTCTCATCTCAGTTGCTTTTATCTACAAAAACTTAATAAAGTAGGCATGAGTCATGATACTCATTCTTAAAAGATGAGGAGATTGAGTCTCAAAGAGGTTTGTGACTGTGACACACGTTGCCACCAGTGTACTTAGAACCAAAATCTAACGCAGCCTATTCTGTGCCTATTATCCACCCTCCTCCAATGGAAACTTGAAAGCAATAAGCACATAGAATAATAATGTGCTCTCAGTGTAAAGTGTTGTATATAGAAGAAAAGCCCCCAAGAAATAGCAAACGAGGCATAGCCTGTCTGTTTTATGCAGTGAGAATCGGAACACCGTGTTCTAGATCCAAATGCTGGCTGTCTATTTTGCTTCTGTAATTGTGCTTGTATTCTAAGGATGCCACAGAAACGGGGAGAAAAATCCATGTACTGCTAGCGGGTAATGTGTTGGCTTCCACTGTCGGATTGACAATCTTTTGATTTAATTCATCTTAGCAATTAGCTGGGACTCTGTTCTGTTACAAGTAATTAACATGTTCAATTTGATCATTTGTTTCTTACCAAGCTGTTCTCCTAAATGTTGGCCCCTCTCGGTTGAGATGACTCGCTCATCTTCCATGTCACATTTGTTCCCAACCAGGATAACCTGGGCATTATCCCATGAGTACGTTTTGATTTGAGTTGACCTAAAAAGTAAAAAAAAAAAAAGGCACAAAACTGATCAGAGGAAAGTACAACAGCATAAAGTGAAGGAGGAGAAATATATCCCACAGAGAGATGATGGTAACAGCAAAAAATGAAGCCCAGATGCCTGACATTTAGAATTAATTAGTTCAGTGCAAGTCTACCCTTCAGATACTCATTTGGGATCACATGAGTCAAAAATCAGGGGAACTGTGGTGTTGTATTTAGAATTCCTCTGTATTTGATGAGATTAATATTACTGATGCTTCTTGCTTCTCTTCTACTCCACATTCCACAGTACTTTTATAACTGGAATGAGTGGCCAGTCATCCCAGTTTGCCCAGGATGTTCCCAGTTTTAGCAGTAAAAGTCCTTTGTCCCAAGAAACCCCTTAGTTCCAAGAAACCTGAGGTGGCTGGTCACTATTTACAGTCCATCACAGGAAAACTTCATTTTACCATGTTACAATCACAACTTAAAGAGCTAAGACAATTGGGTTAGGAAATATGGGGGCAATTATAATGTTAAAAAAAAAGATTATAATAATATTCTCATGCTTACATTTTTCAGAGAAAAATGCCAAGTTTGTTAATATCACAATTACAATACAATGAGCTAGTGTTTTAAGTTTCAGAGTAAGCTTCCAGTACGGATCATAAGGCTCATAACCAACTTTTGATTTCAATACTTAGATGGTAATTATAATAGTTAATATTTACAGGTACTGTTTTAAACTCTTTATGTATGTATGTTAACTTAATCCTTAGAGTAACTCAATGGAGATACCATTATGATCTCCATTTTATAGTCAAGGAAAATGAGGCATAGAGAAGTTAAAAAATTTGCTCAAAACAACTCAGCTAGTAGAGCAGTAAATCTGGAAATCAAACCAAGGCAGCAAAGTTCTTAAACACACGTCAGTACTAATTAAAAGTTTGAGAAGTTAAGTTCTAGTGTATTTGCTGTCATTTCAGAAAAGAAGCTGAAAGGAAGCCATGTTCTTTAATCCTCCCTTTTTATTGGCCACGTTCTTACTTGATAACTATTCAAGATAGGTGGGAATGACACATCACCCAGTGGGTGGTCAAGAGAGAAATCGAAAACCTAAAAAAATGTTGAAAGTTTAATGAAGGGATTTGTAAAGTGTCAAAAAGAGAAGCTTTGTATGTTCTTACTAGCAACTGTCAAATCCTTCAGGATTTTTAAATAGAAAATAGTGGTGAACTGTTCTCAACTTGAAGAGAGAATGAAAGCCAATAGCTTTAAACTGCAGCAGGAGAGCTTTCAATGAGATGTCACCACTATTTCTCCCTTCCAAGAAGAAAGGAGAGAGCTAAGAGGCAGACAGGGTCTGATTTCAGAGTACTTCCCCAAACCAAGTACAAGTTTTCAAATGAGATTAAAATATCTGGTGAAAGATACCTTTGGTTCCATGTGAGCATCTCAAGGTGCGACATATTTTATCAGAAAAATCCAGGGATAGGACCTTTCTAATTCTGACACCTAAGTTAATAATATATTCCTCTAGCAACAGTGACATTCACTGGGAAAATAAAGGCAGACATTCAAAACCTAAACTTTTTCACTTACCTCATCTTATGTAAGTGTGGAGTATATGAAAAATGAAGAATTAAGAGTAAATTAAGGTGTAAAAAATATTTTATACCTGGACACATCTTAAACCTCAAGTGGTAACATAACTATACAAAGAAATTTCAAAGGTTCTTTGAAAGGAACTCTAATCACATTTCCTTAGGTAATTAAAAAAAAAAGAAAAATTATCCCTTTGTTCGTATCATTCTTGTTGGCCAAGGCTTGGCCTATGCCTGGAAAGGGCCTAGGTTGAGAGCCCCTCTGTTAATGGGGAAAGTTCTTATCTTGGCACACAGCTAGAAATAAAATATGCAGAATGAGGTTAAGGAAAGCAGTCTCAGGAGAATGTCCTACTTGCATAAGGGGTTGGGACTGGCATGGCTTGCTGAATTTACCAAGGACAAATGCTTGCCTGAAAAAATTCAGCCCAGGATGGGGGTGCACTTTTGTGAAGGTTAAAAAAACAAAAAAAAACCACGAGCTGATTTTTACTGTTTAACCAGGTTAAAAAAACAAAATAAAAATCTTCCCTGGTGGCTCAGATGGTAAAAGGATCTCCCTACAATGCAGGAGACCCAGGTTCGATCCCTGGGTTGGGAAGATCCCCTGGAGAAGGAAATGGCAACCCACTCCAGTGCTCTTGCCCGGAAAATTCCACGGGCAGAGGAGCCTGGTAGGCTGGTAGCCTGGTAGGTAGAGTCGCACGTGACTGAGCGACTTCACTTTCTTTCACTTAACCAAGTTAATGGAATGCTTGCTTTTCCCATTAAATATGTCTCTCAGTTCTGCTAACATAATAACTCATGGAAGTCTTAGGATGCCACAGTGATAGGTTATGCATCTATTCATACACAGTATTCCCTGTTTATACTATATATATAGTATATATATGTGTGTGTAATTTGGGGAGGCCATGATTACATCAAACATACCCCTTTCTGTTTGTTCTTATATAAGAAATACTTTACTGTAACCTCTGCAATGTCTTAAATTGTCAAGGAAATAATTTAAAATGAACATTTTCTATAATTACCAAGGAGTTCTACAGAACCATTATCTTAAAAGCTTAAAGAGCCATTGGAGATCATTTCTTTTTTAAATCAAGTAATAATTATGGTCTGGGCTATCTGTGCTGAGGTGAACAAAACATTAATTTGCCATCAAAGCTGGTTAATCGAGTAAGATTTGTTTTTGACTAGTCTGGACTTCCTGACAATGTGCACCATCAACAGGGTTCAGTTCAGTTCAGTTGCTCAGTGTCCAACTCTTTGCGACCGCGTGGACTGCAGCACGCCAGGCCTGCCTCTCCATCACCAACTCCCGGAGCCCACTCAAACTCATGTCCACCAAGTTGGTGATGCCATCCAACCATCGCATCCTCTGTCGTCCCCTTCTCCTCCTGCCTTCAATCTTGCCCAGCATCAGGGCCTTTTCAAATGAATCAGTTCACATGAGGTGGCCAAAGTATTGATTGGAGTTTCAGCTTCAACATCAGTCCTTCCAATGAACACCCAGGACTGATCTCCTTTAGGATGGACTGGTTGGATCTCCTTGCAGTCCAAGGGACTCTCAAGAGTCTTCTCCAACGCCACAGTTCAAAAGCATCAATTCTTCGGCGCTCAGCTTTCTTTAGAGTCCAACTCTCACATCCATACATGACTCCTGGAAAAACTATAGCTTTGGCTAGACATAACTTTTATGGCAAAGTAATGTCTCTGCTTTTTAATATGCTATCTAGATTGGTCATAACTTTCCTTCCAAGGAGTAAGCATCTTTTAATTTCATGGCTGCAGTCACCATCTGCAGTGATTTTGGAGCCCAGAAAAAAAAAGTCAGCCACTGTTTCCACTGTTTCCCCATCTATTTGCCATGAAGTGATGAGACCAGATGCCATGATCTTAGTTTTCTGAATGTTGAGCTTTAAGCCAACTTTTTCACTGTCCTCTTTCACTTTCATCAAGAGACTCTTTAGTTCTTCTTCGCTTTCTGCCATAAGGGTGCTGTCAATCTGCATATCTGAAGTTATTGATATTTCTCCCGGCAATCTTGATTCCAGCTTGTGCTTCATCCGGCCCACAGGGTAGCTTTAGGCAAAGTCCAGTCACCAGCTACAGGAGATCAAAACCATACTGACTGATTTATAAACTACCACATATAATAGAATCTAAGCAGCATGGATTATAAGATAAAAATTATTTAATGAATGGCCCAGAACAAAAAGAAGCAGTCAATGAAACTACGATACAATGCTTTAATAATAACCTTGCTAGACAAACTTGTCACTCACATCAGATTGTTACTTTGAAAAAGTTTTTCATGTATTCTGAGGGATTTAGTAAATTTTTCTATCTTTAGTTGGCTTTGTTCATGATATTTTGTATATGAGAGATGACCATCCCATGACTGTCTCAGTAAGAAAGGTCAACAAACATACCCTTCTGCTTGTGGGTATCTTCCCTTAAGACCTATAGAGCACTAGGTTGTTGCCTTACAGGAAAATATGAAATGA
The DNA here is from genome assembly GCF_023699985.2 of Odocoileus virginianus. NCBI lineage: Eukaryota > Metazoa > Chordata > Mammalia > Artiodactyla > Cervidae > Odocoileus > Odocoileus virginianus. Next base: position 47,941,462 of record NC_069687.1, on the reverse strand, counting down.
TAGTCATTACTCCAAAATGAGTATTCACATCCCTATTATAAAACTGATACCCCTTCTTGCATACAAAATAACTTTATACTCACGCCCTAATAATTCCACAGTTGACAATATACACAATTATGACCAAGTTAGCACATGTGTAGGCAGTGGAATCAATTTTTCATAAAGCATCAGCAATTATAATAAGCCATTAATTACAAGACACATCCCAATTTCAGATATGTTAAAGTATGAATAGTTCTGCATCTTAGATTCTGCAAAACACTATTGTTTTCTTGGTATTTTTTTATACATGAAGACCTAGGTTGAAATAAGAGCTTGTGTCATTCCTTTAGCTCAGGAAAACTTGGAGATGAGAAAATATAAACCCCATGAGCTGAGAAAGCCCCAGAGCTATATTTCATCTAGAGTATAATATGAATTAAGGCCAGAAGAATGTGGGGATGATAATCCAGTCCCCTTGCTTTCCAACTCAGAGTCCTAACAGTTTATTCAGTTAATTTAAAAGAAAGCACTAATACTAAGTGGGTATAGGAAAGTCACACTGCATTCTTCAGCTTCAGCATCTTCATCTATAAAATGAGGCTGCCACATTTTGCTTTTAATCTCTGGGGCTGTTGTAAGACAAATGTGGTTTGAGGTAGGATCATGCTCTACTCTCTAAGTCGCAGACATCTTTTTACAAATATTATACACTGTTAGTCCCAGCTTGGGCAGCCAGCTGTTTCTCTTTCTAAATCCAGCTCAACTCATCCCTTGTAATTTCTACCATCTAAATAATACTTTGTCTTTTCTTAATTGAAAGAAGGTTGCCTTGTGTTTGCTTGTCTCAAGTCTCATGTCCATTTCATTTCTTGAGGCTGAGGTCCTAGACAAATACATTTCTAACTGGGAGTAAATGGTCTTTTTTGGTATGTCTATTAGGAGCATGACACATGTCTATTTAGTAAATTCTTCTTTCATGTGACATTTCTGTGTATCTACTTTTTCAGTCATTTACTGTATTTTACAAAATTCCTTATTTGGGAATGGGTTTCTATCACCTCATTAGGGACTCTCTTATTTCCTTGTCTGTTAGACATTTTTAAAGAAAGTAGCTGTCACCAAATAACATACATGTGAAAAGATGATTTATTTCTGAATCGCTGCAAAAGATCCTTTGGGGTTTACTGTTAATCTCAGCAAGATTAATGGACTCAAAAGCAATATGCTGGTCACCATGGTTACCTGACAAGTGGCAATTAACTCAGACCTTACCAGTAACCAGATGATGGTTACTAAAAAAAAAAAATCTGTTATTTGTCTTTTAGTTAAAAACAAAAATAAAACAATAACCCCTCTCTATATATTTTCTTATTTTTATATGTTTTCTCTATAAATATATACATAGAGAAAGAGGATTTTTTTCTTTTGTTTTATATTATCAGGCAGAGGGAGATGAGATTTTCATATTTTACACATAAATGACTGAACGCTGCACAGAATAAAATAATTTAGGAGAGCTATAAATAAAAAACCAAATTTCTGTAATATCTTTAATTCTTCTCCTTTGTTCTGGGTATATAAATAATTTCATATGAGTTCAGTCTGTTTGCATAAAGAAGAGACTCTTATTAGTCATAATGTTCTGAAAAACAGTCCACAGAATGTTCCTCAGTAATCCAAAAAGCAGTTATTGTGTAGGGTCTGATCTGGGATATACATGGGGAGAATGCGGTATCAGAGAGAACACGTTCAGCTCTTTCCTCACAGTGAATCTCAGCCAGATCTTAGCAGCAGCCCTGTCCTTCATTCTGGAAGCTCAGAGTTCCCCTCAGCATTCATTTTCCTTATTCTCCTCAACGTTCGGGAGCCTCCGCCTTTCCCATCTCAGCAGACTTCAAATTGTTATGGAATTTCCCAATCTGCTACTGCTCATCACACAGAATTGTCCCTTCTGTTACATTCCCACTAACTTAGTCACTTATTTATCCAATTATTCTCAACCTTGGAGAGCTGTTAAAAATTACTTCAACCTAGAACAAAATAAATCAGAACCTTTAGGGATGTTGTCATAGGCAACGTCATGACATGAATGTTATAGGCATTTAAAAAATAATCTCTGCAGGTGATTTCTGTGTATGACTGCGTGGCTCTCTCTGCCATACCTGCTTTAGTTTTTAAAGTAATCTGTTTCTTTACTCCCATCTAACACCCAGAGTGTTTGCAGGTGTTCTACAGAGGTACATACAGCAATATAAGGTATATACAAAATAAATTTTAAAATGAATGAGCGGCAGTAAGGAAACAGAAACAGGAACATAATAAAACTTAATGATTTATATATGCTGTAAAAGTTAAGAGGTACTTTAAGAAGTTAAGACAGGTTTTCCATATGTACATTAACTCCTTTAATTAAGGAGTTATAAAAGTAAATGCTAAAAAAGCACCTTCAAATAAATTTTCTCCAATATTTTTATTATTTAAAGAAATGGGTTTATAGTTTTTTATAAGATTGCTATATTCTCATTAAATATTCTAATAAAAGAAAAAGCTAAAGCAAAAATAAAAAATTATCAGAAATCTCACTACCCCCAGATAACCGCCACTAACATCTTGGTGAAAATCCTAGAGTAGATTGTAGTACTGAACTCACTGAGTCATGACCTCCTTCCTTGGAGGTCGGTTCTATTTCCCTGCACCTTCCTGGCTTTGGACTGGGCCAAGCACATTGCTTTTGTCAATGAAATATGAGATTTGATGTGAGCCACTGGTGAGCAAGAGGCACAGAGGCTTTTGAGTTTCATCAGCCCTCTTGTATTCTTGCTCTTCACTGTGGCAGGAACCCTTCCCAGGAAGGGGGCTGCTCTGCCAGCCTGTCACAGGAGGGAGAAGCCTGGAGCAGCCCAGCTGAGTTCCACAGAGATCAGCATATTTCAGCCAAACCTAGAAGAGCCCATCATTCCTGTCCAACTCCATCTTTTGCTCCCCACCTTCCTCCCAACTTTGATACAATGTGATTAATTTCTTTGAATCTTTCAAACATGCTATAGTTTCCAACAAGTAGGAGCTATCACTATTGATGGCTCTAGGTTTTGCAAGGCCTAAAACGAATAAAAATGTGAGGGTCCAATTTAAGGGGGAAAATGCAAATTAGAAATACAGATCGTCAGAATGACCATCTTTAAAAAGTCTGTAAATAGCAAATGCTAGAGAGGGTGTGGAGAAAAGGAAAACTGTTCACACTGTTGGCGGGAATGTAAAATGATGCAGCCACTATGGAGAATAGTATGGGTATTCCTCAAAAAACTAAAAACAGACTTGCCATATGATCCAGCAATACCCAGACAAAACTATTAACTCAAAAAAATACATGCATCATTATGTTCACAGCAGCACTATTTACAATAGCCAAAACATGGAATACCTAAATGTCCATGTCAGATGAATGGCTGTGGTACATATATACAATGGAATGCTACTCAGCCATAAAAGGAACAAAGCAAGGCCATCTGTGGAACATGGATGGACCTAGAGATTATCATACTAAGAGAAGCCAGAAAGAGAAAGAATACCTTATGATAGCGTTTATATGTAGAATCTAAAATGTTACACAAATGAAATTATTTGTGAAACAGAAACAGACTCACAGATATAAAGAACAGACTTTAACAGACTTTAACAGACTTGGCAACAATAAAGGTTGCCAAGGGGAAGTGGGGGGGGGGGTGGGGAGGGAAGGACTGGGAGTGTGGGATTAGCAGATACAAACTATTGCATGTAGAATGGACAGACAACAGGTCCTACTGTGGAGCACATGGAACTATATTCAGTATTCTGTGAATATGTGTAAGCCATAATGGAAAAGAAAAAGCAAGAATTACAGATTTAGGTACTGGGCAATCTGTAGCAGATGCCCTTGGTGCTCTGCCTATTGTCCCCCAGGCCTTGCCACTTGTTTGCTTGCTAGCTCACTTTCAACTGCCAGTGTCTGCAGCTCTTTGCTTTAAAATCTTCTCTGAAGCAAGGGAAGACCACTCTGCCTATCAGGGAAAGTCAGATGTAACAGAGAAAGAGCACGGCCCAGGATCAGACCTCAGCCAGTGACAGACAGGAATTGGTGTCTACCTACGGCCCGTCGCTTGCTCCTCATGCTGCCGCCGCACCAGTTCCTGGATTTTCAAGCATAATGGTATAAACACCCGTTGCTGTTGGCCTTCCCATCCCCAGCTCAATCTCCCACTAAGGAAGTACTGTTTCCTACACTTTCTGAGTAAAAAAACTACTTGTATACAAATTCCCCTCTCCAAGCCTGCTTCGGAGGAGCCTCAACTAAGACCCTTGGAAGGGGCTTGTCCAGGTAAGGGGCCAAAGCTTCCGGCAAAGTTCTGGAGTTGGCAGTACTGGCTTGAAAGTGCTGATTATCAAATATCAAGAACTTTTGTGGGTTGGTTTTTAAACCTTACCTCTGACAATGACTGTGATGGGTGCATTTATACCATGGAAATTGGTGAATTAAATCAGAAGTTTTTCTTATTTTTTGCTTTTATTTTTTTCAAAGAATCTGTTTACTGGCACACCATAGAATTTAAGCTTCCTTATTTTTGCAAGAAATCCACCAGTTGCTATCATGTGCCACTGTCTAAACACATTTACAGCCTCTGTGTCAGGCTCTGTCATCCTCTTCCATCTTGTCTCAGCACACAGCCTCCCCTGGATTAGCCTCCCCGTCACGTGGGGACCCCACACCCTGTTTCTCATTCACTAGGACCTTCTCCTTGTCTGTATCCATCCTAGACTCCCAACGGGCAGGACCCTTGACTGTTCTGTTCACCACTGAGCATTCAGGAAAATGTGTGGCACAGAGAAAGGTCTCAGACAGTAACTGTAAATTCGTGGTCAGATGAATGAGTGAATGATAGACCGAATGTGGCACAAATGCCTAAGAAATCCAGTAAGTTCAGAATATCAGCACAGAATAAAAACAGCGCAGGAGGAGAGTCACCACTCTATGTGATGCCAGTGCCCCCCGCCCTCATCCCTTTCAGGACTCGGTGCTGGCAGAGTACTTCCCGGTCTGTGCCGTCCTGACTGTGGAAGGGAAAGCAAGTGTTGGCCCCTCCACAGTCATCTGTGCGATTGCTGTTCATTCCAGCCTGCAGAAATCATGGTTTCCTTTCTGCTCCAGCACCAAGAGTCAGGACGAGGATGCCTAGGGAGTAACTTAGCACTTCAGCACCATGGACTGGTTGCCTTGGAGGGCCCTCGTCCAGCTCCTTCAGTGGATAGATGACAAGGCTGAGGCTTGAGATGTGGAGTGACATCCTAATGGATATGAAACAGTTACGAGGGGGCTGATGAGAGCCTGCATCCCAAGACTCTCCATGCCTCCTCTTCTACAACATGCTGTCCACTTCCACAGGGAAAAGCAGTGACTGCGTTCTACTGATTAGGAAGAGGCTCATGGGCTAAACACTTGACTGCTTTTAAAAAGAAGAAGTAATGTGTCTCCCAAGGAACCAAAATACTTCAAAGGAGTATATCATACGTTACCGTTCATATGTGGACTGTAATTTAAAAAAATGATACAAATGAACTTATTTCAAAACAGAAATAGACACACAGATATAGAAGGAAGACTATGGGTGCCAAAGGCAAACTGTGGGGGTGAAGGATGAATCAGGAATTTGGGATTAACATACACATGCTACTATATATAAAATAGATAACCAACAAGGACCTACTGCATAGCACAGCAAACTCAACTCAATATTCTGTAATAACCTATATGAGGAAAAAAGTCTGAAAAGGAATGAATATATGTATAACTGAATCACTTTCCTGTACACTCGAAACTAAACATTGTACATCAACTATAACTAAAAAAATAAGTTTCAGACACAATAAACACATAAGTGCATTCCAACCGTTTTCCTGGTACATATAAAAACAATAACATTTGTATGAAACAGTAGGGGAATATGGAGAAGTATAAGACTTGGCAAAACATCCTTTACAGGTTCTCTATGCTTAATAATTATGAGATAAGTGAAATCACAGAATAGAGGAATATATTAAACAAATAAAAGGTTAACCACAACAACTTATCAACTGATGGAAGGAAGGCATGTGTTTGGAATGATTAGCAACCTGTACTTGAGAACGGGAATCACCATGGTGACTGCAGTAGACACTCAAGCATCCTGATGGGTTATTAGGTTTAGGGACCACAGGAATCAGCAGGAGACCCAAGGGAGGGCCATCAGCAGTGAGAAACATTGCTGTAAGTGTAAGTCAGACTAAATGCCTTAAATGTTGCCTTAAGTTAGCAAGTAACACCCTCTGAGATGGGGAAGACCCTGGCCCTTCCTATCCCACAAGTGAAGTACTGGTCACTCTGGTGGTATAATAAAAAAATAAATAATACAAATAATATTTAAACATAAAACAATTCATTGATATAACCATATCAGGCAGTGTGCTAAGTGTTTCACATTTATTATTTAATACTTATAACACTGCAAGGCAGATAGTATTTTTTTTCTCATTTTGCAGATGAAGAAATTGTAAAATGAACACTTATTGAGGCTGTTAAACCAAAACCCTCAGCTAATATAACACAATTGAACAGCAAACCTTTTCCACTGGAGTAGGAGCTCAAAGTCCTGGGCTCTCTTTCTGTACTTAATTCAGAGAACCAAGAACTAATCTCTCAGCTTTCCAGAATCTTTGCTGAGAGGGCAGAACAAAGCCTGCTAATGCTTTCTCTAGATTTTCAAGAAGACCAGCGAGAAAATGTCCTGAAGGAGCCTTGAAAAGCACTGAGTGCTATATCAATGGAAGGTATTATTATCACCAGCAAAAAAGTATTTACTATCTACATGGCATCGGTGTGTTATCTCAAACTCATTCTCTAAACAAGCCTCACTGTAATTTTCTTTGCTGTTTTGTAACCTTTTAAAAGGTTAAAATGGGAGATACTGTCAGGCATTCCTTGAGATGCTGAGGACACAGAAATACAGACAGACCTGGCTCTGCTCTCAGGAAGCTGTGGTGTGACCCCACACTGTGATCTTGCAAATATTCTCCAGTTACAGGTGTTTTACTCAACAACTACCGTACCCGAGACACTAGTGTCTACAACACAAGGTGTCGCCTTTTGAACCTGAGCAGGCATCAGAATCACCTGGAAGGTTTGCGATCACCTTCTGAGTTCTACCCCGGTATACTAATTTAGAAGGGCTGAGGCCGGACCAGAGACTCTGCATTTCTGACATGCACTCAGGGCGCGCTGATCCTGTGGGTTTTCTGACCACACCTTGAGCAGCACTGCAGTGATGGAGAGAAAGAAGCAGGACTTGGTCCCTGGCCTCAGGCTGCTCCGTTCACGAGAGAGAAAAGTCTGGCTTGAAAAGTTAATGATCAAACAGGCAGGGTAAGTGGGGGCCCTTCCAGATTTCCCAGATCTCTGGTTATTGTTCCAGCAGCATGCCCAATGATGGAATGGGGAGGCAGTGGGGAGCAGAGGCTGGGGCGAGGGCGTGTGGCAGGTTCAGGATAAGAGTGAGCACACAGGCCCTTTCAAGGATTATCATGGATCTCTAAGTATTCCTCAGATTTAATCTCCACATCAGAGAAATGCCTGGACTGAAGCAGAGAATCATGGTACTAGAATGGGGCTGGGGTCTCTGGGATGAAGAGCGGGAGGAGGCTTTCAGAGGGGCCCGAGGAGCTAAGGCTGGGTGGTGGGGAGGCACGGGGCAGTGAGGGGAGGGTGATCTGGGGATTGGCCCTTGGACCTGACATCAGCGGTTCAATCATATGAGTTCAGTTCAGACTACCCTACTGTCCATGAGAGACTGCAGGGGGTGTGGGGAAGGGCCATCTGAGAGAGCTTCCTGTCCTGGGGAGGGGGGAAGGCAGTGAGGAGGAAAAGAAAACGATAGAACTGAACAAAGATCATCCACAAGGCCAAGGAATGGACTTAACTGGGGGCTTTGTTGCCCTCCCGAGGCCGTCCCTGCTCCTGCTCAGTTGTGTCCAACTCTTCGTGACCCCATGGACTGTAGCCTGTGAGGCTCCTCTGTCATGGGATTCTTCAGGCAAGAACACTGGAGTGGGTTGCCTTTTCTTCTCCTCCAGGGGGTCTTCCCAACCCAAGGACTGGACTCACATCTCCTGGGTCTCCTGCACTGCAGGAGAATTCTTTACCCTGAGCCACTCGGGAAGCCCTCCCTAGGCCTTGGGTTCTCGTAAAGTAGAAAGCCAGGAACTGTCTACACCTGAACCCATCTGCCTTTCATTCTCTCCCATTCAACATTTCTGAAGCATTGTTCTATTGTTTGCCATAAAAATCATGATAAAATCACCTCTTTTTCTTTCTTACCTTTGAAATGATAGTGTTTTTCAGATGAACCAGAGCAAAGAGGTTTTACCATTGGCAAGAACTCTGGCCTCAGGAAACCAGAAAATATGAAAAGGCCAAGCCCCGCAGTCATCATCTGCCCCAGGCTGCAGGAGTGATTGCTGTTCACTCTCTCAGATGCCACTTCAAACAAGGCGGAGTCCAGCTGCAGGCTGTGCCTACGAATCACGGCCCTTCTCTAGCAGAAGGCATTCTGGCATAAAGAACAGTCAAGTGGCATAGTTCACAGAACCTGTGCTCAGCTCAGATGCAGTCCCTGGTCTCATTGTGCCTTTGTAGGATCAGAATAATCCATGTCCACACCACGGCCCGTGGAGGCATTAGTTTCATGGGGGCAAATTCTAGAAGTAAACCATCCAGGCAAGTGAGAAGGACAAGCTCAACTGATGTGTAAGAGCAATACATCAACTAAAAGAAGATGCAGCACGTGCATAGTAGCCTGTGTTCCTGAACTAGACAGCTGCCCTCTACGCTTGCTTTAGAGGAAATTGCCCAGTGTCATCAGACTTCTGGAGAACTTAATAGGCAGTAATCATCACATCTCAAGTGCAAACCAATCAACAAATTAATACACACAGAGAGGAAGAACAACAAAGAGGACTTTTGTACCAACAGAAGCACTTTATTTTTCTTGTCCAGTACATTCTATGGACAGGGGAGCCTGGTGGGCTACAGTCCACAGGGTCACAAAGAGTCAGATACAACTTAGCGACTGAACAGCAACAAATGCATCAGTCCTTTGCCTATTTGTTCTCTGCTCTGTCTCCCGCCCTTCCCACGCTGTGTTCTGCGTGTGGCCCCCGTGAAACCCTGCAGTTTCCCGTGGGAGATGTGGACAGGAGCCTGGAGAGGGAGGAGGGCAGAGCTCAGGCTCCGCATCTTCCCTCTGAGCAGCCTTATTAAAAGAGGCGGTGGCTCTATGGAGAGTTCTAGCTCTTGGTAGATGGTGCCCCGAGTTCATGAGCTTTAGAAACACCCCCTCAAACCCAGTGGTTGACAATCTCTGCATAGCCTCATTGCCCCTAGTTACCTGGGATGAGATTTTCCCTATTGACTGACCTGGCCAACATCTGTTTTCTGGGCTAGATCCTCACCGACACACTATGTTAATATTTAACAGTTTTTCATTCAGGAAACAAAACAGGAAACTATTTTGTAGCTCAAAAGTCGAGGCTACTTTATTTCTCCAACTATTATGGAGGCTTCCTTCCACACATACTTCGGAAAGGAAGAACAGTAAATAATAAAGTATAAACGAGGTTCTCCCATCGTAATTGATCAACTCCTGAAAGATCAAATTGAGTTTAATGGATATATGCTGTCTGTTGTGAGAATACTGAATGCTCCACGCTAGGTTGTAGTTACTACGCAGTGGCCTTGATCCAGTAAAATGAAAAAGAAGAGAAAAATAAAATTATCTATAAGAAGAAATAATAGTAAATGTAGGAAAATACAGGCTACATATATGTTAAAAATTTTTTTTGTCAAAATTCTAAAACCCTACTGTTCACTGAGCTATTTGGAATAACTTTGGCTGGCTTCTGGGGAAAAAATGTAAAATAAAAAAAACATGATATGGTATATCTTGAGAATTTGATATCCCAGTGCACAGAGGAAAGCTGCTGAAAGAAAAAATATTCTTGCCTGACTCCATATGAGGAAAAAAACAAGCTGAAAGGTGAAATTAAAGACAAGAAAATTGGATCTTTGTCTCAGGAAATAAAGCTAACACTTTCAATCAGTTGACTGAAGTACTCCTCTCTTCTCTCCTCATTATTTTAGGTTCATCTGATAAGTAAACCCATGAGGCAAGTTTTATACTGATAGGTGGCAAAGTAAGTGGCCAGAAAGTTCTTTTTGAGTTTTAATTTGACCTGTAATGCAATTAAGCAATTTACAGTGAAATGAATAATGAAATTACTTTGAAGAGTTTCTGCTCATATTTAATTTGTATTTGATTCAGACTTAAACCTAATGTTTTAAAAAGGATGCTGCTCACTGGATTATTTTTTGCTTTATGATGGACTCTCTATTTGTTCACATTTGTGGTCTGCTTTTATTTGGATTATGAATATGTTTTAAAATATCATAGCCATATGCTAGCCATAACCATAGAGGGTAATAGAGTTTCCTTTAGTATTAGCAATATCATTACTTCTTCTGCTTTCTGGACTCAGCATCCAGCAGTCAGGTTCATAAAAATTCTATCTGCAAGAGCAAACCATCTGCAATTCCAGGTACCATATTTAGTGGTCATGACTTCCCTCTATCCTTCATGCACTTGCTTTTCTGTGAGAAGATAATGTTGCCAAGTTCTCTGGCAAAAGGCATTCTGGCGTAAGGAACAGTAAGGGCAGAAGTCCAGCAAAATGAAAGTATGTGGTGTGCGGGTGTGCGGTGCTAAGTCACTCAGTCGTGTCCGACTCTTTGCGACCCCATGGACTGTAGCCCGCCAGATTCCTCTGTCCATGGGATTCTCCAGGCAAGAATCTGGAGTGGGTTGCCATGCCCTCCTCCAGGGGATCTTCCCAACCCAGGGATCAAACCCTCATCTCTTAAGTCTCTGCACTGGCAGGTGGGTTCTTTACCGCTAGCGCCACATGGAGGCCCCATGTGGTGTACCTAGGGAGCACTAATAACTCAGAGTCACTGGAACATGGTGTATGAATGGAAGGGAATATTACATTCCACTGGGTGGAATGATTTTGGTTGCGTTTGAAACTATTTAACTTGAACCCCAAATTGTTTCTTTTCAGATAAGAAGAGAATGATATCCCTTGAGAACTATGTCTCTCCCTGAAAAAGGAACTTCTGACTTTAAAATATCACTGAAGAATTTGTGCCTAAAGTGTCCTTAGAGACAGAACCTTGATAAAAGGAAGTTTCTAGTTTTTGAAGATCTTTTTATCAGAAAATAAGAGCTTAGGAGAAACACAAATTTAAATGTTAGAAATACTGAGTTGGCCAAAAAGTTCATTCAAGTTTCTGAGTAACAGTTTATAGAAAAACCAGAACAAACTTTTTGGCCTACCCAGTATATGACCCTTGAATCTTAGCATTTTTCAAAATTAGTGATAGAGATGAACAATATAAGAATCCCAGACGCTATAGAAAACTCCCCCATTTCATATTTGCCCCAAACTGAATTGAAATTTGAAAGTGAGTGCCATGTGGCTGTGAGCTCTCTAGGAGGAGACAGGTCACTAGCAGAAGCCTTGCTTCTCAACTGCAGGACCATCCAGACAAACCTTCTGGCCTGACATGCTGCCTTCCGAAGCCTATCATGCCAGAGAAAGCGAGAAGCAGAACACATCTGGTAGATTCACGGTCCTGTTACCCAGGACAATTTGAGATAAAAATCAAAGTAATCCTTCTAAAAGTGTCTAACAGCAAGTACTTTATTTTCCCATTCTGCATGAAGAAGGTGATAACATCACTGCTAAGCCCTTCTGCTTAGTTGGCAGATGCTATTAATACTATTTGGATCTTGTACTTTGGCCACCTCATGCAAAGAGTTGACTCATTGGAAAAGACCCTGATGCTGGGAGGGATTGGGGGCAGGAGGAGAGGGGGGTGACAGAGGATGAGATGGCTGGATGGTGTCACCGACTCGATTGACATGAGTTTGAGTAAACTCCGGGAGTTGGTGATGAACAGGGAGGCCTGGCGTGCTGCGATCCATGGGGTCGCAAAGAGTCGGACACGACTGAGCGACTGAACTGAACTGAAGTGAAGCCATCTATGTATCTGTAATTCCTTTGTCTCTGTTGCTGCCTGTTCACCCCACCACCCACCAGCCACTGAAGTGGTTAATTTCTTCCCAGTGAATCCACTGAGATGAAAGCCTTGGTTTGAATGGACATGAGCCAAAGGTATTCTGGCCACTCTCTCCTGTTTGCAAAACACAAGCAGTGGGTTTCCATCCAATGAGTCTAACAGTGCTTCTTGACTAGGGGTGATTTTGTCCCCTCAGTGATGTTCAGCACCGTCTGGGCACATTCTTCTATTGTCATGACTGGAGGAAGGAAGTGCTACTGGTATCTAGTGAACAGAGGCCAGAGACATTGCTAAATCTCCTGCGGTGCGCAGGACATCAGCCCCCTTCTCTAACAGAATTACCTGGCACAAACTGTCAACAGCGTCATGGTGGAGAAACCCTGCTTTAATAGTCCAAGTGATTTACTTTCTTAAATAATCACTTATCTAGGGAACTTGTGTTTTATGAAGTCAGAAGAGTCAAGTCAAGTGGATTCAAGCTATTAATACTTAGGTTGCTTTGAAGAAGCACAAGGAAGCAACACCTGGATGCTTATAGCTCTTGCTTTATTGGAAAAGTGAAAAAAACAAACAAACCATAGAGTAGTCTTTCTAAGTAGAATGAGTCTTTTCACGGGGTGGCCTTTTTCATATTCAACAACATATGCTAGCCCTCTGTTTTCATGGGACCACAAAATTCTATGACTAGTTAGAATAGGTTTAAGCTTTCAGTCTCCTTCCTGTGATTGACCAGTTTTCAGTATCCTTTCGCCACTAAAGATATCCAAGACAATCAGATTCACACTCAAATCTTTTCATCCTCTTGCTCCTCTAAAACCAAGGCAATGGTTACCTGTGTTTTCTTTCTACTGTCACAGTAGCTAGCATTTATTGAGCACTTACAATGTGCTGGGAGTTTTTAAGAGGATTTTACAGATTCCATCTCATTTAATACCTAAAACAACCCCATGAGATGGGACTGATGTTATCCCCATTTTACAGATGAGTAATATGATGCAGGAGGATTTGCAGGTTGTTGCCTAGAACTGCGTAGCTAGTAAATGGAGGTGTGGGGAAACAAGCCTAGGGGGTTAGGCTCCAGACTTGGCATCCTTCACTTCTAGACTGACATTTAGTGCAGTAGATTAGATATTTCCTCTCTCCCCCCAGATACACTTTCCTTCTTCCCATTATACTATTTGTTAGTTATGGATTCATAACTCACCTCCACTCCACCATAACTCACCTCCACTCCACCCTCACCATACCCTCTTCCACATTCTCGCATGGTAGAATCGTTCTAGGGGGTGATGGGCTTTGCGGCACTCCGGGTCTGCCCTCCACATCTTTGCCTATCCAGGCTGAACACTCACAAATCTTTGCAGGAGTATTTCTTGCTACTTCTCATGAGTTACCAATACTTCTTAAAACAAACCCAACTCATCATCTAAGCACATTTTTCTACATCCTCTGCCTAGAATCACCTGCCTGCCTTGCAGGAGACCCTGATTTGACTCCTGGGTCAGGAAGATCCCCTGGAGAAGGGACAGCCTGCCCTCTCCAGTATTCTTGGGCTTCCCTGCTGACTCAGCTGGTAAAGAATCCGCCTGCAATGTGGGAGACCTGGGTTCAATCCCTGGGTTGGGAAGATACCCTGGAGAAGGGAACAGCTACCCACTCCACTATTCTGGCCTGGAGGATTCCATGGACAGAGGAGCCTGGTGGGCTACAGTCTATGGGGCCGCAAAGAGTTGAACATGACTGAGCAACTTTCACTGCCTAAAATACCATCTCTTTCCTTTCAATATACTCAAAGTCTGTCCATGTTTCAACTCCAGGACAAATTCTGCCTTCAAGCTATTTTTCCTATTTTTTGGTCATCATAGTACTTGCTGTTTACACTGCTCGTTTGGCCTTAATTCCGTATGGTATTATTTTGTGTTGCTGTGAAAGCATTATACATGGGTATTTATCTTCTGAGTTATGAGGCGGGATTCTTGAAAACAGAACTATAGACTGCTTTGTATTCTCCAATGTATAGAACAGTGCCCCATATATACTTAGTAAATGATTAAATCAATGATTGCAGTTTGGAGAAAATGGACCACTCTAGTTCTGAAACTGAATCTCAATATCTAGATAAATCCTAAACAAATTAAAGCATACCTTTGTCCCTCCTCAGTGTTGGCTTTTATTATTACAGTCTCTGGGATATAAAAATCATATAAAATATCCAGTGCAATCCATGGATGTTCCCAATGAAAATAGAGAAATGACAAAACCACTATCTTTAGGACTTTATGAGCACCAAGATATTTTCCATCTTAATGGAAAATCTTTTAGTAGGGAAGTCATAGCTTACATATGGTAGGCAGGTGTTCCTTTTAGTATCTTCTGCAAGAAAGGGATGTTGGTTTAACTGAGTGTTTTTGTGTGAACACTGCTCTGCAGAAACAGCGCTAGCACTTTTCTGGTATATGCAACATACGCACGCACACATGCCCACACACACGCACACCACTGTGTACAGTGGTCTAATTTTTTTCCTCCTGTGGCATTTGGGCCAAACCAGCTTTAGAATAATGTTCTATCCTAAATTTGTCCTCATTGCAAATCAAGTGCTAAAGATGTGCTGGCAGTGGTGCTAAATGAGACAGATGCCTGTTGGGGAGAAGAGAGCAACTGCGAAGCCACGTGATTTGCATGCAGCCCCGAATCCCTTGCTCATACCCTTTCCCTAGTTGGGAGTTTGCCTGAGGAGGAAGAAATCTGGATGGAAAAGAAGCAATTCCTGAGGGCTCTGTGAGATCAGAGGCCTGGGGGAGGAACGGGAGCATAAAAAGCACACAAGAAAGGGAAAATTCTGATTAAAAACTCGTTAAAATCCATGCAGCTCTTAGTGCTTCAGTGCAGAGGAAGACAAGAAAATGGTGGGTCAATTGCTTTTTCCCCAGCTTTCTGAAAAATGAAACGAAAAAAATGTGGGTTGTGTTAAGACTTGTCACGAATAATTTCTATTGAAGGAATTCACTGTCAGATACTGGATTTAGAGAAAGAACAATTAACTAAAGATCCCCAAAGTTTATACAAATTTCATGTCTTTACAAAGCCCAGAGAATAGGCTGAGTTTCTTTAAAGCTTATTATTATGAGCACCTTTTTTATCTTCTTGGTCTGTCTTCTCCAGAGGATTTATGTCTTTAATCTGCATAATACATCACCCCAGCTGAGACTGTGCTGCAGAGAGTTCTGGATCATTTGCAGAAGGCCAGCTGGCCATGAGAAAATGGGCTGACATAGATGATCAGAATCTGTCTTTATTTTGGGGGGCTTCCCAGGTGGCACTAGTGGTAAAGAACCCACACCTGTCAATGCAGGAGACATAAGAGAAGCAAGTTCAATTCTTGGGTCAGGAAGATCCCCTGGAGGAGGGCATGACAACCCACTCCAGTATTCTTGCCTGGAGAATCCCATGGACAGAGGAGCCTGGCAGCCTACAATCCATAGGGTCGCAAAGAATTGGACATGACTGAAGCAACTTAGTACACATGTACAAAGTTCCTTTTGTAAGACAATTAATTTGCTTCTGCTGGTGAACTGCAAAGGTTTATCTAGTAAGTCTTGTGCACCTCAGTAAAAGTACACTGATTCTAGGAGACCAAAAGTCACCTTTGACTTGTGACAGCCTTTGAAATAGAAAGGCATACATGACCTCAGAGAAACCAAAGACCTAAACCTTCAGCCTAATCAGGGAACCAGTCTTTCATTTACAGCTTTTCCCAGAAATGGAGCTCTTCTGCTTAATGCTTCTGGTATCAGAGGCCTAACCCAATTCTAAGAGGTGGAGGGCGACAAAGGCACCAACTTGGTGACTGGTCTGAGCAGGCAGTTAATCCCAGGAAACTGTATATGAAAGAGTTGACACTTCAACATGGTAATAAGACTTTATTGTCACAGCACTCTATTAAGTTGACAAAAATCTATTTGA
The DNA here is from genome assembly GCF_023699985.2 of Odocoileus virginianus. Classification (NCBI taxonomy): domain Eukaryota; kingdom Metazoa; phylum Chordata; class Mammalia; order Artiodactyla; family Cervidae; genus Odocoileus; species Odocoileus virginianus. Next base: position 47,925,315 of record NC_069687.1, on the reverse strand, counting down.
TTTTTTTCCTCAGATAGCTCACTTATGTATTAACACCATCCTCTTAGAAACAAGGCATGGTTATGGAGGATAACAACCTTAACAGTGAGAAGTGCCAGTCAGGCAGTAAATTGCTATTTGTCACTTCTGAATCAGTTTCCTTTTGGGAACAGGGATACCTGCTGGAGACATTATCTGCCAGCCTCCTTATAGTTAGCTATGGCTATACAACTGTGATGGTTAATTTTATGAGGCAACTTGACTGGACCAAAGGATGCCCAACAGCTGGTTAGACATTATTTTTGGGTGTTTCTAGGAGAGATTTGCATTTGAGTCAGTGGACTGAGTAAAGCACAGGGCTTTCGCCAACGCTGGTGGGCATCAGCCAATACATTGAGGGCATGATCAGAACAAAAGGGCAGAGGCAGGTTGGATTTATTGTCTGCTTGACTGTAAGCTGCGACATTGAGCTTCTCTTGCCCTCAGCACTTCTGGTTTCCAATCTTCAAACCCAAGCTGAACTCTTCACCATCCGCTCCATGTCTTTCAGGCTTCTAAACTACACCACTGACTTTCCCGTCTCTAGCTTGCAGGGTGCATCACCGGACTTCATCTCCGTATTTGTATAAGCTGATTCCCTTTAATGTGTCTATGTGCTGTGCGGTGCTAAGTCACTTCAGTCATGTCCCACTCTTTGTGACCCTGTGGACTGTAGCCCACCAGGCTCCTCTGTCCATGGGATTCTCCAGACAAGAATACTGGAGTGGGGTGCCATTCCCTCCTTCAGGGGATCTTCCTGACCCAAGGATTCAACCTGTGTCTCTGAAGTCTCCTGCATTGTCAGGCAGGCTCTTTACCACTGGCGCCATCTGGGAAGCCTGTCTATTGTTGTTCAGTCACTCAGGCATGTCTGACTCTTTGCAACCCCATGGACTGCAGCACACCAGGCGTCCCTGTCCTTCACCATTTCCTGGAGTTTGCTCAAACTTATGTCCATTGAGTCAGTGATGCCATCCAACCATCTTGTCCTTGGTGATTCGATGTAAGCTAATTTATACATTTACTTCATTGAAGTGACAATTAAAAATTGTATATATTTAAGGCATACAACTTGGTGATTTGATATATGTATCAAAGCTAATTAATATATCCATCACCTCACATAGTTACTATTTTCATTTTTTCCTTTTTGATATGAGAATTTAAGATTAATCCTCTTAGCAAATTTCTAGTAAGCAATATTGTTAACTATAGTTACATTGTACAGTGGATCTCTAGAAATCATTCATGTTGTATAACTGAAACTTTGTATACCTTGACCAACATCTCTCCCATCCCTCCTGCCCTCAGGAACAACCTGTCCTCTATTTCTATCAGTTTAACTATTGAGATTCTAGATGTAGATAAGTTCATACCAGATTTGGCTTTCTGTATATGACTTATTCCACTTAACATAATGTCCTCCAAGTTCATCCATGTCACAAATGGCAGAATTGCCTTCTTTTATGAATAATATTCCATGGTATATGTGCATAAGATACATGTAGATATATCACATTTTCTTTATCCTTTCATCCATCAATGGACTTTTAGATTGTTTCCATAACTTGACTATTGTGAATAATGCTATAATAAACATGGGCTTGTAGATCCCTCCTTAAGAGAGTGTTTTCATTTCCTTTGCATATATGACCAGGAGAGAGACACCTGGATCATATAGTAGTTCTGTTTTTCATTTTTTGTAGAACCTCCATAATATTTTCCATAATGGCCATATCAACGCTTATGCCCACCAACAGTACCTGAGGGTTCCCTTTCCTCCTTATTCTTGCCAACATTTGTTATCTTTCACCTTTCTGATAACTGACTCTCTTAACAAGTCTGAGGCAAGATCTCATTGTTTTTATTTGCATTTCTCTTATAATTAGTGAATTTGAGCACCTTTTCATATACCTGTTGGCTAATTATATGGCTTCTTTTCAGAAGTGTCCATATATTTTTCCCATTTTTAAAAAATTAGGTCATATTATGAGTGAAAGGAGGTTTTGAGTGTGGATAAGTCAGATTGATTTATTCTAACTAAATGCAATTTTTACTTTCAAAACCAAGTTTTTTTCATACCTCAGATTTTTAAAAAATCTTTCAAATTTATATTTCTCCTAGTTTCTAATGATTTATAGAGAAACACTATGTCTAATGCTTCACTCAAAAGATAAATTTCCAAACATCCCTTATTAATGCATGGTTTTTTAGAGGACAGAAAAGAATGCAGCTCCATACTTTCTTTGTTGTTGCAAGACTCCGATAATCATCACTAACGGTGTGACAGCTAGAAAGCTAAGAGAGCACAAAGGCCATTCAACTTTTCAGGTTTCGGTAAGGAGCAGATTTTCTATGGTGTGTGCTAAGTTGCTTCAGTGTCCAGCTCTTTGCGATGTTATGGACTGAAGCCCACCAGGCTCCTCTGTCCATGGGATTCTCCAGGCAAGAATACTGGAGTAGGTTGCCATTTCCTTCTTCAGGACATCTTCCTGACCCAGGGATCAAACCTGCATCTCTTACATCTCCTGCATTGGTAGGGGGGTTCTTTACCACTAGTGCCACCTGGGATTTAATCCCTAGCCAGTTTTTGCAGACTCCCATGAAGTGGTCCACGTATTACAACAAGTTGTCACATCATACCATTTAAAAGCACTGGAAATCCCAGGATCTGCTGGTCTCATTACATATCCAGAGGGCTGACCTCTGTCCAGAGAGAGAGATGATCCCAGAAATGTTCTTGGACTGAGATATTAAAGTTTTTTAACTTTCATAATTATCTCTGCTAAGAGATGATGCTATGCTGTAGCCCAACGAGAAAGAACATCAGGAGTTTCGTATGCCAAACTTGGAGGAATTCAGTCTTTAATGGTTGCCTGTATCTGAAGGATCTGAATTTTAACCTAGCCTCTGACACTCACATGTTCTTGGCTCCCATTGGCTCTTGTGTCAGATGGGAACCACATAGGCTACTCTCTCATGCACCACCGCCAATTTCCTAGATTCCACCATGATGGAATTCTGCATGTTGCCCTGATTTTTAACCCTTTTCACCATTTCATGCAATCTCGACCTTGCCCAGATCTGTAGAACTGATCCTTGCAACTCTAATTGAGACATGTGGTCTTACTTCTGCTGCTTATTTCAAACATGGGCTTGTATATTTCTTTGCTAGAAACCCTTTAGAGTCCAAGAGAGGAAAAGTATCCCAGTGTGAGTAGCGAGTCCTGTGGCCAAGAGACATACAACCGTATTCCTAAAGGGGCTGCCATAGTCCCCATAGTCTGCAGGGGCTTTTGCAGCCCGGTCGATATTCCTTTATCTACCTGGACCCTCAGGTATGTACCCACCTCAAGTGTGTGTGTGTGTGTGAGTCACTCAATCATGTCCAACTCTTTGTGACCCCATGGACTGTAGTCTGCTAGGCTCTTCTGTCCATGGAATTCTCCAGGCAGAAATACTGGAGTGGGTTGGCATTTCCTTCTCCAGGGGATCTTAGAAACCCAGGGATCCAACCTGGGTCTCTGGCATTGCAGGCAATTCTTTACCATCTGAGCCCCCAGGGACCCCCAGGAATGTACCCACGGTGGATGTATTTAGGCTGTTAAATACACTGACTGTGACAAAAATGGCCGTTATTCCAGGTGGGAGGGAGGTGACTCTGAATTCATGTGGTAAAGCCATATTTTCACTAGAAGTGACTAGAGACAGCCTGAAAAACTATTTAGTGGCATTGAGTTACACAAGAGTATGAAAGGCTTGATCAAAAGTCTCTGAGAGCTACTAAGCTAGTACTTAAGGATCCAGTCTCCCACATTCTCTTTATTGTTTTTCCCTCAAACTTACTAAAAACTTCCATTCAAAAACTGTGAAAGGTCCCCTACAAAATGTGATTTCCCCTGCTCTTCCCCTCCGTGTGTGGCAGCTGAGACACAGTGCACGCTGTACTCTGACTCATTCCCCACAGGAGGCACCGAAGCACAGCTCTTTCATTTATACAAAGACACTGCAGGGATTTATTTAAACATTAAAAAACACCCATTTTTAGGAGCAGAGAAAATAAGCATTTCCTAGTGAGAGGGAAGTGCCAGCCTATATAGAATAGCTTCAAACCCTTGAATTATATTTTCCTGCTCTTAAAGAACAAAATCGCTAATGATACCACTAACCTGCTGTGAGCTTTTCCCTCCTCTCTGCACAGCACACTCTCCGAAAAAAGATCTGGCTCCTGTCAGCAATTCATAAAATCCAAAAGCTAGATGTAGGATAAAACCCACATAAGGGAGAAGTGGGGCTACTGCCCACAAGCCACCGAAGAATGAGCTTCCTTTTTACCTAGTTATATTAACTGAAGACATTTAATCAGGACTTATTTACCTACTATAAAAATACATTCTCAAGGAGCAACATAAGGTATTAAAAGAAAATTTTAACTTCCAAACACCATCCACCACAGAGCCTGAGCCGGTTTATCTAAATTCATGAACATGAAGCAGACATTACCAGAGACGGATATTTTCAAATTCAATTGAATACATTATTGCATGATTAATCACCTCACACACACCAGATAGAGCAGGTCATAGTTTTCATAAATAGTTGATAAATTCTTTGAAGAAGGGGGCCAATGGATCTGAAGAAATGCCCTCTCCTGCACCATTCCTTTGTTCAGATGTCATCAGTGGAAAATAAGTCCACAAGAACTGGGTATTATGTTGACCTCTTTAGAGCTGTCTTCTGCTGTCTACAAGGTTTTGTGTTCCGAGATGATGAAAAGTCAGAGTTAATTTAGATCTCAGCATTCCACAAGGGTTTGCACTGGGCCTTAATAACTGATGTCAAGTGAAGCCAAAAGCACTGTGTGTAAAATTCGTAAGAGAAGGAAAAGACTGCCTCTTTCATAAGGGGCTGGGGAAGGAGGGCAGCAGCAGACTTGTACACCAAACCAGGTCCTCAGCTCTCAGGAGAGACCCCTATCTCTTCTGGTCTGAGAAATTGAGGGAAATACATGACATTCTTTTTCAAGACCATCTCACACTGACTGTGGTCACCCAGAGCCAAAATATCCTCCTGAAGAGCCTGTAGAGTCGGAAAGACCTGGGTTTGAATATAAGCTCTAGCACGTACTAGCTGGGTTTTCCATTCTTGAGAAAGTAGGATCAATAGTATTGTGTATTCTCCCAATTCGGTTTTAAAAAGTTCAAGCCTACAGACAGTTTGAAGCCATCATATGTCTCACTTTCACAAAAGTTCATGAATTCTTCACATTCTGCCACATTCACTTTCTCTCCGTGTAACACTTTAGTTGTTTTTGAACTGTTCAAAGGTAAATTGCAAACTTGATGGTACTTAAATACTTCACAGATTTCTAAGACTAGAAAACAGTTTCCTCCCTAACCACAGCTCCATCAAGTCAACCAAGGAATCTGACCCAATGTTATTGTTATCTAAAATGCAGACTACCTTCAAATTTCCCCAGTAATTCCAGCAATAACTTTGTACCTGATTTTTATCTACCCAGGATACCCAAAGACCACGCATTACATTTAGCTGCCATCTATGTAGTCTGTTTTAGTTTAGATCACTTTCCTTTGTTTTTTCATGGCACTGATAGTTTTGAAGAATTCAGGCCATTTGTGGCCACTTGTAAAATGTCCTTAAATCTGAATTTGTCTGTTTCCTCATGACTATATTCAGGTTAAATGTTTCAGTGAGAACACGTCCCATTACAAACCAACACAGGCACATAATATCAGTTTGTCCTGTTACTGGTGATGTTAACTCTGTTCATGTGGTTCATGTACCACCAGGTTTTACTATTGTAAGGGTATCTTTTAGCTTTCTGTAATTAATAACTAACGAGGGCATGATGCTTTGAGACTGTGCATATTCTATCCACTTTATCTTTTAGCATTCATTGATGACTTGCTTCAATCAGTTATTCCATTCATGGTTAAAAAATAGTGATTTTCCAATCCTGTTTTTTGTTGTGTTTAACTGACATTGTTCTATTAAGAGCACCCCCCTCCAGCTTTTTGAGTATCATTAGAGATTATTTTATTTGTTTAGTTTTTGGTCATGCCAGAGAGCTTGTGGGATCTTAGTTCCCCAATAAGGAATCGAACTCAGATCCCCAGCCGTAAAAGTGCCAAGTCCTAACTACTGGATGACCGGGGAATTCCCCATAGGGATTTTTTTTTTTTAATTTAACATGTTCAGTTCAGTTCAGTCACTGAGTTATGCCCAACTCTGTGACCCCATGGACTGCAGCATGCCAGGCTTTCCTGTCAATCACCAACTCCTAGAGTTTACTCAAACTCATGTCCATTGAGTCGGTGACGCCATCCAAACATCTCATCCTCTGTCATCCCCTTTTCTCTCACCTTCAATCTTTCCCAGCATCAGAGTCTTTTCCAATGAGTCAACTCTTTGAATCAGGTGGCCAAAGTATTGGAGCTTCAGCCTCAGCATCAGTCCTTCCAATGAACAGTGAGGACTGATTTCCTTTAGGATGGACTGGCTGGATCTCCTTGCAGTCCAAGGGACTCTCAAGAGTCTTCTCCAACACCACAGTTCAAGAGCATCAATTCTTTGGTGCTCAGCTTTCTTTATAGTCCAACTCTCCCATCCATACATGACTACTGAAAAAACCACAGCTTTGACTAGACAGACCTTTGTTGGCAAAGTAATGTCTTTGCTTTTTAATACGCTGTCTAGGTTGGTCATATCTTTTCTTCCAAGGAGCAAGTGTCTTTTAATTTCATGGCTGCTGTCACCATCTGCAGTGATTGTGGAGCCCAAGAAAATAAAATCTCACACTGTTTCCCCATCTATTTGCCATGAAGTGATGGGACCAGATGCCATGATCTTAGTTTTCTGAATGTTGAGTTTTAAGCCAACTTTTTCACTCTCCTCTTTCGCTTTCATCAAGAGGCTCTTCAGTTCTTCACTTTATGCCATAAGGGTGGTGTCATTGCATATCTGAGGTTATTGATATTTCTCCTGGCAGTCTTGATTCCAGCTTGTGCTTCATTCAGTTCAGTATTTCTCATGATGTACTCTGCATATAAGTTAAATAAGCAGGGTGACAATATACAGCCTTGATGTACTCCTTTCCCTATTTGGAACCAGTCTGTTGTTCCATGTGGAGTTCTAACTGTTGCTTCCTGACCTCTATACAGATTTCTCAAGAGGCAGGTGAGGTGGTCTAGTATTCCCGTCTCTTTAAGACTTTTCCACAGTTTGTTGTGGAATGACTTAAAATGACTTAGAGTTGCCTTTGTCTGATTTGTGCTTGTGATCCATAGTTTTTCCAGTTTCTTGTGATCTACACAGTCAAAGGCTTTGGCCTAATCAATAAACCAGAAGTAGATGTTTTTCTGGTATTCTCTTGCTTTTTCAATGATCCAGCGGATGTTTGCAATTTGGTCTCTGGTTCCTCCGCTTTTTCTAAATCCAGCTTGAACATGTGGGAGTTCATGGTTCATGTACTTTGAAGCATGGCTTGGAGAATTTTGAGCATTACTTTGCTAGCATGTGAGATGAGTATAATTGTGTGGTAGTTTGAACATTCTTTGGGGAATGGATCCAATCCCTTTCTTAGGGATTGGAATGAAAACTGACCTTTTCCAGTCCTGTGGCCACTGCTGAGTTTTCCAAATTTGCTGGCATATTGAGTGCAGCACTTTCACAGCGTCATCTTTCAGGATTTGAAATAGCTCAACTGGAATTCCATCTCCTCCACTAGCTTTGTTCATGGTGATGCTTCCTAAGGCCCACTTGACTTCACATTTCAGGATGTCTGGCTCTAGGTGAGTGATCACACTATCCTGATTATCTGGGTTGTGAAGATCTTTTTTGTATGGTTCTTCTGTGTATTCTTGCCACCTCTTAAAATCTTCTGCTTCTGGTAGGTCCATACCATTTCTGTTTTTTATTGAGCTCATCTTTGCATGAAATGTTTCCTTGGTATCTCTAATTTTCTTGAAGAGATCTCTAGACTTTCCCATTCTAATTTTTCCCTCTATTTCTTTGCATTGATCACTGAAGAAGGCATTCTTTTCTCTCCTTGGTATTCACTGGAACTCTGCATTCAAATGCATATATCTTTCCTTTTGTCCTTTGTCTTTAGCTTCTCATCTTTTCTCAGGTATTTGTACTGTCTCCTCAAACAACCATTTTGCCTTTTTAACATTTAACATGTCACAATCTAATAAAGCGTTGTGATGATTAGAACAAAAGTATCAAACGTTTGGTACACTTCTGGACCATAGTGGGCTCTGACAAGAGGTGGTGGGAGGGGCCTGCGACCTGGTACCCTTTGCTGCAGGGCTGCGTTGCTTACACCTGGACACCCAGAAAGTGTTTAATTACATAGATGAGGAGTTGCCTCAAAGTATTTATGCTACTTGGAGCGAACACTAAGAACTAACAGGGAAGGCTTTGGGGTTCCTGGATTTTGTTAAACTACATTTCTCTCCTTGTAATCATCTCAGATTCACAGGAAGGGCCGTCTGCTGGGCAAACACATTACATAAGTGAGCCTGACCAGTGGAGATACAGATCTGAGGGGCGTGACGTTACTGGAGCTAGTCATCTGCAGTTGCCCCAGGAATTGTAAAGAGAAGGCAGTCAAACACTCGGAGGAGTGAACTGATGCACTGTTCTGCTCAACTATGGTCTGGTCTGTTGGAAGGTCCTCCCGTCTTCACCGTCTTCCTCTTTTTCTTTGTTTCTCTCCCCGCTTTTTTCTTCCCTTGCATCTTATGCCCTCATTTCGAGTCCACCTGCTTGCTTTTTTTTTAGTCCCAAGGCTGCCTCAGCCCCTGCTGAGGCTGCGGGTCTCTGATGGCAGCCCCCAGCAGCAGGGAATGGAAGCTTCACGAGCTGGAAAAGACGGCACGTGTCTTCTCTCCTCTGAATCTTTTCCTCTTAACTCTCACTTTCCTCAATCATTTGACAAGGCTTTCTGATCGTTTACCTTAAATAATGTTGAACATAACATTTTTCAGACTTCCCCGGTAGCTCAGCAGTAAAGATTCTGCCTGCCAGTGTAGGAGATGCAAGTTCAATCCCTGGGTCAGGAAGATCTCCAGAAGGAAATGGCAACCCGCTCCAGTATTCTTGCCTGGGAAACCCCACGGACAGAGGAGCCTAGTGGGCTGCAGTCCACAGGGTTGCAAAGAGTTGAACACCCCTGGGCAGCCTAACGTGATGTGGCGTTTTTAAGATATGATAGTTAAAAAAAATTTCTGGTTGACAAATACCCAGCAGACCAATGTGGGTAGGTTGGGGTGTGGCCAGAGCTCTGAAGGGATGCACAGAGCAAGGATTAGGGAGCTCTGTCATTCAGCTCTGTCAGATATGTCAGATATTCAGCTCTGTCATTTACTAGATAAACAATTTGAGAAAATGACTAAACTTCTCTGAGCCTCACTCCCCTCATCTGGGGAGAATATCCCTTTCACAGGAGATTTATAAAAACTGATGCATTATTTAATTCTGTCTGGAATACTTTATCAATGCATGTTTATATCAACTAATTCAAACTGACGATTCACTTATAAAAAACTGAATTGATCAGTTAATATTCACATTGATGGGCATTCAACATAAAGTCACAGGCAAAAGAATTTTTAAAAGCATAAACAATAAGACAGCCTGAGCAATAAGTTATTTCATGCTCTTCAGTTGAGAAACCATTGGAAGTCACTGCTTCTAACATTGTTTTTTCTGTTTCATATAATCCTATAAGTATAAAAACCAAGGAATAAGTTACCATGCTTCTCAGAAGCTTCTGTGTTTTGTTGTATTTGCCTATTTTTTTTCTTTCTTTGGCAATTGTGAATTTTATCTGAAGGACCAAAAAAGAAAAAACCTCGGTATTAAATAGACAAAATAATTTTATACATTTTTGAGGGAGACTCGAGTAATATATTACCTATGGGGGTATGAAAAGCATTGTGCTTTTCACTGTGTTTCATGGGATGAAGTTCTTTAGTGATCTACTCTTAAGAACAAAGGTCATACATTTTAATATACGTCCTGCTGAGAAACTTGAAGCTGATTTATGACCCTTCAAACCTGCACCTTTGCATTCTGCATGCATAATTGTAAGAGCTTGTGGTTTCAGTGAAGGAGAAAAAGCAAAGATTTCTTCCATTTTTTAATAATTAAATTCCTTTTCTATATTGAGATGATCTCTGAGATGAAACAAGGAGATAGACAATAAAATGGCAAAATAGAAATGGAAAATCAGGACCATAGGGAAATGTAGAATATTATGAACACAGAAAAATACAAATCCAGTCACCGGTAAGGGGTTCCCTCAGTGAGTGACCACCAAAAACACATGGGATGCTTTGAAGATCTGTAGTTCCGGGGCCTCATCCCAGACATACTGATTCAGCCTCTCCAGAGGTAAGGCCTGGAAACTGGACTTTTAAAAGCTCCTCACATTTGGGAATAACTGGTGTATACTTTTGGAGAAGGAAATGGCAACCCACTCCAGTGCTCTTGCCTGGAGAATCCCAGGGACAGAGGAGCCTGGTGGGCTGCCGTCTACGGGGTCGCACAGTCGGACACGACTGGAGCGACTTAGCAGCAGCAGCAGCAGCAGATGTATACTTCAGTGTTACACGTGTGTGTATACGTGAGAGAAAGAGGGGACAGTGTTAGGGAGAGGGGCGAGGAGGACAGAGAGGCCAAGGCCCGAGGGGCCGGTAGTAGAGCAGTAAAGGCACGTGAGTACAGGTATTCTGAATTCTGTCTGTCTGAGCAAAACATGACACAGATGAAGTCAGTAATTCTTGTAAGTATTTATGGTAGGAAACACAAGAGGAAACTTTCCTATAACTGAACTCTAAAAGCAGTCTCTTCTGCTTTTGCCAGCAGGGTTCTGAGGGTTTAAGACAATGCACTGACTGTGGCTCTGAGGACAGGGTAATGGATCTGCTCTGGTGTCAGATATACTAGGTATGCTGCTGCTTCCCTCCATATCCTTTCCTACCAAAATAAAAAGTGTACACCGCTACTATCTTACAGGTGTGTGGTACTTGCTGTTTACAAAGCTATTTCATTTACTTAGTCCATCTGATGTTTATAACAATCTTATGATCAGCTATTATTATGACCAGCCAATATCATTTCCGTTTCAGAAATAAGTCACTTGAATGGCTCACCTAAACTTACACAGAAGGCCCTTGACAGAAAGGAAAAGTTTCCTCTGACATCATACTGCTTCTGTGTATCACTGCCAATCTTTTCATTATATGGAGATCAAAGCAGTCAATCATAAAGGAAATCAACACTGAATATTCATTGGAAGGATGGATGCTGAAGCTTAAACTCTAATACTTTGGCCACCTAATGCAAAGAGCCGACTTACTGGAAAAGACCCTGATGCTGGGAAGGATCGAAGGCAGGAGGAGGAGATGACAGAGGATGAGATGGGTGGATGGCATCACTGACTTGATGGACGTGAATTTGAGCAGACTCTGGGAGATGGTGAAGGACAGGAAGCCTGGTGTGCTGCAGTCCATGGGGTCACAGAGAGGCAGACATGACTGACGGACTGAACTCAACAACAAAATAGCAACATAGGTCTAGCTCTTTGGTAAACAGAATGTAGTGAATATTTATTTTCACTCTGATTTAATAATTAGAGAAAGATACAAAAGAATTCACAGGACCGGGATGGTCTCTGTGCTGGAAAAGTAGCTTGCCCATTTTATATAGTTTAAGCCTAGTGAGTCCTCACTCTTTATAGTTTCATAAAAGTATTTGTCTCCTGTAAAGAAAAGCCTTCAAATTTAGGAGGTTCTCACTTTAAAAGACTACATAGTAACTTCTGAGTACCTGAATGACATGGTCTTTTTCCTTATAAACAGAATCTTTAAGGAGTCTAAACATTTGATTTAAACAGATGATTAAGTGACTTCTTAGACTCACAATACTGGAGGGGGATACTGAGGAACAAGAATTGTCTCAATAAAACTATTATCATTGACAGTACTTCAGATTTCTTTTATATCTCTATATCTCTTCCTACTCTGCCCTTCTTCCCAGATTTATCCCCTATTATACCTTCTCTTCCAACTTCCTTCTTTCTCCCATATAAATAAAATGTCTTTTTGCTCCTGCAGAGTCTGTATTGGGGATTTCTATGTCCAGCCCAACTTCTGAAGCCTCTTCTTTTAACAGGACCCACTTTTCCCCCTGGGGATCCACCCCTCTTCCACTGTGAGGCCCAAGTGGTTTGAGTGGACCAAGTCTCCCTTGATTCCAGGGTGAAAGGAAAGAAAGTGAAGTCGCTCAGTCGTGTCCGACTCTTTGAGACCCCATGGACTGTAGCCCACCAGACTCCTCCATCCATGGAATTTTCTAGGCAAGAGTACTGAAGTGGGTTGCCATTTCCTTCTCCAGGGGATCTTCCCGACCCAGGGATCAAAGCCGAGTCTCCTGCATTGGGGGCAGACGCAATGCATCAGAGCCACCAGGGAATTCCAACCTTTGATTCCAGGGTGAGCCCATGGTAAAAGCCTAGCTGACCAGATTCCCCTGGCCACTTGAAATTTGACAGGTGTCTCTTTCTTACAGACAATAAAACCCTTGGGTTTGTTGCAATTAACTTTATTGTAAAACATTTAGTGCATTACTCTTCAGCATTCAGGAGGGAACTATGACAACAACTCCAGTAGTCAGTGCTTGAATTTGCTAGACTTTTAAATTCCATGGAAGCACTATAAATTTATGTAGCACTATAAATTTATACAGCAGCCAATCACTGGTCTGCCATGTCTATTATCTCAGGATTATTTTTACCTAAAGATAGGAGTCACTCTCTCTAAGAGGTCTGTTCTACTCAATACTGTAACTAGTGTTTTCTTCTTTTTTTAAACGATGGAGGAAGAGGATAGCCAGGTTTAAGTGAAAGGACAGCTCTCTTTTGGACACAGTGAGTCTGAGATGCCTGTGGGATACTAAAGCAAAGATAGCTAAGAATCAGTAGCATGAATGAGTCTAGACTTCAGAAGTCTAAGAGGGAAAGAACTATTTAGCTATGCATTTTAAAACCCATGATACCCAGGCTGCATCTCAGAACAACTGAATCAGAATCTCTAGGAGTGGGAACCAGGCATCAGTATTTATAAAGCTCTCCAGGTTAGTACAATGTATAACCAACAATGGGAAACAATGCCCCTGTGTGTCTGGCTAATATTTCAATCCATTTGAACCACTGGAAAATTCAGGCAACAAATACAAAAACACTTGTAGATTTAATTATATAGACTTAAGGTGTAGTTCCAATTTTCCCAAGAAAATGGTTTTATTTGTAGGTCCTTCTTCCCACTATTTTTCTGTACCATTTGGAAATTAAATGGAGAGGCTGCATCAAAGAGCAAAGAACATGAACTTTCCCTGGTTAGTTGATTTGATCCAAATTCTACTTTCTCCACTTGTTAGTCTGCTGGCCCTGACTGAGACACTTCACTGCCTTGAGCCTTAATTTTTCTTACTTGTAATTAGTAACTTTCAGAATCCCGTAGGTAGCCAATGGTAATTCAAAAATGAGACCAAACAAAAGGCCAGCTGTTTGATAGACTGATAACAGCTGAAGGAAGGTGCAGAGTTCATTTGCACAATGACAGGAGCGGATTTCTGTTGTTCTGCAGGTCACAGTCTTAAGCGCATCTGCTTTGAGGTCTGCAGCCATCCTTCCCATCTACTCACCGTTATCTCAAGCCCTTGTCATTCACTGTCAGGGCTCTGTAATAGGTTCACCTTGGTTAATGTTGTGAGAACAGATCCTAAATGAGGCAGCTGGTGCTCACAGCAGAGCTGTGGTGATAAGGCCTGACCAAGTAATACAGTGGTTCCTTGCTTTTCTCCCTCCACCGAGGCCTGGCTCGTCACTAAATTTCATTCTCCCTCCACCCCAGTTTTGTACTTATACTGCACATTTTCTCTCATGCCTTTTTTTTTTTTTGTACTATTTGTTCCCCCAGACCACACTTATATACCCACCCCACCCTCCGTGCCTGCACCCCTGGTCCTTAGCAAAGGTTCCTAAAGCGAGCCTTGATTTTTTTTTTAATCTCCCAATTCTCCCCCTCACACCGGTGGCATCATCTGGTTTTGTAGATATTTCACAAATCTGACAGTCATTAAACCATGGAAACCACTGAGGGAAATGGGAATAGGACACATTTACATGCCATTATCCCCAAATGTGAGATTTCTATAGCAAATATTACTTATTTTGGATAATACCAAAATGCAACCATCTATTTAATCTCTTGGCACATTTCAATACAATTCTAAGGACACACAGATTTTCATAATATTTAGAGGAGAACATTATGTAGGAAAAAATATCCCTCCTTTGCCTACTGCGCACTGTCCAACCCCAGGTACCTTATTAATACATTTAGAATGCACATTTCACTGAAAAGATGCTTAAAACTTTGATCAAATCTGTCTTAAGACACTAAAGCCAAGTCAAGCAACGTTTTCACAACCAGGCAATTATAGACACACACATGCATTTGTTCCTAATATAATCTGATCAACAAGCAAAATTAAAACTGATTTCCTTTCCGTTCATTCACCTCAAAAAGACTGAAATGCTAGAATTCAGCATTTGCAGGAGAAACAGAAGTAGACCACAGAGGACCTACCTGGCAGGCGAGATGGTGGCAGTACACGAGCTTGTCGGCCTGCGGCACATGCATCAAGCACAAAGCCATCTTTGGCTGCTGTTCAAGACAGAGGCAGGGGTGCTGCAGAAAGCGCCCGGGAATGCCTTATATGGCGAGGAGCCAGCCCGGAGCAGCACACAGAGTGGCTGAATTAAATGTGCAGATTAAATGAACAGCTTGCTTTATGTACATCAGTGAAGTTCAAAGCTTTCCGGCCGACTGCTAAAGGCAGGCTGGATGAAGAAGTAAACAGTGACCTGGGTGGCGTGCGGCCTGGCAGAAGGCAGGTGAGAGGGGCTCTCGCCCTCTGGCTCTCTCCTCCCTGACCTGCATTGCACTTGCCTTCTTCTCTTTACCTGGAGATTTATCTATACCACCTTTTCTTGTGCAGAAAGAATAAAGCTTGATCCCTATATGGCCTGGAGTCCCTGACTGACCACCGCCAAGGGGAGCGTTTAGCATCCTAGCAAAGGGTTTGCACAATGAGAACTTGCTAGCACAGGCTCTGATTGTCCTCATCAGCAAGGGCGCCACCTCCACCTGGCCACCCACAGAACCCTTGACCGTCTTCAGATGCAAGTGGGGTCATCATATCGATCATAATCTAATACACATTAGATCATAATGTGTATATCACATTATAGGCACTGAGGGCAGTCTCTGAGGGCAGTGCTAGTCCCAGCCCAGTGAGAGTGGCAGATGCCCCCCTGGGAGTCCTAGATTCGGGGGAATAGTTTTTCCTGAACTGTCATCCCTGCAGTCTATCGCACTCTCCCCCTTAGGAGGGTAGGTCTGCCCCTGGGGAATCAAGATTTACCGAAAGGCACCAGGTTATTCAGCGTCAGAGTGGTGGCAGGTCCCACCCACTCGGCCCGGGTCACATCTGTCCTTGCGAAAGGCGTTACCGTTTCCACAGGCGCAGGTGGAAAATCGGGGAGCAGCCTCTAGGGAGGGAGGGGGAGACGCAGGACTTGAGGCTCTTAAGGGTCTGGCTGGGGGTAAGGCCCCTAGAAAACCCCCTCTAGGCTTTTCACCACCTACCTGCACAGGCCCTTCCAGAGTGCCACCACCTACGCGGCCTCTTTCTCTATCCGGCAGCCCCCTCCCCAGTCCTCTGGGGGCTGTGGGCAGTGGGGGGAGGAGCTCAAGGGATCATCAGCACCCCCATTCCTGTCCACCCCGCCTGCTGTGAACTGTCCTTCCCCACCACAGAGGCTTCCCCATTCCCCTGCCAAGAGCTTCTACTCTCCAGAGCCACCCTAACTTTTTCCTTGCTTAGTCAAATTAGTTCAGTTTTTTTTTCTCCCTAACCCTAACCCATATGGATACGGAGAAGGCAATGGCACCCCACTCCAGTACTCTTGCCTGGAAAATCCCGTGGACAGAGGAGCCTGGTGGGCTGCAGTCCATGGGGTTGCTAGGAGTTGGACATGACTGAGCAACTTTACTTTCACTTTTCATTTTCATGCACTGGAGAAGGAAATGGCAACCCACTCCAGTATTCTTGCCTGGAGAACTCCAGGGACGGGGGAGCCTGGTAGGCTGCTGTCTATGGGGTCGCACAGAGTCGGACACAACTGAAGCAACTTAGCAGCAGCATATGGATACAAGTGAAAGTCACTCAGTTGTGTTTGACTATTTGCAACCCCAGAGACAGTATAGTCCATGGAATTCTCCAGGCCAGAATACTGGAGTGGGTAGCCATTCCCTTCCCCAGTTCCCAACCCAGGGATTGAACCCAGGTCTCCCACATTGCAGGCAGATTCTTTACCAGCTGAACCACAAGCCCTATGGATACAAAGGGACACGTATCAACTGGTCAACACCCTTGGCTTTGCATTCAGGTCTCTGTTTGCAGTTTATATCAATAGAAAGCTGGTGACTTCCAGACAGGGGCAAGTCCAAGGTCAGAGCCACAATGGAGGGTATCAAGACACCATTGTCTCGTTCTTCAGGAGGTTCACAGACAGTAGGATACGAGAGGGCCACACTCTTTAGGGCTCACTCAGGAGCCCCCAGCCCTACCACACCCCCCACCTGCCTGGTGGGTCCTGGCCCCACCACTGGAGCATGAGCAGGTCACCCATGCAGCCTTCGCTGCTTCTCAACACCTCTCTCCACCAGCCAAGGAGTTTGAGCTCTCCAGAATGCTGCTTAATTAAAAACACACACACACACAAAACCCCAAAAGTTTATTTTACTAAGTTATACCAAACATTCCTCTAGGAAATATGGATAAAACATAGAAGAAAAAAATCCAAGTTACTCTAAATTGTACTCCCAAATTAATCACCATTATCATTTTTTTCCCGTCCTTCTTTCTCAAGGGATTTTGAGGCAATCCCCAGGTCTCAGTCTCCTGATAAAACTGGATTTTATTATAACCTACTTGTTTATCATCTACAGAAGCACTGTAATAACTTAAATCTGTACAGAAAACACTGGCAATTTACACAGAGGCTATTTCTTTGCTGTGGAAACTGTAAAGAACTCAAGTTGTAAAGTTCAGAAATGACACCCACCAGCCTGACTGCTGTGCACGGGGGAAGGTTTTTAACTCTGAGCCCCAAGGCTTTCCCGTAGGGCAGGGGTGGGGACACCCATGGGCCTAGAGAGCTCAGGTCCACTCCAGACGTGTGCTGGGGGTGAGTGGGCTGCCAGTCGTGGCAATTCATGCCCTGAGGGCTTGGAACCTTGGATCTGAGGTTTTGGAACCCTGGATCTTGAAAGGATGCATGGACCTTTCTGATGCTTGTTGCTTTATCTCTAAGCTGACCTCCTGCCCCTTGGGTTTCTTTACTTCCTCTCAGCTGGCCTCTAACACCCTCAGAACGCCCCCATTCTTTCCCACCTCTGTGCATGTGTGGCAGCTGTCACAAGTTTACAGCTGTGAGGGTCTTTCCTCTGCTGGGGAGAGGGGAGGGGAACCAGACAATACTCCTCACTGTTTCTGTCTCACACACAAGTAGATGGTTAATATTTTGACAAATAAACTCATGTTCTTTTCTTCCTGGATGGGCTCAGTCCCCTGTGCTGTGAGCCAGCTGGGCCACAGAGCCCCAGGGGAGACCCCATGTGGTCTTGCAGAAACTAGAAATAACCTGCTCAGTTTTTTTCTGAATTCTTATTTTACCAAAGCCTAAACCTCTGGGAAAATGAGGGACTTCACAGAGATATATAGGGGGCTTCCCTGGTGGCTCAGGAGTAAAGAATCAGCCCGCCAGGCAGGAGACATAGGTTTGATCCCTGGGTCGGGAAGACCCCCTGGAGAAGGAAATGGCAACCCACGCCAGTATTCTTGCCTGGGAAATCCTATGGACAGAGGAGCCTGGCGGGCTACAGTCCGTGAGGCCGCAAAGGGTCGGACACGACTTAGCAACTAAACTACAACAAGAGATAGAGAGATTACCTTGAAGAAGCGTGGAGGGAGAAAAGCTGAGATTCTCCAGGGCTGGGGGTGAGGCAGGGGGATGGAGGGAAAGGAGCTCACCCTTCCTCTGCACCTCTGGGAGACGCCCGACCCGGAGAACCTGTGCTCAAGTGCTGCTCCCGGATGGACCGCCACAGGCCGTCCTGCCAAGGCTCCACCTGCCAATGGGCCATTGGGGAAAAGAAGGACCGGCCAGCCTGCTTCTCCCAACACAGCTCTAAACTCTGGACTCCAGAACTTTGGTCAAACCCGAGGAGGGGGGCGGGGGTGGCGAGACTGAAAACCCCAGGGAGAGCTGAGGCTCAGGGCTGGGAGAAAAGGGCCGCAGTGTCAGAAACTGTCTTAATAAAAAATATAACTGTGATTATTTCCCTAGTTGTGGATTAATGTCACACTTGCAGTGCTCTCAATGGCTGCCGAAACAAATTACAAGAGACTTAAAAGAAATGAGTTCATTATCTTACAATTCTGGGGTCAGAAGTCGGCCTCAAGCCTCAGTGGGCTGAAATCAGCATGTCATCCTCAGGGGCGAGCTCTTTTCTGGAGGCTCCCAGGCTCTCTGTCTCTCTGCCTTTTTCTCTCTTGACTTGGCGCAGAGCCTCCCTTCAACATTCAAAGCCAGCAGTGGCTGATCCAGTCTCTCTACCATCACAGTTCCTCAACACTGACCCTTCTCCTACAGTCTTCTCCCCCTTTCAACGACGCTTGTGATTATATTGGGTCCACCTGGATAATCACGGGTAACTCTCCCTATCTTGAAGTCAGTTGATTATCCATCTCAATACCATCTGCAGCCTTCTCCATACAGTATAACATGCTCACAGGTCCCAGGGGTTAGGCTGTGGACATCTTAGAGGTGGGGGCATTATTCCACCCACCACATAGCCAAATGTATATACCTGAGTTGTGATTCATGGTAGCCACCTTTTGCATCTATCCATCCCTTCCTGCTTCCCTTAGTAACAAGCACCTTGATGACATAGACTAATCTTCACAGGAAAGAAAGTTATTTGGAGTAATTCTTCCCTGCGTTGATGTTCCGTATCCTGCTATGCAAAGTGTGACTGACGGACCAGCAGCGTCAGCACCACCTGGGAGCTCGTTAGAAATTCACTCTCCGGCCTCTTGTCATACCTACTGAATCAGAATCTGCCCTTCGTCAGGATCCCCAGTGATTCCTATGCACTGGCTCAGAACACTCCAAACTGTGGAAGCTTGATTACTACTGTAAAAGTAATGATGCAAAAAAGTAGGGCAAGTTTTTGCCACAAGAAAAACTGAAGCTCAGAGAGGTTGAATGATTTGGCAAAATCACTTAGTGCAGGAGCTTCCAAACTGACCTCATGCATTAGAATCATCAGAGCTTTAGGAAAACCCACAGGCCAGGCTGCATCCCAGACCAAAGAAAACCTATTCTCTGGGGGCAGGATACCAACGCCAGTGGCTTTGACATCTCAGATGTTTCCAGTATGCAGCCAGCTTCGAGCGTCTGGGCCTTAGAAAACTCTCAAGAGAGAAAGTCTAAATTGACTTATACTATTTAAAGTCTAAGTCTCTAGAAGAGAGTCTAAATTGTGGTTTTTCAGGATGAACTATGTCCCAGTTTGCCCAGCACTGTTGTGGTTTTTAAACAGAAAGTCTCGTGTCCCAAGAGAACAGGACTGATGGGAATTCCTGGGACATGAGACTTTCAGTTTAAAAACGGAAACAGTCCTGGGCAAACTGGACATCAGCCATCCTTGTCTACAGATACAAAATCCAGCCCAACTCAGGCTGCTGCAGAGAGTTGGGTCTAGTTTTTCACCTTGACTTTTCCCCCTGATTTCCACAGGGAGGCACTCCTTGAATGTGTGGGCGAGACCAATAACCTGCTCTCCTTGAGAACTGAGATACATTCTTAATATGTTCCTCCGCATCCCACGCAGCCTCTGGAAGCTTCCTAATGGCCCTTAAAGGCCCACTGACTCTTCTCCATCATGCTAATGAGGTTGGGGGAAGAAGGGCAAAGGCAGGTGGTCTCTTCTTTACCCTCAGCCTTTATTCTTTTTGACTCCCTCACTGCCAGTGTTCTCTACTTAAGGAACATATTTACAATATCTGGTAATAAGATTAAGGTCATTTATTAGTTGGTTTTGTAACAAATGTTTTTTTCTTTACTGAAAAGCAGCCATACATGTAAAGCCAGTCTCTCTAAAGTAAAAATACAATTCTATATCGTAGTCCTCATATATGAGTTGGGAAAGGCCTTCTCACCCATTAATTTTGCAGATGGTTTTTCAAACAAGAGAGGGAAAGGCAGACCTTTACCCAATCAAGAACGGCCTGCCTGTCCTTCTGGACCCTGCACATCCCTCAACTTGTGATGAGAACCAGGCTCATCCCAGGGGTGCTGAAAAAGTGATGAAGTGCTTAAAGTGATAAAGTGCTGCCTCACATGTTCGCCCACAGACTGCTCACTCACAGCAGAATCAGTTCCCATTTCCAAGCTCTCAGATGACACACAGGTGCTCTACTTACTGTGAAAGGATTGAACTCAGCCAAAATTTAAGTTCAAAAAATAACTTCTCCAGGTTCCTGTTCTGTTGTGGCAACTTGCAGGAAATTATTGTTAGAGGGAAGAGGAAGGAGAGAAGAAACGGACATTTTGCAACATCGACTCCCCCAGGTCACTTCCAGGGTGTGTCTGGCCTTTTGCCCAAACAGAGCCACAGGACAGCACCTTCAAGTGAACAAGCCGACTCACTAAAGCACTCACTTTAAAAGTGTTTCATCCAATGCAAGTGTCTTGTGGGAAACACTTTACCTCTGCTTTCTCAGTACTTGTGGGAGAACTACTTAAAATACAAACAATGTTTTCCTATGAGTTTCAGTAAAAACAAAAAATTACTTTTCTGAAATATCGTAATATAAAGATTATGCGTCTGGTAGGAAATACAAAAATTCATTTTGGAGAAATGGGCACTGGAGGAAGTAATTTTCTTCTAAATTATTCACACATGTTGTCTTTACTCCTGCATTTCAGATATTCTTTATTCTGAAAGAGTGAAGTGTCAATTTGAATTTTTTCACCATACAAACTAATTTATTTTTTACACTGCCAGGTTGGAGGTGAAGATATTTTATAACTTTTAATCAGAGAAAAGGTCTCCTGATGAGCATGTCATATGGCAATTTCTTAAAAAATCTTATCTCTATTGCAGGTATACTTTGGGGGATATTTGTGTTTACATATATGCATGTGCATTGGGCTCTTAAAAAATTAGTTTCCAGGGACTTCTCTGGTGGACCAGTGGTTGAGAATCTGACTTCCAATGTGGGTTCGATCCCTGGTTAGGGAACTAAGATCCCACCTGCCATGGGGTACTAAGTACCACAACTAAGATCCACCACAGCCAAAAATAAAAATCAATACATTATGAAAGCTAAAAGAAGAGGCTGCCCATGCAGGGATGCACCAGGAGCCCAGGCCAAAAAAAAAAAAAAAAAAAAAAAAGAATTCGTTTCTGAAAAAGAGAGGATGGATTAACTGTCAGAACTTAAATTCCGACAATGCCAGCCCTATACTGATGACAAAGCAACTTCCTGAAGCCAGAAAGAATAGCTATAGATATGTAGCATTATGGAAATCAGGAGGAACTGCCTGGTAATCTTCTACCAGGAAGCAAGTTAAACAACTGAAGCAAGTAACAACATAGGGCATGATACATCAAAGGCTGCTGTAAAACAAAACGAAAACAAAAAAATGCCTTCACACTGTAAACTTGAAAGGTGAAAAGGCAAATGTGGTCTTAGCCTGGCCTCTGGAGAAATAATTCTTATTCTTCTACATTCTGTTAAGGTGCTGAAGGCCATGAACGCCTTCTAGGTATAACACAGATATTGCTAGTAAAGTTCTGATACATCCATACCGTGGCATGACTTACGTTCCAACAGTACATTAGAATTCTCAGATATAACATTCTTCAGAAATGCAAATTTTTAAAGTTTTTATTATTGTTGAGATGATTTGTGGGCAAGGAAAAAAGCTTAGTTTTCATATTTGGGGCTGATTTCAGCTAAAGGAATAGGTAGCAGTCACTACAAAGGACTAGATTATGTTTAAAGTGTTAGTTGCGTCTGACTCTTTGTGACCCCACGGAGTGTAGCTGTCCAGGCTCCTCTGTCCATGGAATTCTCCAGGCAAGGATACTGAAGTGGGTAGCCATTCTCTTCTCCAGGGGATCTTCCTGACCTAGGGACTGAACCTGTGTCTACCTGTATCTCCTGCATCACAGACAGATTCTATACTGTATGAGCAAAGTACTCCCAGCAAAGTACTTCCATTCCCATTCATTCACTCATTTTTTACTGAAGCTTATGGACATTATACCTCTTAGTCATGAGCATAAGGGGTGAAAAGAGGATGCAGTGTTTCTCCCTCGGGAAGCGTTCAGGCCAAAGGGGTTGACAGGAGAAGCACTCAAAGAAAAGATGGACAGTAGTAAGTGCCACAAAATAAAAAAAGTAAAATCTGGTAGAGATCATCCAAAAGTGAGATTCAGGAAAGGTTTCACGTAGAAGGTAACATCTGAGCTTGGCCTTGAAAAGTAAATGGGGACATACAAAGACGGAAGGCAGAGACTGGGGTGGTAGGCATGGAGGGAAACGCTGGAAGAGAACTTTCTGGTGTGGCGCAGCATGGGTGGAAAAACTGGAGCGATGCTAGTGGTCAGGCTAAAGCTTGACTGTAGGCTGGGTCCTGATTATAGGAGGCTCTACTTGCTAAAGGATTCAAACCTCATTTATAGTTCTAGAGAGTCACTGAAAGATTCTGAGAAGGGTGATGACATGAACAGAAGAGTGATTTTTAAGATTAACTTATTGAGAGTTTCCACTCTCCTCTTTGGCAACTGAATTGAGCTGTGATGTCTTAAAAGTATATGTGTGTGTGTGTGTGTGTGTGTGTGTGTGTGTTAGTTGCTCAGTAGTGTCTGACTCCTTGCAACCCCTGAACTGTAGCCCACCAGGCTCCTCTATAGTATGTAACAAATTAACTTCTTTCCTATTTATTTAGAATGGTACTAGTTAAGGGCCAAGGTTGGGAGAACTGAGAAAATAGTTTCTCAAATCATGCTCCAATTAAGAACCCTGGTCAAGAAAGGAAGTGACTAGAAATACAGAGATCAAATTAGGCAACTCTTAACAACTTCAGGAGAAAGAAATAAACTAAGATACTTAAGTATTCATTTTAATCAAATCATAGATACCCAGTAGAGGACCATTCTCCTATCCAGAAAGATATATGTTAACAGTAAATACTAGAAGGTCACACTTTTGTGGGGTTGAGTGTGAATTTGATGAGTAACTATGAGTACTCTTGCCTGGAGATTTTAGAAATATTCCTATGACTGATAGATTTTTAGAGAGGTTTCTCTTTGACTGGAGAAAGGATAGTTTTAGTTACTGTTCAAAGTAAGGCAAGAGTGTAATTTAGAAAAAAAATACATCTGGAATTCTAGGGGTAAATGAATATCTGAATTAAATTATAGTCAGCAAATAGTTGAAAGCTATGTGATAGATGATTAATAACAAAACATTAGATATATCACATCAGTCACATATCCTTGGACTGAGTACCTATTTTCAGCCCTCTTATTAAACAACAGATAATTCTACCTTTCAAAGAAGTGTTTTAAAAGCTCGACCTAAGACCCCCAGGAGATTCCAGAACACTGATTACACCAGCTCCAACTGGCCACCAGAGACACCTGAAACAGACACAGCCTGGATCTGTCTCAGGAGGCAGAGAGCTGCAGCATCACACAGACACTGTCTGCATTCTGCTGATTACATTGGAAGGATGCAAAGATTTCACTGAAAATCAACTGACAATTACAGTTAATAAAGGAAATGCTCTGAGCAAGCATATAGGCAAAGAGCAAAAGCTAGTTACTAACTACCCTGGAGTAAGAAACAAGACATCCAGATTTAAGATAATTTGAACACACAGACTATCTTTAAGTTCCAAGAAGGATGCAGACCAGACCAACATTATTTTCCTAGAGAAAAGGACTTGGAGACAAACTGGTACCCCAGGTGCATTCAAAATAATTTGCCCTACTTCAATACATAGACCCAGGTCTCCCAGTTCAGTGAGAATAAATATATCACCTTTCCTAATATCAGTGCTTTGAGTCTCTGGAAACCAAATTTGGAAGCTCCCTCCAAGTTATTCAGTCTCCCTCTAGGAGAGGTGGGCTGTCTCATTTGATCAGAGCTGCCACCTCCAGAAGATCCACATTCCCATCTGTTTGGAATCCACAGGCCTTCCCGTCACTTCACTGTCTGACCAGCGTTGCCCCACTGCCCCCAATTTACTGCCAGGAGTATGTCCGTGACACTGCAGACCTCCTCTGTTCCCATCCTTCAGAGCTCTCCTGCCTTAGACCAGTAAGAAATACTTTTCCAAGGTTCACGACCACCTCTTTGAGAGGAGTTCCCACACCAGCGCTTCTGGGTCCCTGGAGTTGTCCTCCTTTCTCCACAGGTTCTCACTTCCTCTGTGCAAATGTCACCAGTGAGGCATCTCTCTAGATCTGATCCTGACGGTGGGCCAGGCTCAAGTCATTTTCCCCATGGCTTGTTGGTACTATGCACTTTAAGAAATGTGGATAAGCAACTATTTGAAATTTCCTAAATATTCCATGCCATTCAACTCTACAAAATTCATTGTAATGATTAGGAAGCTGGATGGCCCAGCACACATAATCTACCAGTGATTCATTTCCAGCTCCTTGAAAATACCCTTTTAAATTTGTATAAGTATCCTTCCAACTATCTGTCATGGGTCCATTTCTGACAAATCAACAAGTTCATTTTTTGTAGTTGTTGACATCACAAAATTCTGAGTAAAAGAGCACCCTCCTGGTTTTGTCATATAAAATACTTGGGCCTGATATTCCAGATATTCAGAGATTAAGCGCCAGAGTGAGAACCTGGATATGGTCAGTCTGCCTTTGTGACTCTGCTGTTAGTACTGGCTTGTTCTCTTCCTTTTGAGACTGACATTATGAGTGCCCAGCTCTGGGCTGCCTATTCAAAAATAGAAGAACAGAATGACATTTTATCATAATGGTTGAGCAGAGACAGAATGAATGTGGTTTAAGAAATGACTGTTGATGAAATGCATGAGCCCTCAAAAATGACCTTGTGTTCTCAATCCTGTCTGCCTGGGAGAGTGACGATACTGTTAATTGAGCAACAGATGATAGGACCTGCAGTAGGTTTGTGGGGTGGGTGGGTGATTAATTCAGTTTTTGACGTGTTGACTTAAAGTCTCCTGGGTCATCTGAGTAGAAATGCCCAGAGTCAGTCAGATCCAGGGAACTTGGAAGAGACATCTAAACTCAAGATATACATTTGGGAGTCATTCATGTAGATGTGATAGATGAGGCCAAGGGTGTGAATAATTTTAATACACTACCCTGACATTCAGCTTGGGTATGAGAGGCAGAGATGTGGGCAAGCAAGTGTTCTCTGCATGTCTCATTTAATAATAAGGCTCTCTCCTTATCACTCACTCCTACTTATTCATGATAAATAGGACAAGAAAGGCAAGGCAATCTGAAATTACTAGGTCATATCAGAGCCCATTGTAGCCTTTATCCAAGCTTTAAAGTCAGGTAGCACTGGATTAATTGAGATTTCCACCTTTGCCCTGCCTGTACTCACTTTCTTAATGGAAATGACTAAGTAAGTAGAAGTGGAAGAAATAACCAGTTCTCAGAAAACCATCAAATGTCTGTTCTCCTTTACCTACTCTTTAATGAGTCTAGGATTTGCAATTTGTAAAACTAGTTAGATGAAGAGGGTGAAATCCAGAAGGTCCTACCTCTTGCTGAGATGTAGCCAAAATTTTTTCTGTCCTCAGAGAAAAATTTGCTAACTTAACTGGTGAAGGATGCTACTTTTACTAAATTTTCATCCACAATCCTATGAGATTTAGATAGCTAATAGCTCCTAGAGCGTTGTCTTGCTGTTCACACAGTTCATACTGTCGCA
The DNA here is from genome assembly GCF_023699985.2 of Odocoileus virginianus. Taxonomy (NCBI): domain Eukaryota; kingdom Metazoa; phylum Chordata; class Mammalia; order Artiodactyla; family Cervidae; genus Odocoileus; species Odocoileus virginianus. The sequence continues at coordinate 47,899,128 of NC_069687.1, read as the reverse complement.
CTGTTCCCTGAACCCAGAGCAGGCAAGGCATGAGCTAAGAGGCTGGACAGAGACCCGAGGAGCCCGAGGAACTGCAGACACGTTTATTCTCCCTGGCTGGCACGCGGCCATAACACAGCCTTGCTCCCAGCCGATGTGGCAGCCGAAGCAGCAGGCACAACATAACCATAACGTAGCCGTTACAGAACCTCATACAACATAACCATGATGCTGCTCCAGTGTAGCCCAACGCAGCAGCAGCCAGGGCTTAAGTGGCGAAGCTCATGGAGGCGTACCACACGGTACCACCGGGGCTTTCCAGGGGAAGTTTATGTAACAAAAGCAGCCCATGTCCAGATGAATACCTCGAGACAGGCACGCACAGCGCTATAAGTGATCTCAGCTGTTACATGGCCATTATTTACAAAACATGGGGCAACGGCAAGACGCTATGGGGCGAGAGAGCCTGACCACACCATCTTGGCTAATTTTCCCTTTCCCTACAAGAATACACAGTAAAACTCCGAAATGAAGAAAAATACTAGACTGGATTAGTCTAAAAATGTAGAGTTCTAATTTGCATTATGGTATAATTACCAAAAAATTCATTTATTCACCAAGCATCAGCTGAGCATTTGTGTGTACCAGTTTTAAATAATATTTAGGGCTGACAAATAGAGCCAAAAGAATTATACATAAAACATAGTCCTCCTCAAGAAATCCCCAGCCTTATGGGAGCAGAGACACACAAAAACATTTATAAGTTAATGTGCTAAAATGCTATACTGTAATAGGAATTGTTTTGGACACACAGAAAATTATTTCTGACTGTGGGGTTTGGGAAGGTTTCTAAGAAAAAGTGATGTTTGAGATGGGTTTTGAGGCTCAAAGAAGATTTTTGAGGTGGTGAAGGCAGGGCTAGATATTCTGGAACAAAGGAAGACCCCTGGCACACACACGCACACCAACTCTGGGCAGCTATTTGAAGAAAAAAGTAAGGAATTCTGGTGCAGGGCATTGAGGGAGCTGCAGAAAGGATTGAAGGAAGAAACCAAGAAGGTAGATTGAAGTCAGCTAGAACAGGATTGGTTCTTCTCCTGAGGGCAGCAATGGTACGCCAGTGAAGGACAAGGGCCGTGCCAAAGGCTCCAGTGCAAAGTGATGAGGTTGAGGATTAAAAAGAGCAGAAGGGGTGAGAATTTTCTGAGGTAGAACTACTAAGATTCAACCCACAAAATGGAGGTTGATTCTCACATTTCTCTCTTGGAGGCCTGTGTAGCTTGACTGAGAACCCCAGCAATGCGGCATGTTCTTCCTTCTCCTCTTCTTCCAGGGCACACAGCTAAGTTCGCTGTCCAGACCTTCTGCAATTAGTCAGGAGTAAATATCTGCACAGTGCAGTGTGGGCAGATGTGATGCACATCCCACTTCCAGATCTGTGCATTCTCTCTCTTCTCCATCTGCAGTAACCTTCCAGGCAAGGTATTGAAGATGCCACATCACAGGACGAAAGGAGGCTGGCCCTGAACAGTGCTTGGAGCAGGACTTCCCCACCACCCTACCCCTGCGGGGCTGCAGCGGACGGTGACCTACACTGGTCTGCTGCTGCTGCTAAGTCGCTTCAGTCGTGTCCGACTCTGTGCGACCCCATAGACGGCAGCCCACCAGGCTCCCACGTCCCTGGGATTCCCCAGGCAAGAACACTGGAGTGGGTTGCCATTTCCTTCTCCAATGCATGAAAGTGAAAAGTGAAAGCGAAGCCACTCAGTCGAGTCCAACTCTTTGCGATCCCATGGACTGCAACGCACCAGGCTCCTCCATCCATGGAATTTTCCAGGCAAGAGGACTGGAGTGGGGTCATTGCCTTCTCTGACACTGGGCTGAGGAGCAAGCAATCCAGTCTCACTGTGGCAAGGCGTTAAGATTTTATGGTTTATCTCTTTCAGTGGTTAGTGTTACTACGTTGAGGAACACAGAGGAAAGGAATGGTGTGAGTAAGAATATTGAGAGGAACACAGCGGCCTTAAGTTTCACCTTAGTTGAATCTGAGAAGTTCAGGGGCACCCAAGTGTTCAAGTGTTCAAGATCAGGAGGAGAATGGTTTTAAAGCTTAAGAGAGAGGCTCAGGTTAGCCTTGTTAAATTTGGAAACCACTGGCATACAGATATTCTTAGAAATCAAAGAAGTATGAAGAAGCAGTCTTGATGCATATAGATTGAGATGCGGAAAGAAGACTCTGGGGGCAACATGAGTGTGGAAAGGAGCAGAGTGCTCATCAGAAGAGTCTGAGAAAAGAGTGGTGGGTGGAGAGAGAAAGGAAGAGGCATTTTTTGTTTGTTTGTTTCCTCAACTATAGCTTATTAGGTTTCTAAAAAAAAAAAAAATCCTCTAAGAGGCAAACTGGTGCCTGACTGGTTGCATATGACTTATAGATACATTTTGTTTGGTTCATAAAATGTTTTTCAAAATTTAAGTTCATTACCAACATTTAAAAATGCTGACAATTGACACAAAACTTCAGATGTGGGGATTCTTAGGAAAACTGAGAAGGTGAGGCAGCTCTGAACCACCTGCCTATGTGACACCCATTCTGGGGAGGTGAGAAGTCTGCCGTCTTGTGGGGGGGTGGGGGTGGAGGTCCTTTCTGTTCCCATTACCTGTCAGCCTTCACAGGATTTTGGTCTGCAAACAATGCTCTAAGTTAGATGGGGAAGACAGAGTCAGGCCTCAAGGGCGGTTATGATTCCCCTGCCCCAGACAGGAGGGGTCTTCTCCCTGGGCAGGACTTGTAACAGGTAAGAGCACAGTGGGCTTCTCTGGCCCTGAGGCTTCATAAAGGAGCACAGACATGTAGCAGAAGCCCCGGGGCCTGGCATTTGGCACTTATCTGTGACCTTAGCCAAGGGTATTTTCAGAAGGGCAATGGGAAACCTAAAGCAGAGAGGAGTGAATGAAGATGGGACAGGATGGTGGGCCTGGGTTAACCTCCTCACGCTTCCTGTTTCTACTTCTGCCCCTTTAATTTGCAACACCGCAGCCAGAGGGATCCTTTAAATATGTCAACTCCTGTCATCCCTCTATTTGAAACCTTCCCATGAGCTTCCCGGTTTACCCAGGGTAAAAGGCAGAGTCCAGGCCCTCAGTGCCCCCCCAAAGCCCTGCAGACCTGGTCCCCCTGACCTCCCATCCTGTTCCCGTCCCCTCCCCACGCTGCTCCCGCCACCATCTTCTCAGTCACTCCCGATTTACACTAAGGGCACACCCGCCCTGCCGCTGGTCCTTCGCTGGGCGTGCCCTCTGTTTCGAATGCAGATTTTCCACATGGCTTACTCCTTCACCGCCTTCAGATCTCAGCTCAGTGTCCCCCATTACTGATGGCTCCATTTAAAGGAACATCTCCTAAGTATTTTATTCTTTTTGTTGCAACGGTGAATGGTGTTGTTTCCTTAATTTCTCTTTCTGTTTTCTCATTGTTAGTGTATAGGAATGCAAGAGATTTCTGTGTGTTAATTTTATATCCTGCAACTTTACTGTATTCGTTGATTAGCTCTAGTAATTTTCTGGTAGAGTCTTTAGGGTTTTCTATGTAGAGGATCATGTCATCTGCAAACAGCGAGAGTTTCACTTCTTCTTTTCCTATCTGGATTCCTTTTACTTCTTTTTCTGCCCTGATTGCTGTGGCCAAAACTTCCAAAACTATGTTGAATAGTAGTGGTGAGAGTGGGCACCCTTGTCTTGTTCCTGATTTCAGGGGAAATGCTTTCAATTTTTCACCATTGAGGGTGATGCTTGCTGTGGGTTTGTCATATATAGCTTTTATTATGTTGAGGTATGTTCCTTCTATTCCTGCTTTCTGGAGAGTTTTAATCATAAATGGATGTTGAATTTTGTCAAAGGCTTTTTCTGCATCTATTGAGATAATCATATGGTTTTTATCTTTCAATTTGTTAATGTGGTGTATTACATTGATTGATTTGCGGATATTAAAGAATCCTTGCATTCCTGGGATAAAGCCCACTTGGTCATGATGAATGATTTTTTTAATATGTTGTTGGATTCTGTTTGCTAGAATTTTGTTAAGGATTTTTGCATCTATGTTCATCAGTGATATTGGCCTGTAGTTTTCTTTTTTTGTGGCATCTTTGTCTGGTTTTGGAATTAGGGTGATGGTGGCCTCATAGAATGAGTTTGGAAGTCTACCTTCTTCTGCAATATTTCTGGAAGAGTTTGAGTAAGATAGGTGTTAGCTCTTCTCTAAATTTTTGGTAGAATTCAGCTGTGAAGCCATCTGGTCCTGGGCTTTTGTTTGCTGGAAGATTTCTGATTACAGTTTCGATTTCCTTGCTTGTGATCATTTTGTTAAGATCTTCTATTTCTTCCTGGTTCAGTTTTGGAAAGTTATACTTCTCTAAGAACTTGTCCATTTCTTCCAAGTTGTCCATTTTATTGGCATAGAGCTGCTGGTAGTAGTCTCTTATGATCCTTTGTATTTCAGTGTTGTCTGTTGTGATCTCTCCATTTTCATTTCTAATTTTGTTAATTTGGTTCTTCTCCCTTTGTTTCTTAATGAGTCTTGCTAATGGTTTGTCAATTTTGTTAATTTTTTCAAAAAACCAGCTTTTAGCTTTGTTAATTTTTGCTATGGTCTCTTTAGTTTCTTTTGCATTTATTTCTGCCCTAATTTTTAAGATTTCTTTCCTTCTACTAACCCTGGGGTTCTTCATTTCTTCTTCCTCTAGTTGCTTTAGGTGTAGAGTTAGGTTATTTATTTGACTTTTTTCTTGTTTCTTGAGGTACGCCTGTAATGCTATGAATCTTCCCCTTAGCACTGCTTTTACAGTGTCCCATAGGTTTTGGGTTGTTGTGTTATCATTTTCATTCATTTCTATGCATATTTTGATTTCTTTTTTGATTTCTTCTACGATTTGTTGGTTATTCAGAAGCGTGTTGTTTAGCCTCCATATGTTTGAATTTTTAATAATTTTTTTCCTGTAATTGAGATCTAATCTTACTGCACTGTGGTCAGAAAAGATGACTGGAATGATTTCGATCTTTTTGAATTTACCAAGACTAGATTTATGGCCCAGGATGTGATCTATTCTGGAGAAGGTTCCGTGTGCACTTGAGAAAAAGGTGAAGTTGATTGTTTTGGGGTGAAACGTCCTATAGATGTCAATTAGGTCTAGCTGGTCCATTGTGTCCGTTAAAGTTTGTGTTTCCTTGTTCATTTTCTGTTTAGTTGATCTATCCATAGTTGTGAGTGGGGTATTAAAGTCTCCTACTATTATTGTGTTACTATTAATTTCCTCTTTCATACTCGTTAGCGTTTGCCTTACATATTGCGGTGCTCCTATGTTGGGTGCATATATATTTATAATTGTTATATCTTCTTCTTGGATTGATCCTTTGATCATTATGTAGTGTCCATCTTTGTCTCTTTTCACAGACTTAATTTGAAAGTCTATTTTATCTGATATGAGTATTGCGACTCCTGCTTTCTTTTGGTCTCCGTTTGCGTGGAATATTTTTTTCCAGCCCTTCACTTTTAGTCTGTATGTGTCCCTTGCTTTGAGGTGGGTCTCTTGTAGACAGCATATATAGGGGTCTTGCTTTTGTATCCATTCAGCCAGCCTTTGTCTTTTGGTTGGGGCATTCAACCCATTTACATTTAAGGTAATTATTGATAGGTATGGTCCCGTTGCCATTTATTTTGTTGTTTGGGGTTCACTTTTATACCACCTTTCTGTGTTTCCTGTCTAGAGAAGATCCTTTAGTATTTGTTGAAGAGCTGGTTTGGTGGTGGTGAATTCTCTCAGCTTTTGCTTGTCTGTAAAGCTTTTGAGTTCTCCTTCATATCTGAATGAGATCCTTGCTGGGTAGAGTAATCTAGGTTGTAGGTTATTCTCTGACCCAGCAATCCCACTTCTGGGCATACACACCAAGGAAACCAGATCTGAAAGAGACACGTGCACCCCAATGTTCATCGCAGCACTGTTTATAATAGCCAGGACATGGAAGCAACCCAGATGCCCATCAGCAGACGAATGGATGAGGAAGCTGTGGTACATATACACCATGGAATACTACTCAGCCATTAAAAAGAATTCATTTGAATCAGTTCTAATGAGATGGATGAAACTGGAGCCCATTATACAGAGCGAAGTAAGCCAGAAAGATAAAGACCATTACAATATACTAACACATATATATGGACTTTAGAAAGATGGTAATGATAACCCTATATGCAAAACAGAAAAAGAGACTCAGATGTATGGAATAGACTTGTGGACTCTGGGAGAAGGAGAGGGTGGGATGTTTCAGGAGAACAGCATTGAAACATGTATATTATCTAGGGTGAAACGGATAACCAGCTCAGGTTGGGTACATGAGACAAGTGCTCGGGCCTGGTGCACTGGGAAGACCCAGAGGGATCGGGTGGAGAGGGAGGTGGGAGGGGGGACTGGGATGGGGAATACATGTAAATCCAGGGCTAATTCATATCAATGTATAACAAAAACTACTGTAATGATGTAAAGTAATTAGCCTCCAACTAATAAAAATTAAAAAAAAAAAAAAAATAAAGGAACATCTCCACTCCTGCCCTAGTACTCTCTGCCCCATTCCTGCATATTTTTCCCCTAAGGCGTTTGTACACATCTATTTATAACTTGTTTCCTTCATTAGGATGTGATCTGCCTTCCCTCCATTGAAGGGCAGGAGATTTTTTTTTGTTTTCTTGCCCACCAATCTCTCCCTAGTGCTAAGGGCAGTGCCTTACATGCGATATGCGCTCAGCACGTAGCTGCTGGATGACCTGAGCCAGAGCCTTCAGTACATGTGTGGGGGCTGAAGTGTAGATGATGGAAAGAGATACAGATGGTGGGGGACATCAGCAATGCGGCTGAATCCTGGGAGAGATGGGGGCAGACAGAACTGGGAGCCTCACTGGAGGGATTGGCCTTAAAAAAAGCAGACAGAGAATTTTCTCTAAGAAGGCATGAAGGAAGCAAGAATAGGTCCTGATACACAGCTAGGAAGGAAGAGAAACTGACATGTACCAATTGTCATTCATCATAAATTCACTCATTCATTTATTGCACCCCTACTATGTTTGGGGGTTTCCCTGGTGGCTTAGATGGTAAAGAATCAGCTGCAATGCAGGAGAATCTGGGTTTGATCCCTGGGTCGGGAAGATCCCCTGGAGGAGGGCATGGCACCCCACTCCAGTACTCTTGCCTGGAGAATCCCCATGGACAGAAGAGCCTTGGTAGGTTACAGTCCATGGGGTCACAAAGAGTCAGACACAACTGAGTGACTCACACACACACACACTGTGTTTGGGGTACTATGTTACAGACTAGGGGAGCAGAGATGATGCCCTCTATTTTCTCTGTGAGGTAGAAGCAGGGTCAGTAGCTGAGAATGAGGAAAGGGAAGAGAGAGAGGGATTTTGAGGAAAAGAAAAGGCTTTGAAACAGCTGCTCCAGGCACTGTAAATAGAAAGTATTTAGGACCCGTGAAAGGACTGCTGAGTAGTATGGAGGGCCCGGCTGAGGTTGTCCTGTGCCAACTGGCACAGGTGTCTGATTTCTCCGGCATCCTTTGCAGCCTCGGAGCAGAAGCGGAGAAAAGCAGATGGTTGGAATAAATTGGTCCTGGGGATTGCTAGGAGGGGGTGTCGTGGGAGGACCCAGTCAGTCTGCAACCCTGGCTTCCCACTGCCCCTTCTGCCACCCCGGGGGCTGCTCACCTGATTTGGAAGAAAGGCACTCATTGACAGCTGTGCCCTCTTCCCCCCAGGAATCAGCACTGGTCTCAATCAAGTTACCCAGCATGGATTACTCCACACACTGTGAGTAACAAAATCGCTGACAAATATTCCTGGGGGCTCTTCTCTCCTCACTGCCCATGACTTATCCAAAAGGGGTACCTCTCTGCTTCCATACTATGATGCTCTGACAGACACTTCTGGCCCACTCTCGTTAGTCCTCACTTATTCAGCTTCTGAAATAGGCAGCATCAGTCTTTTGAGGCAGATAACTCTCATCTGATTCCAAGTCCACACAGGAAAGTCTCCTATGTGAGTTCCCAAGGTTATGCTTCTATTGGGTTGGCTAAAAGTGCGTGCGGATTTTTCCATAAGATCTTACAGGAAAACCTGAACTAACCCAATACTCCAACATCTTCCTGAAGACAAGCCTCCGTGTGCTGTAATTGTGGCCACTAATTAGGACCAGTATGTACTCTGTTCTAGGCCACACCTATAGCTAGTCAGTCTCCTGGTTCCAGGCACACCTTGCCTTCACCTCTCCTCTTTGACTGTTTACAAAATTCTGTTCAGCCTGAGGAGGATGGCTCATCCCACTGTTGGCCTGTCCCTCTTAGGACTTTATCTGAAATCTTTATGATGACGCACTTTCCCAGGTACACAGTATGAATCTGCTGCTCTCTTGGGAGGACCTCTTTATGTGACTTCCGGAAGCCAGGTGATGCATGCAAAGCATCCAACACTTTCTTCTGCTGGCTCCTCCTCCTTCCTACTGGATCCTGACACTCTCACTCTTGGCTTCATGGTCACGTGAATGCATCATCATTTTACTGTCATTTAAAAATATTTTACTTCTTTACTGTGTTTTTATGGCTTTCTATACACTATTAACTATGACTTCCTTACCTTATTTGTAAAGTTTGAGCAATTTAGGATTTTTGAGCTGTGAATTCTGAAAATCATGAGAATGCAAATTTAGATCATTATGTTGGAAGTGAGCCATCCAGATTAGTTAGAAATTTCTGGACTCCTTGGAATGAGTTGGAGTGTTCTTTCATGGGATGTTAGGAAAGGAGATAAAACCAAAAGATAAATACCATGAGCTTGCCTTGTTGCCGTCTTTTGTTCTCATGACCATGAAAGGATGAATGGATCCTGGAGAACATTCTGGAGGGACTTGGCTAGAGCTGTCCGCCTCTGCCCCTAGTGGTTAGAGAAAGCTACTGCATCACCATGGTGCCTTAGTCCCTTCTTGCTGTCCTTTAATAAGAAATAGAAATCTCAGCGTTGATTGTCTGCTCTTCTATTCTAATGCAGAGGCCAACTTAGAGAATAATAATCTTTCAAGTGTTCTCTCTACCCTGATCACCAACCAGGCTTCTCCCTGTGACTCTAGTTTACACACCACAATCAAATCAGATTCTTGAAGCACTACTTTGAATCTGCCAACCCTTTTGTTTAAAAACCTTCACTAATTCCCTTTTGTTAAATAAAAACTGTGAGCTTTCCTGATCCTGCCATTCAAAGCTGCACTTACCAAACCTCAGCTCACATCATGCCTACTAATGTTCTGTTACCCAGCGTGGTCAACATGGCCAAATGTAGAATCAATGTGAGGGAACCATATAAAGGTGTGAGTATCAGGGTTTGAATTCCAGGAGGTGCTGTTTATTAGGTGTTACCAAAGTCCATCACATGTCTCTGCTATTTACATAGTATTCCATGATTGCTAGTTCCTTACTATAAATTTGAGTTTCTTAAAGCTTCCCTTTTCTCTTAATGCTAACAAATAAGATTTCAGTGCTTAGCCTTCAGAGACCAATTCCTCCATTAACATCTTCTAGTAAAAAGAATCTCAGGAAAAAGAGATACTTCCATTCCCCTTGCCAACACAGATATTTAGACACTATCTTGCTTAATAAAAAAGAATATGTTCAAAAACAAACTTTCAGTTTCCAAAGGGGAAAGTTGGGGAGGAGGGATAAATTGGGAGTTGGGATTAACATACACACAATACTACATATAGAATAGATAATCAACAAGGACCTAATGTATAATGCAGGGAGCTCTATGCAGTATTTTCTAACAACTTTTACGGGAAAAGAATCTGCAAAAGAATGGGTATATGTGTATGAATAACTGGGTCACTTTGTTGTACACCTGAAACTAATATAGTATTGTAAATCAGTTATACTCCAATATATAATAAAAATTAAAGCAAAAAAAAAAAGAATTCTGAACTTGAGAACACCCACAAGAGTATCAGTCTTAAACTCTGGCTCACTGTGGAGACTTATGTAACTACACCAGTCTTTTCTGATTTCTGCTACTTGAAAACCTGTCCTTGAAAATGTTATTTATAAAAATAGTTACTGAGGACACCTGGACTCCAGATATGGTCACTAGGTCTTGACAATTTTAACTGTTAACTTCTGAAATGCTGAATATCTAATTGTTTCCTTGTCTATAAAGTTGTTGCTAAATAATGTTTTTTAAAGGCACTTCCCTGGTGTCTCAGATGGTACAGAATCTGCCTGGAATGCAGGAGACCCAGGTTCTATCCCTGGGTTGGGAAGATCCCCCAGAGGAGGGAACGGCAACCTACTCTAGTATTTTTGCCTGGAGAATTTCATGGACAGAGGAGCCTCGTGAGCTACAGTCCATGAGATCACAAAGAGTCAGACACAACTGAACAACTAACACACACACACACACATACACACACAATGTTTTTAAAAGATATAAATATTTGTACATTTTTTAGCAACCAAAAGAAGGAGCTTTTTGCATTTTTCACTTCTCCTTACATTTATTAAAGAATAATAAGCCTATGATTCTGACAGATTATGTAATAAAACCAAGAGTTTTGAGAGATTTATCTCATTGAAATCACTAGTATTTAGTTAAATATTTATTTCTCCCTTGACAAATTGGAATCTCTTTTAAAGCAGGACCAATTACATATGTATATCTACATTTATATAAATTATTAAATATATATTCATACTTCAGCATAATTACTTAGCCAGTATCTAACATTATGCTTTTTTCCAACAAGCAAGTGCTAAGTGATTTTTTTAGTAGCTTACCCATGATCTTGGTCCTTATGAAGACATGTGCACATTGCCTAATTGTCCCTGTTAGAGCAGGAGTTGTTCATACCAAACTTGGGAGTTTGGCCCCTATATGGTCAGATCCTATAATAGCGAAACATTTTCATTGCTATAGAGGCCAGATTACATATACAGCAAAACATTTTTAGTGTTTTATAAAGCACTTAGAGTATTTATTAAATATTTGGGATCATTCTTTAATTAAAAATGTGGATGTGTTAATTATCCTGAGACACGTATGCTTTTGTGAGTTTGAGCACACATGAGTGTGTGTCTTTCAGAATCAAATTTATTCCCAAACTTTAACCATCTCATATTAATTTTATGTAAATGACAAAAAGGTCAAAAAATTATTATGATTAATCATAACAAATATTAGTTATAAACCTACATTTGGGGTAGGCTGTGGAGTAGGATAAAATTTGTGGTAGCTTTTCTAATTTTACTTCTTCCTGCTAAAGGTTTGAAAAGATTCATGGTCTTTAAAGAAGGAAAACTGTAATATTGGTAAAGTGCCTTTTACTAAAGACGTCTTCTTATAATAGGTTCGGGGAACTTTATCTTTTAGAAACATTCAAAAATATGAAACATCTGAGGCAAAGAAGTAGGCCACTTTCAAGAAAATCTGAACTGGATTCAGCCTTGCATCAAACCCTAAAGATTTTTTTTTCCTCTTTGTATTTTGTCAGTCGTCCAGAACGAACACTATTCCAAGCTGTTCTGCTGATTATTCAGCCTCTTTGCCAATATCATTTCTGGGTTACAGACAGTGACTTTTTTTCCATTCTGGTTGAGAAAATGATTTGAATAATCCATTAGCAGGGGAGAACACCTAACCGCCTGCTATATTGCACACATCTTATCAATGAGTCATCCATAAGGTAACAGAGAGGGTGGTTCATTAATTAAACATCCTACTCTCACCCCCAGGGCAGAACATATTAATAATTACCATCTTTATTCTTTAATAATATTATTCTGTGTTGGAGTGAATAATTAAATTACATAGAAACAACCTAGCACAGATAATTACAATTATCATTACATAATGAATAGCAGCATTGTTGTCCATACATTATACTTTTCTAAAAGCTAGATGTGCCTATTCTCATTTTCACAGAATGTGATTTTAAGGTATAAGCACATTTTATGTGTGATTTAGCTACTGTTTTTCATTAACACCCTTCAGAGTTTCTTATTTTATCAGAAATAATCTGATCAAAATACTTTATATTACTAGTATTCCTTGGTGGAGAATATTAACTGTAAATTCATATCTTGAAGAATCACGCAGATGATTAAATTTCTTTCAAAGAAACATGCATAAACTATTTCACCTCTTGGCAGAAGTTATATAGGAGGCTCCTCAGCTACATCCTCATATGACTGACTCGTAAGTTCATAAAAGCAGAGAGAAATAAAAGGTCCACATCTAATAAAATTATGCACTGGAAGATTAGGTCAGAATTTCAGAAGCTTTCTCAAATCAAATCGAACTCTGACAATGCCTCTTTTTTGTTGTTGAAGATGTGGCTGTCTGGATTCTCTTTATTCATTTATTATTATTTTTTAAATTCGCTAATATTTTATTTTTAATTAGTTAATTAAACTTTACAATATTGTATTGGTTTTGCCATACAATGACATGAATCCACCATGGGTGTACATGTGTTCCCCATCCTGAACCCCGCCACCACCACCTCCCTCCCCATCCCAACCCTCGGGGTTTTTAACATTTTTAAAATGTGAACCATTTTAAAAGTCTTCATTGAATTTGTTACAATGTTGCATCTGTTGTTTATGTTCTGGTTTTTTGGCCCCTGAGGCATGTAGGATCTCCACTTCCCCACCAGGGACTGAACCTGCATTCCCTGTGTTGAAAGGCACAGTCCTAACCCCTGGACCACCAAGAAGTCCCTTGGATTCTCTTTATCTTTTAAAGCAGATACAGTTTCCCAATGTCATTTACGCTCCCAGAAAGGAGCATGAGGAAGCGAGCAGCATGTGTTCAGCATCCTCTCTGAGTCTGCGCTAGGAAGGACCCGTGTGCACACGCTTCAAGGTTTTAATGCTGGTGACCCCTTGCATACATCTCTAACCCTGACCTCTCAGCACCTAGGTAACTGGACATGCTGCCTGCTCAGTCCATAGCTCCACCCAGATGTCCTACAGGCTTCAAAGTCATGTACATGACCAGTCCCTGCCTCCACAATGGCCTCCCACCCTGCCACCCTGCCCCTTGACCCCTCTACACCAGTCACAGCCTCTTCTTGCTGTTCCTACAGGCTTACTGCACACATTCCAGGCTGGGAGGTTTTGCAGTAATGGGTACTGGAATTTTCTGTCGCAGGGGATGGCTCCTTCTTTCCATTCAGAGTTCAGCTTCAAAATCAGCTCCTCAAAGAGTCATGCATGCCAACTGAGGCTAAAATAGCCTCTCATGTTATTATAATTTAATTCTTTGCATAGCCCTTATCACTGGTATTTTTCTTGTTTATTTTCTTCCCTTACCACCAGGCCATAAATTCCAGTGTTTCTCTTCTTTCTACTGTATCCCCAGGGCCTGGAATAATGTCTGGCAAATAGTAGGTGATTAATAAATATTTGGTGAGTATGGATATGACCCTAACTAATTTGGTGCCTTGAAGCCACTGAGTTCATAAGAAGCACTATTTGAAATATTAGCCGAGTGCTTATCTCTCCCACCCAAATCTCCAACTGATTCGTAAAGTGATACTAGTCTTTTTTTTGCATAAAAGTATTCCTCTTTCAACCCAAACTTCTCTATAGACTCTCTCACAGTTATAGTATATTTTCTCTTTTTCTTTGAAATAAGCAATGGCTATGTTTTATTTATCTGTTTGCAGCACAGAGCAAAGTGTCTGACACACAGCAGGTGCTCGATAAATATTTATTGAAAGAATGAATGAATGAAAAAAAAAAGCATCTAGAATAAAGCTAAGGATCTGCTGGCTGGGTGCCCACTGGAACTGTAGAATGAGATAAAGCTAGATGGCTTGGCAAAGGCTCAGCCCACCTTTCTTTCTAGCTGAGAATTATCAAGTGAGTTACTTTGGCCTGATTTCTGAGATCTGGCTGCCTGCATCCCTTCAATTCACTAGAAAACTGCATACCTTCTTTACAAACTGTTGGTCTGTTGTGAAGATATCACAGATAATGTGGCTTTCTCTTCAACTAGCGGCATCAGCAGAATTTAGCTTTCTCTGAAATCCAGAGCACTTGGTGGATTTCCAGGCCAAGGTTCTGAAATTTCCTGTCCTGTGTCCCCTCCCAGGTTTTGTGGTCCTGTGTCCATGCATCAGATTCAGAGGTGCTGTCCTCAGTCCCCTGAAGTCACTCCCTCCCTCTTCCTCACACCCTGTGGAAGCTGGGCCCCTCACCTGGATGTCGGGCATCAGTTCCTGCCTGTGTCTCCCGGCTGGATTTCAGCTTGTACATCACAGCCTGTGCTAGCATGTCCGGCCTAACAGGTGTGTCTGATTGCCTTTGTACCTTGGCACTAAGCCATTATCTAGTCTGGTTCATGGAGGAGCTCTGGCATCATGTTCATAATAATAACAACCCCTTCTTCTAACAGTGCCAGAACATCTGGATGTCCATCTCCTCAGCTGATCATTTGCTGCCTTGGACTTGGCATTAATCTTCTCATAGTTCCATGTGGCACTATTGGATAGCTTTGTCTCTGGATTCTCGCCTTGGACCTACAGGCTTATTTATGCACTTTATTTCAGTTTTACCTTTTGCTATCATGTTCATCCATTAAGTGGCTGATTAGATCAATGCTAGATGATCTATCACAGAGTGTAATATTGTATGACCATGAAAAGGATGACGTCAATTATGAAAAAGACTGGCATGGAAAGATCCCCACAGTCCATTTTTGAATAATAATAATATCAGGTTGCAAAATAATATGTTCAGTATCATTCCATTCACATTAAATTATACAGCTCTCTAAAGAGAAGCATGGAATTTGTTTTCAAGAAATATCAATGGAGGTAAGATTACAAGCATCTGTGCTTTCTTCTTTATCCATGATGATGCATTATTTACATTTTCTAAAATGAGTACGTGCTCTCTTTCTAAATAGACAATCCAACTAAAAAGAGGAAAGAAAGATAAACCTTATGGCAGGGACCTTCTACATGATCATTTCTTCTCTGATCTGCAGTAAAGCAAGTGGAAGGAAAATGTTAGCTGAGGGAAGTAGAGATGGAAAAGCCAGGGATAGTCTAATAGTCCAGGCCTCCAAAGGCAGGCTAGATCTCTGCGCCTGATCCCACTGTAAGAGCAGAAGGTGCTGGCTGTGAATGCATTTACTGTGCCTAGAAAGTTAGGGGTCCGTTCACTATTAACTTTACTTCCCCCAAACAGTACATAATCTGTCATTTTTAAAAACAGATTATCTTTCTTTTCATTTTGAAAAGTTGGTTTTCTTGACAGTTTTGAAGAAAGTCAATTGAATTTTGAAATACAGTATTTCAACAGTATATTTTATCAAAAAAGTTAGTGCTTGAAAATAGTAACTATGATATGCATTGCAAAAAGAAACTCTTAAGGCCAGTTGTTAAGTGTTAACTCCTCAACACTTCCTTCTATTAGGAAAAATGTCATAACAGATACTAGGAAGTGTTGAAAAAAGAAATAGTTGATAAAACCACTCCATGGAAATATTCACCCTGAAAGCCCCCAACATAAGTACACAGCAGCTGCTTTCTAAATGTCAAGGCCCAGCTGCACATACCGCCCTGCATTCTGACCTACAGACCTTGACCATGGCCACACGGGATGGAGGTTAGATCCAGAGACATCTTCAGGAAGCTAGGCCTTTGTAAATTTACACAGAGGGGAGATTCCTGGTCCTCAGGCTGAAGGAGAAACTGAAGGAGACTTTCCTCTTTTCTGAAGTTTGACACTCCTTTTCTATATCCATACAGTACACATTTAGGGCTTTTCTAGTGGCTCAGATGATAAAAAGAAATCTGCCTGCAATGCAGGAGAAGCTGGTTCAATCCCTGGGTTGGGAAGATCCCCTGGAGAAGGAAACGGCAACCCATTCCAGTATTCATGCTTGGAGAATCCCATGGACAGAGGAGCCTGGCAGGCTGCAGTCCACGGGATCGCAGAGTCAGACACGACTGAACAACTGAGGATGTACGTACTATATTACACATTTATGAGTTGGGTTCTACCAAGGGATCTAAAAGTTTGATGCATGCCAAAAAAAATGCTGGTTTATTTTAATATTGGCCAATGCTACTTTTTCTTACTTTTAAAATAATTAAAAATAAAAGCTTATCCAATTAGAGGAACATGACCACACCTGGGGTAAGCTTGGCGAGGCTCCCTGAGGAGGAGTAAGAATTAGCAGAGCTGGATGCAGACCCTGCAGCTCCTGATTTCCCATCCCGTGTTCTGCTCTGTCACCCTGTCCCACAAGGAATTTCCCGACACTCGCATATGTCCTGTTAGGATGCCACCAGCCATTTCTCTCTGCATTGGCATATTCGTTCTGCTGTATTTCTTTTTCTGCCTGTGGGGCAAAAGAAAATGGCTTTCTTCTCTAAATCATTGGGCTTCCATTTCTAAATCATAGGAACGCAAATTTTTATTCAAGGTGTATCTTATAAACTTGAGAGGTGGGAAGTTCTTCAGTGAAAGCTGAAATGGAGTGATAAGCCCACAGAATGTGCAAAGAGCTTGGTCATCTGTTCCTTTGCGACAGCCTGCAAACTCTCATCACACGGGTTGGATGACACCACCAGGAGGGCAGGGAGACTGCTTGGAAAGACCCAAACCTACTTAGCTAGTGCTGGAAGGCGGTTTCAGCCTGGGGCCAGATCCTGTTTACCATTGTTTTAATACCTATGGGGGAGGTGCTTTGGTGAAAATGCACTTTCAGAGATCTTCCTTTCAAAGAATCGTACTGCTGGAGGTGGTTAACAAGCATCTATTATCACTCCATGATTCATCGAAGAGAAAAATGAAGCATAATCTTTCAGACTTGCCTAAGTTTACAATAAAGCAGAACTGGGGCTTGATGCCAAGGTAACCTTAAATGGATTATCAGATTCAAAGGCCTAAGTACAGATACGTTTTTGTCATAATATTTATAATGTGGGTTCTCTGGGTCTACAATTTTATCTTGTTATTCCCCATCCCACGCCCACCTCCCACCAACTCTTTAGTTTCTTAACACAAGTTGTTCCAAATATGGAGGAAGCCAACCTCAGCTTGGTTAAAATATCAACCTTTAATCCATGATGATAAAAGGTTTTATAGAAGCAGATGGTAAACCTAGAGACAAGAGGAGGTAATGAGCTGATTTAATTTTAAAAAATTATCCTAGTTTCCATAACTAGTTGCAAAGAGTCTGACATGACTTAGCCACTGGACAACAAATGGCAAATTAGATGTAGATATACAAACTTTTAATGTGCTTCAAACTTTAAGTGAGAATGATTGAATAAATATAATTTAATGAGAACAGACATAAAATGTAGTTAATGCTGATAGACTGTTGTCATTGGAGATATATTCTGTATATTCATGATATATTATAACCACATTTCAGCAACATGTAGTCAACAAAAGTATTGGGTTGGCCAAAATGTTCATTTCTGTAACATGTTACAGAAAAACCCAGATGAATTTTTTGGCCAACCCAATAATATATCAAGATTTACTAATTTGATTTGTAAAAACCATTTTGTGTTTTAATGGATAACTCTGTGTTATCTACAACATACCCTTTTGGGTTATCAGATTCTAGTTCTACTCAATGTCTTTGAGCTAATTTGCAACTCTTTGTAAATGATAAGTATCTAACTGTGAGCTCAGTCCTACCTGGTAGTGACTTAACTGACTTCTTCCCTCTTGTGGGACAAACAGCTATGTTCCCTCTTGCAACTCATCTCACCATTGTTGCAGTTCAGTTCAGTTCAGCTGCTCAGTTGTGTCCGACTCTTTGCGACCCCATGAATTGCAGCACGCCAGGCCTCCCTGTCCATCACCAACTCCCAGAGTTTACTCAAACTCACGCCCATCGAGTCGGTGATGCCATCCAGCCATCTCATCCTCTGTTGTCCCCTCCTCCTCCTGCCCCCAATCCCTCCAAGCATCAGGGTCTTTTCCAATGAGTCAGCTCTTCTCATGAGGTGGCCAAAGTAGTGGAGTTTCAGCTTCAGCATCAGTCCTTCCAATGAACACCCAGGACTGATCTCCTTTAGGATGGACTGGTTGGATCTTCTTGCAGTCCAAGGGACTCTCAAGAGTCTTCTCCAACACCACAGTTCAAAAGCATCAATTCTTTGGCGCTCAGCTTTCTTCACAGGCCAACTCTCACATCCAAACATGACCACTGGAAAAACCATAGCCTTGACCAGATAGACCTTTGTTGGCAAAGTAATGTCTCTGCTTTTTAATATGCTGTCTAGGTTGGTCATAACTTTTCCTGCAAAGGAGTAAGCATCTTTTAATTTCATAGCTGCAATCACCATCTGCAGTGATTTTGGATCCCCCAAAAATAAAGTCTGACACTGTTTCCACTGTCTCCTCATCTATTTCCCATGAGGTGATGGGACCAGATGCCATGATGGGACCAACTGCCAGATGCCAGTTTTCTGAATGTTAAGCTTTAAGCCAACTTTTTCACTCTCCTCTTTCATCAAGAGGCTTTTTAGTTCCTCTTCACTCTCTGCCATAAGGGTGGTGTTATCTGCAATATCTGAGGTTATTGATATTTCTCCCAGCAATCTTGATTCCAGCTTGTGCTTCTTCCACCCAGCGTTTCTCATGATGTACTCTGCATATAAGTTAAATAAGCAGGGTGACAATATACAGCCTTGAGGTATTCCTTTTCCTATTTGGAACCAGTCTGTTTTTCCATGTCCAGTTCTAACTATTGCTTCCTGACCTGCATATAGGTTTCTCAAGAGGCAGGTCAGGTGGTCAGGTATTCCTATCTCTTTCAGAATTTTCCACAGTTTATTGTGATCCACACAGTCGAAGGCTTTGGTGTAGTCAATAAAGCAGAAATAGATGTTTTCTGTAACTCTCTTGCTTTTTTGATGATCCAGCAGATATTGGCAATTTGATCTCTGGTTCCTCTGCCTTTTCTAAAACCAGCTGAACATCTGGAAGTTCTTGGTTCACGTATTGCTGAAGCCTGGCTTGGAGAGTTTTAAGCATTACTTTACTAGCATGTGAGATGAGTGCAATTGTGTGGTAGTTTGAGCATTCTTTGGGATTGCCTTTTTTAGGGATTGGAATGAAAACTGACCTTTTCCAGTCCTGTGGCCACTGCTGAGTCTTCCAAATTTGCTGGCATATTGAGTGCACTACTTTCACAGCATCATCTTTCAGGATTTGAAATAGCTCAACTGGAATTCCATCACTTCCACAAGCTTTGTTCATAGTGATGCTTTCTAAGGCCCACTTGACTTCACATTCCAGGATGTCTGGATCGAGGTCAGTGATCACACCATCGCGATTATCTGGGTCATGAAGATCTTTTTTGTACAGTTCTTTTGTGTATTCTTGCTACCTCTTCTTAATGTCTTCTGCTTCTGTTAGGTCCATACCATTTCTGCCCTTTATCGAACCCATCTTTGCCTGAAATGTTCCCTTGGTATCTCTAATTTTCTTGAAGAGATCTCTAGTCTTTTCCATTCTGTTGTTTTCCTCTATTTCTTTGCATTGATCGCTGAGGAAGGCTTTCTTATCTCTTCTGGCTATTCTTTGGAACTCTGCATTCAAATGGGAATATCTTTCCTTTTCTCATGTAAAAGGAAAGATACCTCCTTGTAAATTCATGCTTTTCTGACTTTTCCTTTGAAACAGTTATAACACCTGCTTACTTCACTCATATGAGTAAAGTAACTTTTTCAGAATGCATTCACTTTCAGTTCAGTTCAGTTCAGTTGCTCAGTCATGTCCGACTCTTTGCGACCCCATGAATCACAGCATGCCAGGCCTCCCTGTCCATCACAAACTCCGGGAGTTTACTCAAACTCATGCCCAAGTCGGTGCATTCACTTTACATCTGTCTAAAAGCCTAGACTATACCTTTTGTTGAAAATCATTTAACAGATACTAAATAAGAACTATTTATATTGTAGTTTCTTTAGAAGGCTAGTTATTGGTGGGAAAAATCCATCACAGGGATGAATAAATAGTGATGAAAAGTAAAAATAAAATATTTTCCATTAAGGAAGACAATTTGACATATTTATGAACTAAATTTTAGGAAGGAAAGAAACCTTACAAAATATCTTGTATCTTTAAATCTTCCAAGAATAAAATGATAACAGCATGTTTAAGAAAATAACAACCACTGTCTCAATCTCACCTGTTTGATATGGCAGCCTTCAGCCACAAAAGGCGACTGCGGTTTGTAGTCGCCAAACTGAGATGTACTGTACATGTAAAATGAACACTGGATTTTGAAGATATAATACCAAAAAAATGTAAAATATCTCAATCATAACCTTGATATTGTTTACATGTTGAAACGATAATATCTTAGATAACTTGCATTAAATAAAATACTTTAAAAATTAATTTTACATATTTCTTTTTGCTATTAAAATGGGACTGATAGGGAATTAAAAATTAGTTATATGGCTACCGGATAGTTCTGGTAAAGAGAATTAAACCATAAATTCAATATTTTACTAGATATTATTGCCATATTCTTGGATTACAATATTTGTGCAGAAGAAAAGCAAGAAAGGTCATAAATTTAAGAACAGTTACCTGGGAATTCATACAAAATTAATATGCTTCTTCTGTGAACAATCACGTAACATTTGGCTGTCATTGTTTATGATATATAAAGACAGAAAAGATCATGAAACAGCTGCCTGCAGTAAACAGTTCAAAGATCAATAAGCATATATTTAGTTTTGTTGTACCTTTTGTACTTGATGGAAAGCAAGTAAAATGTGAAATTGTGTGTGTGTCTATGTGTGTGTGGGGTGAGTGGGTCAAAGTTTCAGGTTTCCATGAGGAAATTAAAAGAGCTGAGCATTCAAAATGAAGAAGGAGGTACAAACTTGGCTAATCTTTCTAGAGATATGATTGGTTATCTTGGAAACAGTTTAAATTCTTTATCAAACAAGATCCTGAATTTTTTTCTTTTTAAGCACAAGTAGTAGATGGATTTAAGCTGTTTATCATTCTAAAATGACAAATAGTGTTTGTGAGTATTGCAAATACATACATTAATGAACTGCATAATTTTCATTTGTAATGGAAGAACAAGTTGTACGACTATGAAGTTAAAATCATGACTGTGAGAGATAAACTTTTTCAGAGACTTAACTTTGATATATTTTTACTAAAAGAAAATATTACACTGTTTTTTTCCAATTACAAATAATAAACATTTATTATAAAAAGTATTCAATCAACATATAAGAAATAAAAAAAGCAGAATGTAATCTCTGCTCGCAGACCCACTCCCTTTGTCAGAGATGTTCACAGTTAGCAGGTTGGTATGTATCCTTCTAAATGTGTTCGTGCCTTGTGTGTGTGTGTGTGCATATGTGTGAAAAAGAGAGAGAGGAGAGGGGGAGAATGGGATCATATAACTCATATTGTTTTATAAATGGCTTTGTAAATGCATACATAATGTCTTTCTTTGGAAAATTAAGATATATAACTAATACTCATATCTCTCAAGACTTTTCACTGACAGTCTCCACTGCTTATAGTACTAAGTACTGGGCCTGTTGTACTGGTGTTGTTAGACATGTGTCCTCGCCATGTCTCTGGTAACTAAATTGCAAGCTCCTTGAGGGCAGAATCAAGCTGTATTTTGATGAACCATGGCATCTAGCATAGAGCTAGGTCCACGAAGAGCTCTCAAGTATATTTTCTCAATGACAGATTATTTCCTGTGAATATTAACCCATTATACAATATCCTGAACACCATACAAGAAGGGGAAACAGGCAAATTTCTTAGTTAATAATTGCTCACATCCCAGCAGGAGTGTTAAGTCTAGGCTTTTGGCATCCCATTCTTGACACTCAAAATTTCTGAAAGGAGCCTTAGACAGCATCAGTGGATCACTGCACCAAGGTGCTTTACATATAGTAACCATTTCATCCTTACAATAACCTTGTAATGTAGGTACTTTTGAAATTCCCATTTTACAATGAGGAATCTGATGCAAAGCATTAAGTAGTGGCACTGGGAACTAAATCCAAGTTTCTAACCTCAGAACCTGCACTTTCAACCCCTATTGTTAAACTGAGGAGGTTATATTCCAAAAGTTTCATGACTTTTCCAAACAGTCATGGTGGATGACAAGCTAAATTTTTCATACAAACAAACACCAAAATCTCATTGACACACAAGTCCACTGCTCATTTATCTTGATAATGATGCCCTTTATCTTACTCATAAAGATGCACACCCCTCACAGCAGAGAGAAAGGCAAGGAGGCTTAGTGGGCATGTCCCAAGTAAAGGGTGAGGGGCTGGGAGTCAGGATGGGATAGGTTTCTTGTCTAGGTCAGAAACCCGTGCCTTGGGTTCCCTGTGTAGCTTCTATTAGTTCCATTCTGGCAGTGATATTTTTAATAACAAAGAGCAGCACTTGAATGCATTGCTCCTCTGTGGCCTAATTTTCATCTTCTAAATTTGCCATCATGTACTTTATGCTCTTTTAAGTTAAATGACTTATCACTAATTAATCAGGACTGTGATGCTAAATTTTGACCACAAAGAGCAGACCAAAGCCAAGTCACCTGGCTTTCAGTTAATTGGAAAAATTAAATGGATGAGTGAAGTCAGTTCTTCCAGGTATAAATAATGTGTTTTACAATCCATCTATTTACAGGCATCAGCAGACATAGTTTAATAGCAGCAGGCTCTAAAACTGTTCCATCCTCTTCTTCAAGTAGCTACCGCTACAGTGTCAAGCTGACAGTACAGAAAGTAGAATAAAAAATGCTAAATATTATAAGGAATTTTATCAAGGTTATCTTTACTTCTGAGGACAAACTCTCTCTCATGCATGTACCCACTCGCTCTTAGCAAAATAGTCACTGAGTATCTACCATGTGCCAGGCACTGGGTGTGTGGTGGGGAACTAGGGAATCACACTAGGGTATGTGTGCCACTTCCGATGTGTCATGGCAATGCTATTCCTGCCGCCTGGATGCAGGGAACAGCTGGTGCTCTGGCTAACCTGTACCATTAAATATGGGCTTCACTTCCTGCCTACTTGCCCTGTCCCCACTGCATCTGGGCTGGAATTCTCTTGTACAGTCTCCCCCAGGGCCCTATGCTTAGCACTGTGCTTACACCTGTCATAGCACCTTGCCTACTTACTTGTTTGTGTCCTTCACTGGAATCTCCATTCCACTGAGAACAGGTACTGTTTTGTCCATCACTGTTTTCTGTGGCCTGGCACATAGTGCATTCTTACTAAATGTCTGTTGAGTGTTTGCTGTAGGTGGTATTATTTTGTGTAAACTATCTTGGTTTGGCTAGTTGTTCATTTTCTTTTTATTGGAGTATAACTGCTTATCATGTTGTGCTAGTTTCTGCTGCACAACAAAGCGAATCAGCTATGAGTGTATATTTACATATATTCCCTTCTTCTTGAACCTCCCTTTCACCTCCCCCTGCCCCATCCCACCCCTCTAGGTCTTCACAGAGCACGGAGCTGAGCTCCCTGCCCTACCCAGCAGCCTCCCACTAACTAGCTATTGCACATATTTTAGTGCATATATGTCAACACTACTTTCCCAACTGGTCCCACCTCCCCCTTCCCCCACGGTGTTCACATGTCCTTTCTCTACATCTGCATCATAATTCCCGCCTTGCGAGTAGATTCATCTGTACCACTTTTCTGGATTCCATATATATGTGTTAATAGATGATATCTGTTTTCCTCTTTTGGACTTACTTCACTCTGTATGACAGACTCTAGGTCCATGTGCATCACTACAAATGACCCAGGTTCATTATTTTTTATGGCTGAGTAATATTCCATTGTATATATGGACCACACTATTTGGTCGTTTTTTTGGGTTGTGGTGTAAAAGTTACTGATATGCACCCACAGTTGGGAAATTTCTAATCTAAAGGCTGTACCTACAAAGGGTGCTACAGTAGGAGTATGCTCTGGTCCTCCTTGGAAGGCTGCTGCAAATAAGCTGGAAGAAGATCATGAAAAAGCAAAAGAAGAGAAAAATGCACTGAACATCTGCCCAGAGAAACACCACTCAAACATTCATGAGAGACCATTATGAAGCTGTCCTCCTACCATTCTATTTAATCATGGCTAGCCTCTGTGTTATCTTGGGAATCATCCTCTATCCTAGCTCCTGTTTTCTTTTTTCTCTCACAGCCTTTTTCAGAACCAGTAACTCTTTTGATACCTTACTTATTATGTACTTATTTGTTGATATCTCCCCCATTTGACTCCCTGAGGGTAGGGACTCAGTACCCTCAGGTCCTAGGACAGTTCTCAACATGTCGGTGTTTGATAGACAAGTCACTCTAGACTTATCAGTTCAGTCGCTCAGTCGTGCTGTCTTCAAACTTCTGGATATACTTACAGGCACAATATATCTGTAAAAAATGGGGAAGGATGGTTGCATCTATCTTTTGCTCCCAGTTGCATCCCCACAATGTATCAGAGTGCCTTGCCTACTCTAGACACTCAATAAATAACCACTGAATAAATGAGTAAATAAACCATCAATTAAAATTCTATTTTAAGTTTATAAACCATTGGGAAAAACTGGAATTCATAGGTCCACACTGATGATAAACAGATACGTAAATAAGTAAATGGGAGAATTTCGCTTCAAGTAGAATATTGAGAGCTGGTGGCAGATGGGGAAGGAGTGCTGAAATTGGAAAATCTTAATTTTGTACATATTTTATTAAAGATTGGATCAGGCAAGAGGCATCAATGGATGCTAAACCTAGAGGGAAATCTTGATGAGGAATTAGCTATTAGAATGGCTTTAAAGTGCCTCCCAACAGACAGCTTATTAGTTATGGGGGAGAAAATTAAACAGTAATTATCTAGTGGAGAAATCAAAAAACACTCGACTGGCTGATTAGAGTCAACATCACCATAGAGGGACAGATGCACGCGGTGTCCCTCCAGATGTGATAGCCTGAGAGGGATGCAACATCACCTGTGCAGTGTTCCAGATAAGAACATATAACCTGAGTGTGATCATGAGGGGCTATGAGGCGAGTGAGGAATATTCTATTTCAAAATGGGGAGAGGTGGCGCTACTCTGGTATCTCCAAAACATCAATATTAGAAAAGACAAAGAAAGGCTGGAGAACTTTTCCATGTTGAAAGAGGTTAAAGACACATGGCAAACAAATGTGATCCCTGCCCTTAGACCGGATCTTCTATTGGAGGGGAGAATGTTTTGTTTTTTTTTTTTTTCCATTTATTTTTATTAGTTGGAGGCTAATTACTTTACATCATTGCAGTGGTTTTTGTCATACATTGAAATGAATTAGCCATGGATTTTCATGTATTCCCCATCCCGGTCCCCCCTCCCACCTCCCTCTCCACCCGATCCCTCTGGGTCTTCCCAGTGCCCCAGGCCCGAGCACTTGTCTCATGCACCCAACCTGGGTGGGGAGAATGTTATAAAGCAGCAGACCCCAACCTTTTGGGCACCAAGGACTGGCTTCATGGAAGACAATTTTTCCACAGACCAGGAGTACCGAGGAGGTTTGGGGGTGATTCAAGTGCATTGCATTTATTGTGCGCTTTATTTCTGTTATCATCACAGCAGCTCCACCTCAGATCATCAGGCATTAGATCCCAGAGCCTGGGGACCCCTGGTTGGGTCAACTGATGATAAAACTAAAATATAAAAGATAGACTAGATGAGAGAATTCTATAAATGTTAAATGTGTTTACGGTTTTAGGAAATATGTGCATTGATGTTTGGGATAAAGGGCCATGAAATATGTAACATACCTCCAATTCCTCTAGAATAAAATTATACATATAATAAAATGTTCATAATGCATATGGAGAGGAAGAGCCAGAGAGAGGGTGCATACAAATCACAGAGCCAACCATGTAAAATGTTAACAAGTGATTCTAGGTTAAGGGTATATGAGTGTATGGTGTTCTTTGTACTATTTTTATATTTACAAATTGTCCATAATTGAAATTATTTCCAAATAAAAAGCCAAAAAAAAGAAGGTAAAAATATATCAAAATGTATAAATAATTACAAAAAATAAAAGTTATTTCATTAAATACTTGTATAGGTTTTAATATTTCATGGGTTGATGAATACCACATTAATCTGAATGATAAATTCATAAACCTTATTTTGCATGCTAAAATGGTTTAACTTCAAAAAGGAAAGTATAATAAAATCAGCAATAATGGGAAAGTTTGCATACTAATCCACACTACTCAGAAGTCCCCATACTCAGCAGTTCTTTGGGTTCCAAAATGCTGCCCATTGGGAATTTTCAGTATGGAAGCCTCCCCTGCCTGACAGAAGCATCACTGAGGGGAAACAGGAGCCCTGGCAGTAGGCATTCCCCTCCCCAAACACCGCATTATGCAGATGCCCCCAGCTCCTCCAGCCCATCCTGCCTGCTCTCAATCCTGACATCCTGTCCCTTCCAGCCTGGCAGCAGCCCAGGAGATACAGCCACTTCAGTGGTCAGACATGCAATTACTAGGAGTGACTTACAGTTCATAACCATACTCTAAACACGAACATCATTTCACAATGCGCAACACACAAGTGCGTCCTGCCCCGAGGAACAGCAGTCTATGTTAGACGAAAACAAATAGCCAGATTAAAGGGAAATGTTAATTGGAAGTAGCCAATTAAGTTTTTATTATGTCAGATTAGTTCAGGCTTACAACCACATTAAATCAGGACATCAAAAGGCATGGCCCTAGAATAATAAGTTAGAAACCAGCGCTGTCACGCAGTTTCTCTGGAAATCGTTCGCCTGCGCCCTTCTGTTATCCTCAGGAATACAGCCCTCTTTGTCACAGCCTTGTGTGGCTGCCATTTGGGGGTGGGGGTTGTTGTATAAGTGATCAGAGAATGACTTCCAGTCAATAACACGTCAGCTGTCTCAGCTCCAATTGTATGTCTTATATTCAGGGTGTTGAAGCCAATCCAATTTTTTTTATCACTTTTTTTCCCCCTTTTTTGGTTTCCCTGCCCATGTTGCTTGGAATTTTAACTTGGGCTGACAGAAAAGGTTTTATTGATTTATGCAGGAGTGAGAGAGAGAGTGGGGCGGGGGGAGAGAGCAACAGAGAGAAATGCCAACAAAATACACAAGCAGATTTAGATTTAGCATGCTGGATGGTGCTGGGTGACCCAAGATGGAGGTGGTCACAGGCAGTGCTCAGTGTAACAGACATTACATAGAATGTATGTCATTTCTTATTCTGGATTTTGTGCTTTAGTTGCTTGTCTTTCAAGAAGGAACACTGTATTAATACATTCAACATCATATAAACAATAATATTTCTGGTTCCTCTTTGCTGCTGTCTCTCCTTGAGGCTGGCACAGTTATATGAACATTTGTCCTGTTTATCCTTGGCCTGGGGTAATTACCACCATCAGTGTGTTGGGGAGGGGGCAGGGTATGTTGCCCCACCTTACCCCAGACGAAGATTATCTCTGCTTTGTATCTCCTGGCTAGATTGGCTCTGGGCTGTACACCTATTCGTGTTGAGTGTGACACTGACTCTGACCTCTTTGCACTTCGGCAAACACTTTTCTAACATCTGCCATGTGGAAGGTACCTGAGTTGGGACAGGCTGAACTAGAAATCATAATAAGACATAAGACTTAGTCCTATAATAAAAAGCTTGCCTCTCTGACAGTGTTATCTAGATCACAATTGTTAAATTGCTTTGGTTACATAGATTATTTAGCATGTTTCTACAGGATCTTTGTTAATAACATGGACAGTATAATAATTGTGTTGTAAAGTCCAAGTCCCAACTAGAGAGAAATAGAGTATATATACATTTCACTCGGCATAGCAGAGATGAGAATTAACCCTGTAAATGCCAGGTTTTAATCTTTCATGATGGAAGGCTTCTCTAAATAGCTTGCACATGATTTCCTCTCTCAGATGGAAGAATCCACTTGTTCCAGTTCTATATACCGCCTCCCCCAATCTCTAGCCCTCCCCCCTCACTCCCCAGACAGCTGGAATCCAGCATCTGACACATTTTGGCCCACTGGTGTTAGCTAGCAATTATTCTTCCCCTTTCTTGAACAAAGAAAATAAAACCTTTCAATGCTGAAACATGTAAAGGGCTACAGTCTGGGGAGGAGGGAAGCTGAGGGGCCCGCTAGTGAAGAGAGATGTCTGTGCTCCCTTTCCAGGCATCCATCTGTCCATCAGCCCCATGATGACCAGTGCATCCACGACATGTCCAACACCACTGCGCTTCTTCATCCGTTTCTTCAGTCTTTCTCTCCTATCACTCCCCAGCCTGCTTCTGGTCTTGAGGTACAGGGTCAATCAGTGGCCTCGGCCTTTTGCTTCTCTGCCCGGCTACACCAGACACTGAACTAACCTTACAGCATCTCTCTGCTCAGCCTCAGTTCTCCCAACCCCTTCCAGATGCTCAGAAGTCCCCTTCCTGCCTTAAAAGCAACTGTAGGTACAGGGGAGAGTTGGAGGTATAGGATTATTTCTGGATCTGAATAATTTCAGGAAAGCTAGAGGTTCTGGAAAACTAGATAATGGGTAGTAGAGGGTTTACTCTATTTATAAATGGATGAGAACACTATTTTTCAAAAATGGCTGCTTAAAATCCATGATTCAGGAATCAGGAAAAGCATGCGAGATCTCTTTCTTTTAAAAAAAAAAATCTTGCTTCTTTTGGGTCAGAAAAAATTAATTCTATAGTTCAGTTAAAAGATGCCTCTACAAAGATCAAAATGATAGTCCCCACTAGTTTCCTTCACACATTTTAAAATAAATTCAGGCTCCAGACAGGACACCCACCTTAGCAGATAATTATTCTCCTTCAGCAGCAAAACATCAAGCTTCAAATAACTAATTGATTCAATGAATATTTATGAATCTTGGAGGAAGTTTAAGCAGGCTCAAAACATCCTATTAACCATTTTTCTAATAGGAATGTCATTTTTTTTTAATGATCCCTTTTCAGTCTTTAAGGTTCAAGTTAAACCTGACCCTGCATGGGATCCTAAAGTAATGGCTCTCTCATCTCAACTGACATGAGGCATTTAGCCTCATTCCTTACATGGAGTTAAGTCATCAACAACTATTTTCAGATTGGGAGTGAATTTCCATAATTTAATCTTTTGAGAAGCTGGTATATGATTACATTATTCAAGTAACATTCTATATTTTAAATTGATGAATAAATCTGCATTTTAGGTAGTTGAGAATGAATAAAGTTGAGCAAAATAGAGGAAGGGGAATTTCAGTACTTATACTTTTCCCCAAAGCTGTAATATCACTTTCTTTTTTGATACTTCACTAAATAGCTGGAGAAAGTCCACCAGCAATCAGTTCCCATTTGGAATCAACCAAAAGAGATAACTATCGAGAATTCTCATTGATTGAAATCACTGCTGGTACCTCAGAAAACCTTGAGGATTAAGGGTTTAAGATGAACATATGCAAATGTTCAGCATAGACTACATGTCTCTTCCTTTGCAAACATCATTTTTTTACTGCAGTTGATTCAATGAGTTTCCTGCACTGTGATTCTGAACCCTTTTTATCCAAGACAATCCCAGATCTTTTCTTAGATTCCTTATGAATCACTGGGGGCTGATACCTTGGTCTTTTCTCAGAACTGAATTGCAGTTCTACCATCAAGTTATAGCAGTAGTATTCTGTGAACGGGGTCATTATTTCTTCTGCTAGGGATATTGCTAAGTTGACAGATTTGTTGCTAAATATTTATAGAATAAGGGAAATAGAAAGTTATTAAGTAGGCTCAAGAGGTGATTTCAGTATGGAGTTATCTTGAATTTCACTTTCAAGCCCTAGTCTGAGTTAAAGTGGGTTTTTTTTTCAAACTTTGAAATAATTTTATTACCAATTTAGGAAAGTCTAGAGTTCTAAATACACTTAGCATTTCCCTGAGTCAGAAATCAAAGTAATGATACTGAGCCTGCAAGCCGATTTCCACATTCACTTTCACAATTTATTATGCTTAACTCTGCTACTTTGTTTTGAAGTATAGCTAAAAAGGCAATGTTCAAGAGGCTTCGAATTAAGGAAAATCAATAATTACACCTCACCTCTGACATACATTTAAATCATTAGTACACAGTTCTATTTAAAAATATGTAAATAGCATGTTTAATTCAGCATTCTGAGAAACAATTAAATATTTCACAAATACAAGGTCAAGTCAGTCAAATAAGCTCTTCATTCACATACTATATGTAATGCCAGTAGGTCTCTCTCCTCTTCCTCATAAACCCCCATTTATGGCTCCTGTTCAAACCTTTCGCCTTACTCTATCTTATGTTCTGTCCCCTGACCTCCTCTCAGCCTCCCTGACTTAGCTCTATAACTACTCCTTCAGTGAGCTATTTTGCTGGTTGTAACTCATGTTTGCTTTGCCAATAAAGGTCTGTCTAGTCAAAGCTATGGTTTTTCCAGTAGTCATGTATGGATGTGAGAGTTGGACGATAAAGAAAGCTGAGTGCCAAAGAATTGATGCTTTTGAACTGTGGTGTTGGAGAAGACTCTTGAGAGTCACTTGGCCTGCAAGGAGATCCAACCAGTCCATCCTAAAGGAAATCAGTCCTGAATATTCATTGGAAGGACTGATGTTGAAGCTGAAACTCCAGTACTTTGGCCACCTGATGGGAAGAACTGATTCATTGGAAAAGACACTGATGATGGGAAAGATTGAAGGCAGGAGAAGGGGATGACATTGTTGGATGGCATCACTGACTCAATGGACATGAGTTTGAGTAAACTCTGGGAGTTGGTGATGGACAGGGAGGCCTGTCGTGCTGCAGTCCATGGGGTCGCAAAGAGTCAGACATGACTGAGCGACTGAACTGAACTCATGTTTGATACCAAGAGCCATTAAAAAAATGTTTATTGAGTGCCTACTATGTGTCTTCAGGAACTGTCTGGCAACTGGAGATATGGTAGTGAACAAAATAGACACTCCTCAATTATATCTTAGGTTTCCTGTCTCAACTATGACCTTTTAGTGGACCTGCAAATATGATACTGGTAAAAATCTATATGTGATGCACCAGTTTTTATTTTTATAAGCAAAGCACTGTTTCCAAATATAACCTAGTTTTAAATTTTGGTTTTAAAAATGAAACCATGAGTTATAATGAGTCACATAAGGTAAAAAGTGAAAGTTTGCAATCTGATTATGAAGACACTATTGACTGAGGAAGTAATTTCCATATATATTAAAAGAATCCAGAATGAAATCTGATACCCAGTTAATTGTTTTCGAGAGTCAGAGACATAATTTCTCTTTTCTTTTTCAAAGTCTTTATAACCTAAAAGTTTCAATGTTTTCTAAAAAACATTTCTTGAGTTTTTGTATCCACTACAAATAATTGCTGAATGAAACTTTTCACCGGCTCATCCTTGAATTGAGTTGCTGACATTTAAAGAAAGGACTCAAGGCCAAGCAATGATTCAACGTATGTATAATGCATCTATTTTCCCATATCTTAAATAGAGTTACAAATTATAAGGCGATGTCTTTCTTTGAAGCATTCACAGTAGCAAGAAGTAAGACACACCAACTGTATAGCTTACTGTTTCCTTTTTTTTCCTAAACCTTTCCATTTCTTCTTGTTCATTCTATCAGTTTCCAATCTTCTGGCCTTTAGAAATCAGTCCTTTGCCAGAGTGAAAACTGTATAAAGCTGAGAAGAAAAACAGAAGGCTGACACTGAGGAGCTTGCTCTATTATACATAAAAATGTTTATAAAGCACCAGAGGATAAAATTGTGTTATGCAAGTTAAAAATAGAAGACTAGAAGTGATGGAACAGAATACAGATGCTTGGAATGCAGCTGAGCCTATAAGTTTAATAAATTACAACATTGGGGCTTCTTTAGTGATCCAGTCGCTAAAACTGTACACTCCCAATGTAAGGGGCTGGGGTCGATCCCTGGTCAGGGAACTAGATCCCAAACACCATGACAATAGATCCCGCATGCCACAATGAAAATCAAAAATCCTGTGTGCTGCAACTAAGGCCCAAATAAATAAATAAATACTTCAAAAATAAATTACAATACCCTGGGAGAAAAAATATGGACAGATGATAATTAATAAAACTAGGTTAATAATGAAAATAAATTGTTATAAATAAGTTGTTATAAATCCCAGAATGACTAAGGAATTTGACTTTTAAAAACCCTCAAGCTTAAAAATTTGTGATTGAGATGGTAGTGACTGACACAAAATGATAAATCACTAATGGTAAAGTTAATAATGAAAGACTGTTTAGTAAAAGGCTAAAAGTAAGGAAAAGGGATAGTTAGTCCTGATGAATATGATCACCTTTGATATGATAAACCAATACAGTTTTATAAAAAGCAATATCCTCTTTTCATTGTACAAATGTTTAAAAGATGTAAGTAGTGACTCATATCTTTTGAAAGAAATCATATTCAACCTCCAACACCTAACTCAATGTCACCTTCTCTGCGAAGCCTCTTTTACTCCAAGTAGCTTCACTGGCTCCCAGAGACTACTTATAACACTGTACACTGTTCTTTAAATTTCATTCCCTCGTAATTTATCTTTTATATGTCTTTTTCTTTAGCTAATTTATCAGTTAATTATTGTCTTTTTACTCCCAAGGCTGAGCAGGATGTATGTTCTATATAATGAGTGCTAGATTAATGTTTGTTAAGTGAAAAGAAAATTTACACAACACAAGTCACTTTGGAATTCTTTTAAGAATCCTAATTCTTCAATATTGGGATTTTCTAAGCACTAGGAAGGAATGATGGGGAAGGGCAAACTATAAAAATATATAGTCTCAACAACCACCTCTGGAGAGGGCAGAATACAACAAAAAGCATCTGAATAAGTGTTAAGTAAAATCCTACTGTGCCAAGTCACTTCAGTCATGTCCAACTCTTTGTGACCCTATGGAGCTCACCCCACCAGGCTCCTTGGTCCACGGGATTTTCCAGGCAAGAATACTGGAATGGGGTGCCATTCCTTCTCCAAGGGATCTTCTGACCCAGGGAATTGAATGTGTGTTTCTTGGGTCTCCTGCATTGGCAGGTGGGTTCTTTACTACTAGTGCCACCTGGGAAGCCCTAATAAATTATGTTGGTTAGTTATGAGGCTATTTTCTGGAGCAAACACAGCTATAACTCAAAAGTGAAGGAAGTTTATTCCTTGTGTACATACATATACATGTTCCCAATTCAGGAGGTGGAGGGGAGTTCTCTTTCCACTGAAAAGAAGTTTCTAGAAACCCACTCACCTTCCATCTTCCGGCTCTACTATCTTCACCCCATGAATTCTAAGATTCTGCATGGAGCCCATTAAAAGAGGATAACAGGGATGGAGAAAGTAAATTCATATCACTGTGGTCTGGTAGTGGCAGACATTAGCTTGACTGGTATTCTGTTGGTGAGAACTAATCACATGGCTCACCCAGGAGCAAGGAAAGCTGGGAAATGTAGTCTCTGACTGCAGTTTCTTCACAGTAAGTCGTGCTACAGAATATCATGTATAAACCTGATGGAAAGTTAGCCATCTCTACCTTATACAGACTTCCAACACCTTCTTCAAATACTTTGTAAATGGATATCTACATATACAATTACACACATGCATATATATATCAGTTCAGTTCAGTTCAGTGCTCACTCATGTTTGATTCTTTGCCACCCCATGGACTGCAGCATGCCAGGCTTCCCTGTCCATCATCATTTCCCAGAGCTTCCTCAAACTCATGTCCATCGAGTCAGAGATGACATCCAACCATGTCATCCTTTGTTGTCCCCTTCTCCTGCCTTCCAACTTTCCCATCATCAGTGCCTTTTCCAATGAGTCAGTTCTTCCCATCAGGTGGCCAAAGTATTGGAGTTTCAGCTTCAGTATCAGTCCTTCCAATGAATATGCAGGACTGATTTCCTTTAGGATGGACTGGTTGGATGTCCTTGCTATCCAAGGGACTCTCGAGTTTCCTCCAACACCACAGTTCAAAAGCATCAATTCTTCGGCGCTCAGCTTTCTTTATCGTCCAACTCTCACATCCATACATGACTACTGGAAAAACCATAGTTTTGACTAGTTGGACCTTTGCTGGCAAAGTAATATCTCTTCTTTTTAATATGGTCTCCAGGTTGGT
This sequence comes from Odocoileus virginianus, assembly GCF_023699985.2. Classification (NCBI taxonomy): domain Eukaryota; kingdom Metazoa; phylum Chordata; class Mammalia; order Artiodactyla; family Cervidae; genus Odocoileus; species Odocoileus virginianus. The sequence continues at coordinate 47,864,892 of NC_069687.1, read as the reverse complement.
CATAGCTTTTATTCCAAGGAGTAAGCGTCTTTTAATTTTATGGCTGCAGTCACCATCTGCAGTGATTTTGGAGCCCCCCAAAATAAAGTCTCCCACTGTTTCCATTGTTTCCCCATCTATTTGCTGTGAAGTGATGGGACCAGATGCCATGATCTTAGTTTTCTGAATGTTGAGCTTTAAGCCAGCTTTTTCACTCTCCTCTTTCACTTTCATCAAGAGGCTCTCTAGTTCCTCTTAACTTTCTGCAATAAGGGTAGTGTCATCTGCATATCTGAGGTTATTGATATTTCTCCCGGCAATCTTGATTCCAGCTTGTGCTTCATCCAGCTCAGCAATTCACATGATGTACTCTGCCTATAAGTTAAATAAGCAGGGTGACAATATACAGCCTTGATGTTCTCCTTTCCCAATTTGGAAGCGGTCTGTTGTTTCATGTCCAGTTCCATGTTGCTTTTTTACCTGCATACAGGTTTTTCAGGAGGCAGGTAAGGTGGTCTGGTATTCCCATCTGTTTAAGAATTTTCCACAGTTTATTGTGATCTACACAGTCAAAGGCTTTGGCATAATCAATAAAGCAGAAGTAGATGTTTTTCTGGTATTCTCTTGCTTTTTCTATGATCCAATGGATGTTGGCAATTTGATCTCTGGTTCCTCTGCCTTTTCTAAATTTAGCTTGAACATCTGGAAGTTCATGGTTCATGTACTGTTGAAGCCTGGCTTAGAGAATTTTGAGCATTACTTTGCTAGCGTGTGACTTGAGTGCAATTGTGTGATAGTTTGAACATTCTTTGGCTTTGCCTTTCTTTGGGATTGGAATGAAAACTGACCTTTTCTAGTCCTGTGGCCACTGCTGAGTTTTCCTATATTTGCTGGCATATTGAGTGCAGCACTTTCACAGCATCATCTTTCAGGATTTGAAATAGCTCTACTGGAATTCCATCACCTCCACTAGCTTTGTTCATAGTCATGCTTCCTAAGGCCCACTTGACTTTGCATTCCAGGATGTCTGGCTCCAGGTGAATGAGCACACCATTGTGATTATCTCGGTCGTGGAGATCTTTTTTGTATAGTTCCTCTGTGTATTCTTGCCACCTCTTCTTAATATCTTCTGCTTCTGTTAGGTCCATACCATTTCTGTCCTTTATTGTGGCCATCTTTGCATGATGGTCTCTCTAGTTTTCTTGATGAGATCTGTAGTCTTTCCCATTCTACTGTTTTCCTCTATGTCTTTGCATTGATCACTGAAGAAGGCTTTCTTATGGCTCCTTGCTGTTCTTTGGAACTCTGCATTCAAATGAGTATATCTTTCCTTTTCTCCTTTGCCTTTAGCTTCTCTTCTTTTCTCAGCTCTTTGTGTGTGTAATATATATATATATACACACACACACATATATATCTTTATCTATCTACATTTAACTTCTGAAAGAAACACACACTCACACGCACACACACAGAGGACTTGTAAATCTTTGAGAAATACAAGGTTTGGGCTACAAGAAAGCCAACAGAGTTAGAGGTAGGATTCTTCCCCCAAATCAGAATGTTGAGGAGTTTTACTTAACTCTCTCACTGCAAATACATCCTACTTTATAGCGGTGATTCTCAGACTTTTTGAAATAACCACTGGACATACCAAGAACCAGGCACTATGCTAGGTAATTTCAGCTTAAAAAGGAGGGAAGGTTGTTATCACCTCACAGGAATGATTAGCCTAGGGAAAGAAAGACTTAAAGCAGGTAATTATAATGTCAAGGATAGACAATGACAAAATCTGGGCAGATTTTAATGCTTAAAAGGGTCAATTATCTTTCGTATTCTTAGCGCTTTCCCAGCATTCTGTCTGAATGCTGGATGAATACTAAGTGGCTTCAATCCGACTCTTTGTGACCCTGTGGACTATAGCCCACCAGACTAGATCATTTTCCCATGAAATTCTTTCTAAATATTGTCAAATAGTGTCTGTGCCTGTTAAAGAATTTCCTCATCTCCCCTATAGTAAGGGGAGTGAGGGCAGAGGTAGCAAAAGTAGGGGAAAGTTCTCTACCTTTTTAATATATGTTTTGTTATTGTTGGTCTGGCATTCATTCATAAGGTCGTTATCCTTAGGACCATATAGTAATAGTACAAGCCCTTTTTTTGTTGTTCACAAATATGATTCTAAGTGTATTATTTAAATCCATTGAAAGAATGAAAGGGTTTATTTAATAGGAGAAGAGTTGGTCAAAGGCACTGTCAAATCTTGTTTGGAGCCATTTAAGCTCTAGAACTTTTTTCTTAAGGTCTTCATTGTAATACTTGGGGCTTCCCATGCAAGAGATGCAGGAGATGTGGGTTCAGTCCCTGGGTTGGGAAGATCCCCTGGAGAAGGACATGGCAACCCACTCCAGTATTCTTACCTGGAAAATTCCATGGACAGAGGAGCCTGGCGGGCTGCAGTCCATGGGGTCACAGAGTTGGACATGACTGAGTGACTGAGCACGCACGCACACACACACTGTAATATTTGCTGTGATCTAGAATATTTCCTGAGTATCACAAAGTAAGTGACTTGGTGTTGAATACTGGTAGACTGAAAGAATTTGACTTTATGTTGTCCCAAGCTAAAGGATTTTATAATTCTAGTGATGAACAACAAGAATATTTAAACAATGAGATGGTACCAAATATATACAAAATAACATGGAAATACGGTTGGTTGGGTGCCATGGAATGGGTACCAATCAACACACATTATGCTGTTTTCTCTGTGAACATTTCTCACCTCAGCCTTTGGAAGCTCAGACATAATAAATATTTTGACTAAATAATAACATGCTTTTGGTTACCAGCTGTGACCTCCAGAAAAATGGGAGAGGCAGATGGCAGGAAGCAGTGAAAGGGAAGTTTAATAGAGAAATGGTAGAATGTGTTTTAAAATTTTTTCTACTCCACTCGGGTTGTCTATAAATCCCTAAGAAAAGGGTTACCTGATGAAATAGAGGATTTCCAGTTAGGTGTAAATTTCAAATAAATAATAAACATTTTCTTAGTATGTCTCAAATATAGTATGGGAATACTTACATTAAAATTTGTGCATCATTTTTCTGAAATTCAAATTTAAGTAGGCAGCTTATACTTTTATTGCTACATCTGGCAACCCTATTAAAAGTTCTAGTAAGGATCCTTCAAATATTATCATAATATTGACACATGCCTATAGCTGCCTAAAAATATCACTAAAAATAGATTTGATCAGAAATAATGTTAGAAAAAATGTACAGGGTTTCATTGTACATTCTGGATCAACAAAAGCTGTATCTACTCATTGTATGTCTTAATTTCTTAGGAAAATGAGAGAACTTGACACTTCTGTCAGAATAACTGAGAATGTTAAAGCCCGCTGCTTCAGTTTTAGCTTCCATTGTCCTTCTGCTAGCTTTTGTACACATGTCCAGATGGACAAATTAAGAATCAAGCTCAAAGAACAAATGAAACCATTTCCTGATCTAGAAACAGAAATCAATGACATAAATATCAACAGCAATTATTAAATAAGAAATATCTTTATATTTGCAGAGTACTACAGTTTTAGAATCTTTTCAGAATTTGCAAACACACTTGATTTGCAAAACAACTTTGTGAAATATATTTTTTTGGGGCGAGAAGATCTACATGAGATTCTTGATTTCAGAGAAATTGTGTACATTCCCTCCGCAGCTGTGGAAGGAGCATGAAGCAAATATGGCTTTTCATTCCAGCTGTCAAACGTACACTTTATGGATGAGTTCATTATTATGCAAGATGGAGCTGAATCACATTGGTGTGTAGGAGCTGCTAATGAGAAGTCATAAATCAAAGTCCTTAATGTTAAGCTCAAGCTCCAACATGCTGTTCCTCTTGAAATATCTCAGGCATGGCGACGTGTGTGTGCATATATGTGTAATGACTCTGCTGCTCAAGAAGTTAGCTGCTTCCTGATGCCCACTTTAAATATTCAGCATATAACCCATCCTCTCTCCCCTTTGTGATGTATTTGTTTCCTTTAAGTCCCACAGATCCAGGAGCTTTTTGAAATGGTGGATAGAAGGGGTGGACAGTGCACTGCCTGAGAATACCAGAGAATGATGCTGACTCCTTGTGTTGATTCCCTGACAAACTAGTTACAGGGAGAATGGTGACTGCTCAGAATGAGAGGTTGTTTTTTGTTTATTTGTTTTTCTGTTTTTCCCTAACCTCAGCAAGGAACAAAAAGACCCTCCTATTTATATTCATAACAAACCCTTTACAAGTTGGGGATTAGTTTAGGGACATAAAACTCTCCTTTTAAAGGGCAAATGTTCCTATCTACACTAGCAAATCAATGATCAATTTATACACATTCTGTAAGCTGCTTTAATCATTTTTGTTCCTGGAAAGCATAAAAGCAATCAGTAAATAGGAGTTGTTTAGACAGGGAAAAACCCTGTGGAAGGGGAATTATGTAGGCGAAAGGTGGCCTGGGCATTTGTTTTCTCATTCATTCACTCATCAATTGCATATTAATTGAGTCCTGCTAAGTATAAGGTTTTTTGAGAGATGCTTGGGTAATGTAATTCATATTCAAATGTCAAGAACTTCATAGCATAGTGGAGCAAACAGGTAAGTGATGAACATACAAGGCAGCATGAACTAAGTGCTAATGAGATCTGTGCAGGGGGAGCCCCTGAGAAACAACTGATCCTGATTAGGAGGAAAGGAAGAGAACTAACACCCAATGAATTCCTGCCCCATGGCTGGTGTCAGGTAGGCCTCAGGACAGTACAATATTATTAGGTTGGTGCAAAAGTAATTGCGGTTTTTGCACTGTTGAAATTTGCCATTTGATATTAGAATATGTTCTTAAATAAGTGTGGTTATGTTATACATCATTTTAATGTACATTTCTCACTTTATGTTTTTTTGCTAATGACTTATTACTTGCTGTGTATTTTTATATGTATTTTAGACTATGGAAATGATGCTGTGCATGTGTGCTCAATCATGTCTGACTCTTTGTGACATCATGGACTATAGCCTACCAGGCTCCTTTGTCCATAGAATTCTCCAGGCAAGAACACTGTGAAAGTGAAAGTCACTTAGTCATGTAAGACTCTTTGCAACCCTATGGACTTAGTCCATGGAATTCTCCAGACCAGAATACTGGAGTGGGTAACCTTTCCCTTCTCCAGGGGATCTTCCCAACCCAGGGATCGAACTCAGGTCTCCCACATTGCAGGTGGATTCTTTACCAGCTGAGCCACAAGGGAAGCCCAAGAATATCAGAGTGGGTAGCTGATACCTTTTCCAGGGGATCTTCCTGACCCAGGAATTGAACCAGGGGCTCTTGCACTGCAGGCGGATTCTTATCAACTAAGCTAGTTGCTATTTCCTTCTGCAGTGGATCTTCCTGGCCCAGGGATTGAGCACAGGTATCCTGCATTGCAGCCAAATTCTTTACTGTCAAATTCGAGTGATTTTCTTATTTGAGTTAAAAAGGGGTTTTAAAGCAGCAGAAACAACTCTCAATACCAACAATGCATTTGGCCCAGGAACTGCTAACAAATGTACAGTACAGTGGTGGTTCAAGTAGTTTTGCAAAGCAGATGAGAGCTTTGAAGACGAGGAGTGTAGTGGCTGGTTGTTGGAAGTTGACAATGACCTAATGAGAGCAATCACCACAGCTAATCCTCTTACAACTACATGCTGCTGCTGCTGCTGCTGCTAAGTCGCTTCAGTCGTGTCCAACTCTGTGCGACCCCATAGACAGCAGCCCACCAGGCTCCCCAGTCCCTGGGATTCTCCAGGCAAGAACACTGGAGTGGGTTGCCATTGCCTTCTCCAATGCATGAAAGTGAAAGTGAAAGTGAAGTCGCTCAGTCGTGTCCGACTCTTAGCAACCCCATGGACTGCAGCCCACTGGCTCCTGCGTCCATGGGATTCTCCAGGCAAGAGTACTGGAGTGGGGTGCCATTGCCTTCTCCACACAACTACATAAGACATTGCCAAAGAACTCAGCATCAACCATTCTATAGCATTGGCATTGAAGCAAATTGGAAAGGTGAAAAAACTCAATAACTGAGCACCTCATGAGCTGACTGCAAATAAAAAAACCTGCTGTTATCTTCTCTTATTCTACCCAACAACAATGAACCATTTCTCCATCGAATTGCGATGTGTGATGAAAAGTGGATTTTGTATGACAACTGGCGATGACCAGCTCAGTGGCTGGACTGAGAAGAAACTTCAAAGCACTTCCCAAAGCCAAATTTGCACCAAAAAAGGTCATGGTCACGGGTGGTCACTGCTCATCTTAACCATGACAGCTTTCTGAATCCCGGCAAAATCATTACATCTGAGAAGTGTGCTCAGCAAATCAATGAGATGCACTGAAAAATGCAGTGCCTGCAGTAGGCATTGGTCAACATAAAGGGCCCAATTTTTCTCCACAATGCCTGACTGCATGTAGCACAACCAATACTTCAAAAGTTGAGCAAATTGGGCTATGAAGTTTGCCTTATCCACCATATTCACCTGACCTCTTACGAACCGATTACCACTTCTTCAAGCACCTTGACAACGTTTTACAGGGAAAATGCTTCCACAACCAGCAGGAGGCAGAAAACACTTTGCAAGAGTTTGTCAAATCCCGAAGCACAGATTTTTACACCATAGGAATAAACTTATTCTCATTGGCAAAAATGTGTTGATTGTAATGGTTTTTATTTTGATTAATAAAGATGTGTTTGAACCTAGTTACAATGATTTAAAACTCACAGTCCAAAACCACAATCACATTTGCAGCAGCCCAATAACAAGGAGGGGGATAGTCAAGGTGGACTTTAGAAGAGGAAGAGTCCAGAGGTCTGCAGTCAGAACAAGAGCCCCTCGTTCTGTTCTATGGAACAACAGAGGGAGCAGGTGCACCCCACATGTGAGTGTGGCCCACGGTCTGGTGTGCTCAGTGCAGGAAAGTTCATGCGGTTATGACACCTCATGCATCAGAGAACTGGGGCTTTGGAAATCAGAGGGTGGCTGCGTAAAAGTTCTGGCCACATGGAAGGGAAAAGGGGAGGCCAGAGCAGAGAGACCGACCAAAAAGGCTACCTTAGAGACAAAGTGGATTCTGCAATCATGGCCTGGTGGATTCGTGGCAACTGCCATGCAAAACCCTCTCAATTGTACAAACAAAAAAATCAAACCAAATAACCCTTCCCCTCAAAAAAGCACAGGTTGGTCTATGTGGCCAACATGGGGTCTGTGTGGCCCCATACTGTGGACTTCATGTATGTGTGGGCGAAGTCGCTTCTTTGTGATCCTATGGGCTGTAGCCCACCAGGCTCCTCTGTGCATGGGATTCTCTAGGCATGAATACTGGAGTGGATTGCCATGCCCTCCTCCAAGGGATCTTCCTGACCCAGGAATGGAACCCATGTCTGTTACATCTCCTGCATTGGCAAATTACCACTAGCACCACCTGGGAAGTCCACTGTGGTCTTCATGTCCAGGGTTTTAAATGTATGTGTGTGTGTGTGTGTGTGTGTGTGTGTGTGTGTATGTAAATACATGTAAACACACACATATGTAATGTTTGGAAATCCACTAGTGTGGTAATCTTCCTATCCTGCCAATTCAGGAGCCTCTGCAGTTCAAAGACCCAGCCTCACCACTTCTCTATGCAGTCATCTCATCAGAAAGAACAATGAAACCACGAGAAGGCACAACTTGCATTAGTTACTTCATTTCCAATCAGCTCCCAGGGTTTGCTGCTGCTCCTGATGCTGAAAGTCCTGTCCCAGCCTGAGCCAGATGGACATGCCATCCAAGGTTCACAAACCACAGGATGCTATATGCTTGATGATCTACGAACCCTGGGACTACAGAAGCCTTTTCCATATCAATCCATCATTAGCCACTTCCATAAATAACATAGTCAATGGTGTCTTGGGAACTTTAGCAGAGGCATCACTGATGGTAAGTCACTGATGGGAATCACTGCTCATTACTGCATCTGTGATGCCAGGGGAAACCACTTGATTCAACCCGTGGGTTCAAACTTACGTTTCTCACCCTGGGAAGAAGTCTAGAAGGAGCACCTGAATTGGAGAACAGCTGACTTGGCCGCAGTTTCTGCTCTTGCTGATTGGACCCAGGCTTGTGATATGAATCTTATCTTGATGGTCCAACCACTTTGATTTGAATTCCTTATCTCTGCCTAAACTCCATGCTGTGGAGTCTCTGTGTGAACCACAGAATTTCAGGAAAAGAAAAAAGCCACTTGGCAAACAATGTAGCATTAAGTTCCAGTCCCCACGGAAATACATGAGATTGAGTTGTCAATATTAATGAGGTGGGTTGTAGATGTAGAGGCATTAAAAATCATTCTGCAAAATCTATATATACAAAAGGCTAAGAAGCTTATATGTATATACACACACACATATATAAGATTATGTATTTCCCCAGAATGTTATTAGTACATGAACCTAGTTTCAATAATATGTGATTTAGAATTTCCTTAGGGAAAGCACTCATCTTTCAGTGTAACTTTACAATGGGGTGACTTTAAAAATTCTGATGCTGGGGTTACCATGGCAGAGATTCTGATTGCATTAGTACAGAGCACAATACAGATTGCCGGGAGAAATATCAATAACCTCAGATATGCAGATGACACCACCCTTATGGCAGAAAGTGAAGAGGAACTAAAAAGCCTCTTGATGAAAGTGAAAGAGGAGAGTGAAAAAGTTGGCTTCAAGCTCAACATTCAGAAAACTAAGATCATGGCATCTGGTCCCATCACTTCATGGGAAATAGATGGGGAAACAGTGGAAACAGTGTCAGACTTTATTTTGGGGGGCTCCAAAATCACTGCAGATAGTGATTGCAGCCATGAAATTAAAAGATGCTTACTCCTTGGAAGGAAAGTTATGACCAACCTAGATAGCATATTTAAAAGCAGAGACATTACTTTGCCAACAAAGGTCTGTCTTGTCAAGGCTATGGTTTTTCCAGTAGTCATGTATGGATGTGAGAGTTGGACTGTGAAGAAAGCTGAGCACCGAAGAATTGATGCTTTTGAACTGTGGTGTTGGAGGAGACTCTTGAGAGTCCCTTGGACTGCAAGGAGATCCAACCAGTCCATCCTAAAGGAGATCAGTCCTGGGTGTTCATTGGAAGGACTGATGTTGAAGCTGAAACTCCAGTACTTTGGCCACCTCATGCAAAGAGTTGACTCATTGGAAAAGACCCTGATGCTTGGAGGGATTGGGGGCAGGAGGAGGAGGGGACAACAGAGGATGAGATGGCTGGATGGCATCATCGACCTGATGGACATGGGTTTGGGTAGACTTAGGGAGTTGGTGATGGACAGGGAGGCCTGGTGTGCTGTGATTCATGGGGTCGCAAAGAGTCGGACACGACTGAGTGACTGAACTGAACTGGCCAATACAGTTGGTCCTCTGTACAGGTGGGTTCTGCATTCTTTGATTCGACCAACCATGGTTTGAGAATATTGGAAAAAGAATTTCCAGAAAGTTCAAAAAAGCAAAACTGGAATTTTCCACATGGTAACTAGTATTTACATTGTATTAGGCATTGTAAGTCATCTAGAGATGGTTTAAAGTAAATGGGAGGATCTGCATAGCTTATAGGCAAATACTATGCCATTTTATACCTTTTTGCCTTTTCATAGTGTTCATAGGGTTCTCAAGAGCAAGAATATTGGAGTGGTTCACCATTCCCTTGCTGCAGAAGAATCTTGAGAGTCCCTTGGACTACAAGATCAAACCAGTCACTCCTAAAGGAAATCAACCCTGAATATTCATTGAAAGGACTGAAGCTGAAGCTAAAGTTCCAGTACTTTGGCCACCTAATGAGAAGAGCCAATTCATTGGAAAAGACCCTGCTGCTGGGAAAGACAGGGCAGGAGGAGAAGGGGACAGCAGAGGATGACATGGTTAGATAGCATCACTGACTCAATGGACATGAGCCTGAGCAAACTCCAGGAGACAGTGAAGGACGAAGAAACCTTGTGTGCTGCAGTCCATGGGGTTGCAGGGTGTTGGACAGGACTCAGCAACTGAACAACAACAAGCGATTTTATATAAGGGACTTGAGCATCCATGGATTTTGTTCTGAAATCAGTTTCCCCCAGATGCTGAAGGACAATTATGTCTTGGAAAGATGTCTAAGAGATTCTAATACAAAAATCTGGATTGAGACCTACTGTCTGATATAGATCCAGGGCAAGATACAGTCATTTCCTGTCTACAACATGCCAAGTACACTGGGTTTTCTCCCCTGTTCTTCATAATTCCCTTGTAAGTTAGGAATTCTTTCTCTTTTTTAAAGGTAGTAACTAAGGCTGAAAAAGGTTTAGTAATGTCACCTTTCCAAGGTTATACAGTCTCTGGTTTGTTGGATTTGTCTAACTTTGATGCAAGGGACTTCAATTAATGGTCTGCAAAGCCTTCACAGGTCCCCTTACCAGCCTCAGAATTCTCAGCTTGGTGCCTCTTGCCCTTTTCAAAATGAAACTTTAACCAGTAATTCTGCTCCTTTCTTTCTGCCTTTCTCATTTCCTCCCAGCTCCCTATTTCTGTTGCTTTTACACTGAGGGAAATTTTTTTAAAGGAAACTTCTCACAGTTTAAGGAAATTTCTCCTAAAATAAGCTGTTTTATCTAGTGATATAAATTAAGTCATCCTTGGTATTATTCAATATGTATCATGGGTCATAGGATATAAAATTTTGTGCTCAAGCAATTCAGAAAAGACTAATTTCCAGAATATAAACCATGAAAGCAAAGATTTACATAAATTACCATGTTAATATTCATATTTAAAGTTCACAGCTTATTAAAAACAAAGATAAGAAAATAATTTCAACTGTAGCAGAGCAGCCTTTTTTCCCCATGTTGTTTAAATAGCTGATATGCATTCAGGAAGTGCTGGGTCAGTGGGGCCCCAGCTAGATTTTACTATACTTAACTCCTTGCATGTCACGTAACAAAGCTTTCAAAAATGTCATGATCAGGATCAAGCCCACTGGGGTTTGGAAAAGGCACAAACTGAAGAAAGAGGTTTGATCAAAAACGGGGTGAGGAATGAAATGGGAGGTAAAATTATTTGTTGTTCTACTCTTTGCTCATAAGAGGAAGAATGTTTTGACGCTTTGACATGGGCATTTTGATAAGCGCTCTATAAACATGACCCTGTCATACTGGCCTTATCACGACGTTTTGCTTCAGTGACAATGAAACTGATGTGAATAATAAAATCTGGGAAGCCAACAAGGGCAGGAGGGGGAAGAAATGACAAGGGGGAAGTGTGATATGTCCTTGAGGACAGCAGACGCTTTGCATTTGGAACCCTCCCAGATCTTCCTCTAGCATCTCTCTCTTTGGTTGGTTCCGATTTGCATCCTTTTATTATAATAAAACTAAAATTGTAAATATGGCACTTCCCTGAATTCTGTGTCATTCCAGTGAATTATCAAACCTAAAAGAAGTTATGAGAAACCCTGAATCTGCAGCCTGTTGGTCAGAAGTGAGGATGGCACTGTATCAGTTTAGACTGAGAAGGTTTGGTCTTTCTACTCACTTCACAGGGCAGTGGCTGAGTTTGCTAATTGGGCAATCAGAAAAGGAAGACCAACAGTATGTATCATGAAATACAAAATATTCTAAATATTCATTGAGACTGGAAAGCAGACCTGATGGAGATTACATTCATGACAGACCTGAAAATACTAGTAAAGTTCAAGTAAACAACTAGAGTTACCATTCATTTCTAAATAGGATCATCAACAATCCCACAATTTTCATTAACAATGTTACCAGTAACCAAACTAAACATCTAGAACTAGGAAATGAGCTCTTATCACAATCTTCTCTCTGAGGAGTTATATGACAGGTCCTTCTAGACAAGTCCACTCCCAAAGACAGGCAACTAACAAAGCAAAGGAGGTAAAATAAAATAGCTAGAAACCAAGGAAATCCTATGAGGAAATAATGGCATTTGCAATAAATATTGTGACACACAACCCAACATAAGGAGCTGCCAAGGAGTCTATTTTCAGAGTGTAAGTGAAGCAGAACAAACTGCAATCATATTTATATAATACCTTTTATCCAAGAGACCAAGTCTTTTATTTAATCTTTATATTCTCTATATAGGTTGCCTAAGGTAAGGCTACAGGGACAAGAATTCAGCTTCTAGCCTTGACTTTAGTGTCAATATTTATGGAATTGTAATTACTACCTCCGAGTACAGGTGAGGTTAGGTGACAAGACACAAAGTCAGATAGGACCGGCATCTCAAATCCCCTAGCTCCTTCTCTGTACATAATCAGCATGTTAACCATTAATATGAGCTTCATGCTTCAATCTTCAAGCCTTCTGCTATTTCCTGAATCACACACACACACACACACACCTGCATACACACACACACACACACACACACACACACACACACACAAGATTCTCAGTAACTAGAATATAAGCCCAGGTTTGCCCTTGTAGGTCTGGCCAGATATTGACTAACTTTAAGTACTTAATTAAGACATCTTTAATTCAAGGCTTCACATTTTTTAACATGTCTGCATTCTTCATGCAGCTAATTTGGGGCCAGAACCAAGTCCAGCAAATGAAAAAATAAATGGGAAAAAAAACAAAGAAATTAAAAAAAAAATCCAGAGACAGAAAGTTGGCTGATGGAACTTTGTGGCCATAAGAGATGAGCAAGTATTTCTCTTGGGTTAGATAATATTTCTGGTCCTCTTAAGATGCCCCAAAATATGTGTTGTGCATTTACTGGACTAACATATTCCTCACATATATGGTCCCCTCCAAAAATAAAAATAAAAGAACAAGGGTAGAACATGCTATAGGAACCAACCAGTAACTTCAAGTCATTTTGCCTAATATGGGACACATTTTTATTTCTTTTCATCAGTTCCACCTACAGCCAACTTCATCATACTGAGAGGCTGGAAGGTCTTACTATATATACATAGTCAAAATTTTGGTGAGATAGGCAGTTCAGTTCAGTTCAGTTCAGTCGCTCAGTTGTGTCCGACTCTTTGCGACCCCATGAATCACAGCACGCCAGGACCCCCTTGTCCATCACCAACTCCCGGAGTCTACCCAAACCCATGTCCATCGAGTGGGTGATGCCATCCAGCCATCTCATCCTCTGTCATCCCCTTCTCCTCCTGCCCCCAATCCTTCCAAGCATTAGGGTCTTTTCCAATGAGTCAACTCTTTGCATGAGGTGGCCAAAGTATTGGAGTTTCAGCTTCAACATCAGTCCTTCCAATGAACACCCAGGACTGATCTCCTTTAGGATGGATTGGTTGGATCTTCTTGCAGTCTAAGGGACTCTCAAAGAGTCTTCTCCAACACCACAGTTCAAAAGCATCAATTCTTTGGCGCTCAGCTTTCTTCACAGTCCAACTCTCACATCTATACATGACCACTGGAAAAACCATAGCCTTGACTAGACAGACCTTTGTTGGCAAAGTAATATCTCTGCTTTAAAATATGCTATCTAGGTTGGTCATAACTTTCCTTCCAAGGAATAAGCGTCTTTTAATTTCATGGCTGCAATCACCATCTGCAGTGATTTTGAAGCCCCCAAAAATAAAGTCTGACACTGTTTCCACTGTTCCCCCATCTATTTCCCATGAAGTGATGGGACCGGATGCCATGATCTAAGTTTTCTGAATGTTGAGTTTTAAGCCAACTTTTTCACTCTCCTCTTTCACTTTCATCAAGAGGCTTTTTAGTTCCTCTTCACTTTCTGCTATAAGGGTGGTGTCATCTGCATATCTGAGGTTATTGATATTTGTCCTGGCAATCTTGATTCTAGCTTGTGCTTCTTCCACCTGGCGTTTCTCATATAAGTTAAATAAGCAGGGTGACAATATACAGCCTTGACATACCCCTTTTCCTATTTGGAACCAGTCTGTTTTTTCATGTCCAGTTCTAACTGTTGCTTCCTCACCTGCATACAGGTTTCTCAAGAGACAGGTCAGATGGTCTGGTATTCCTATCTCTTTCAGAATTTTCCATAGTTTATTGTGATTGACACAGTCCAAGACTTTGGCATAGTCAATAGAGCATAAGTAGATATTTTTCTGTAACTTTCTCTTTTTCGATGATCCATTGGATGTTGGCAATTTGATCTCTGGTTCCTCTGTCTTTTTTAAAACCAGCTAGAACATCTGGAAGTTCACAGTTCACGTATTGCTGAAGCCTGGCTTGGAGAATTTTGAGCATTACTTTACTAGTGTGTGAGATGAGTGCAATTGTGCAGTAGTTCGAACATTCTTTGTCACTGCCTTTCTTTGGGTTTGGAATGATAACTGACCTTTTCCAGTCTTGTGGCCACTGCCGCGTTTTTCAAATTTGCTAGCATATTGAGTGCAGCACTTTCAGAGCATCATCTTTCAAGATTTGAAATAGCTCAACTGGAATTCCATCACTTCCACTAGCTTTTTTCATAGTGATGCTTTCTAAGGCCCACTTGACTTCACATTCCAGGATGTCTGGCTCTAGGTGAGTGATCACACCATCTGGTTATCTGGGTCATGAAGATCTTTTTTGTACAGTTCTTCTGTGTATTCTTTCCACCTCTTCTTAATATCTTCTGCTTCTGTTAGGTCCATACCATTTGTGTCCTTTATCGAGCCCATCTTTGCATGAAATGTTCCCTTGGTATCTCTAATTTTCTTGAGGAGATCTCTAGTCTTTTCCATTCTGTTGTTTTCCTCTATTTCTTTGCATTGATCGCTGAGGAAGGCTTTCTTATCTCTCCTTGCTATTCTTTGGAACTCTGCATTCAGATGAGAATATCTTTCCTTTTCTCCTTTGCTTTTCACTTCTCTTCTTTTCACAGCTATTTGTAAGGCCTACTCAGAGAAACCATTTTGCTTTTTTGCATTTCTTTTCCATGGGGATATTCTTAATCCCTGTCTCCTGTACAATGTCACGAACCTCCGTCCATAGTTCATCAGGCACTCTCTCTATCAGATCTAGTCCCTTAAATCTATTTCTCACTTCCACTGCATAATCATAATGGATTTGATTTAGGTCATACCTGAATGGTCTAGTGGTTTTCCCTACTTTCTTCAGTTTAAGTCTGAATTTGGCAATAAGGAGTTCATGATCTGAGCCACAGTCAGCTCCTGGTCTTGTTTTTGCTGACTGTATAGAGCTTCTCCTTCTTTGGCTGCAAAGAAACTCTACACATGATGTCCATGTGTAGAGTTTTCTCTTATGTTGTTGGAAAAGGGTGTTTGCTATGGCTAGTGTGTTCTCTTGGCAAAACTCTGTTAGCCTTTGCCCTGCTTCATTTTGTACTCCAAGGCCAAACTTGCCTGTTACTCCAGGTGTTTCCTGACTTCCTATTTGTGCAGGCGCAGGAGGGCCAAAGAGGAGCTACTCCTCGTTCAAGGTCAGGAGGGGCAGCCGTGAGGAGATAGCCCTCGTCCGAGGTAAGGAGCAGCGGCTGCGCTTTGCTGGAGCAGCCGTGAAGAGATACCCCACGTCCGAGGTGAGAGAAACCCAAGTAAGACGGTAGGTGTTGCAAGAGGGCATCAGAGGGCGGACACTCTAAAACCACAATCACAGAAAACTAGCCAATCTGATCACAGGACCACAGCCTTGTCTAACTCAATGGAACTAAGCCATGCCATGTGGGGCCACCCAAGACGGACGGGTCATGGTGGAGAGCTCTGACAGAATGTGGTCCCCCGGAAAAGGGAATGGCAAACCACTTCAGTATTCTCGCCTTGAGAACCCCATGAACAGCATGAAAAGGCAAAATGATAGGACACTGAGAGAGGAACTCCCCAGGTCGGTAGGTGCCCAATATGCTACTGGAGATCAGTGGAGAAATAACTCCAGAAAGAATGAAGGGATGGAGCCATAGCAAAAACAATACTCAGTTGTGGATGGGACTGGTGATAGAAGCAAGGTCCAACGCTGTAAAGAGCAATATTGCATAGGAACCTGGAATGTTAGGTCCACGAATCAAGGCAAATTGGAAGTGGTCAAACAGGAGATGGCAAGAGTAAGCATTGACATTCTAGGAATCAGCAAACTAAGAAGGACTGGAGTGGGTGAAGTTAACTCAGATGACCATTATATCTACTACTGTGGGCAGGAATCCCTTAGAAGAAATGGAGTAGCCATCATAGTCAACAAAAGAACCCGAAATGCAGTACTTGGATGCAATCTCAAAAATGACAGAATGATCTCTATTCATTTCCAAGGCAAACGATTCAATATCACAGTAATCCAAGCCTATGCCCCAACCAGTAACACTGAAAAGGCTGAAATTGAATGGTTCTATGAGGACCTACAAGAGCTTAGAACTAACACTCAAAAAAGATGTCCTTTTCATTATAGAGGTAGGTGGTACCTCCCTACAAAAATTGAACTGAGAGCATGGAGTTATTTTCTTCAAAATGTTCTGATACTATTCTAGCCCTTGATTATCAAACTGATATATGCCTGAGACTGCTAGACTATGAAGACACCTGAGTAAGGTCTAGTCTTATATGCCTGTCTTTCTGTTGTTCATACATTCATTCAACAAATATTTATTGAACATTTAGTATGTGCCAGGGACTATTCTAGGCACTTAGATATAATACTGCATAAAAGGGATTAGCTATTCTGTGAGGCATGCTTGTTGGGGAGACAGACATGGTGCATAAGTCAATTAGAAAATACATAAGAGGGTGGTAGATGCTATGGAAACAATATGAAGCCAAAAAAGGGGATAGGAAGTGCTAAAGAGAGTTACAGTATAAAATGGGGTGGGGGTGGCAGGCCTTGCTGAGCAGGTGACATTATGGTGAAGAATGGAAGGTGGTGAGGGGAGAACCACAAGGATATCTGGGGAAGAGACTTCCAGGCAGTGGGAATAACAGGAGCAAATACCCTGAGGTAGAAGCAGGTCTGCTATGTTCTAGGAATGGCAAAGAGGCTGGTGTGGCCAGACTGGGCTGTGAGAGAGGGAGAGCAGGAGAAGGTTTGGTCGGAGAGAGGCAGTGGGTACGTTGGGAGGGTCTGGTAGGCTCTTGAAAGGGCTCTGGCTTTAATCCAAGGGGGGTGGGATGCTATGAATATTTGGAGCAGAGGATTGATAAGATCTCACCTGAAAATAAGGTTTTGCAGATGATCAGATTAAGCTGAGGTTGTTAGGGTAGGCCCTGATCCAATAAGACAGAGTCCTTATAAGAAGGAGAAATTTGAGCACATAGGGACACACATACAAAGGGGAGATGATATGAAAACACAGGGAGAATGCCGTCTACACCTAAGGAATGTCCAAGGCTACCAGAAAGGAGAGAAGCATGGAAGAGGTTCTCAGAGGCCTCAGAAAGAGCCAACCCAGCTGACACTTCAATCTGGGACTTCTGGCCCCAGAACTGAGATGGTACATCTCTGTGTTTTAAGCACCCAGTCTGTGGTACTTTGTATCAGCAGCCCTAGCAAACTAATGCGGAGAAGGCAATAGTACCCCACTCCAGTACTCTTGCCTGGAGAATCCCATGGACGGAGGAGCCTGGTGGGCTGCAGTCCAGGGGGTCGCTAGGAGTCGGACACGATTGAGCGACTTCACTTTCACTTTTCACTTTCATGTACTGGAGGAGGAAATGGCAACCCACTCCAGTGTTCTTGCCTGGAGAATCCCAGGGACGGCAGCCTGGTGGTCTGCTGTCTATGGGGTCGCACAGAGTCAGACACAACTGAAGCGACTTAGCAGCAGCAGCAAACTAATGCACAGTGGAAACAACAGTAGGGGGAGGGAAGTGGTAGGATTTTGAATATGTGATTATTATTCATGGATTCCGTATTTTTGAATTTACTAGTTTATTTTTAATCTGAAAATAAACACAACACTTGCACAGACATTTGCAATCATGAGCAAGGTGGTAAAAAACCTGAGTGGCCTGAAATCATACTCGCAGCTGAGGTGAAGAAGGCAAGGCCATGGTCTGCCTTCTTATTTCAGCTCTCGCTCTCAAAATACATTTAGAGCCATACTCTCCACATTTTTTTAACTGATGATTTTGCTGTTCAAAATGACCTCCAAGCATAATGGTGAGGTGCTGTCTTTAGTGAAAGAAGGCAGTGATGTGCCTTATGGAGGAAATACCTGTGTTGGATATTTCATATGTGCATGAGTTATATTGCTGTTCGCCATAAGTTCAATGTCAGCAATCAACAATTTATATTAAAAATGGTGTCCTGAAGCAGAAACACAACTAACATAAGGTATATATGATCGGCCGGCAAAAATATTGCAGATTGAAGCTCACAGGAAAGTAACCCCGTACCTCATCAATGGGGCAATGATTCTGTACTCATTAACTCAATACTTTTGATAACCTTACAGAGTATAACTACCTCAAAGAATAAGAGGAGATTGTATTTTGAAATTAGAGCCAAGATATAACAGTATTTTTTTAAAGGACTGGATGTGGGGTCTGAGAAAATGAGACATTAGGATTAACGCCAATGTGTTTGGCCTGATAAACTGGAAAGATGGAGACAGAAAAGCTAATGGGGTTTTTTTGAAAGCCCCTGTGGATTAGGAGCCACACACCTTCTAAACACTAGCTTGAACTTAAGTTGGTGATGTGTATAAGAAGACTGTTTCATGGCTGGATCAGAGCTGATGTAAGACACGTAGTCACTGAGATCCACGGAGAGGGGAGGCTCTCTGATGCCCAGCATGAGATGGTGGCGAAACTCAGGGGCCAAATGTCTGAGCTCTAGTGCCACCACTGTCCCCTTCAAGCTATCTCAGAATCGATCTTACAATTGAGACGACCCTTGAACAAGATTCAGTTCAGTTCAGTCGCTCAGTCGTGTCCGACTCTTTGTGACCCCATGAATTGCAGCATGCCAGGCCTCCCTGTCCATCACAAACTCCCAGAGCTTACTCAGAATCATGCCCATCGAGTCGGTGATGCCATCCAGCCATCTCATCCTCTGTCATCCCCTTCTCCTCCTGCCCCCAATCCCTCCCAGCATCAGGGTCTTTTCCAATGAGTCAACTCTTCGCCTGAGGTGAACAAGATTAAGAAGCTCTAAAAAAGGCTTAGCAATTGCTCCTCATATCTTATTAATTGTTATTATCTGGCTAAAATTACTTGAGATTTAACCTGAGGTCATCTTAATTTAAGACCTTTATATTTTTTTGGAGAAGAAGATAGAGAAGGAAAATTGCAGAGGAAGAGAATATGTGAAGGTGAAATTTCATTCATTCTAGCACATCTGCAGTGGGACCCTGAATGTCATGGAAATGAATTATTTAAAACTGGTGGGATGGTGGTGTCAGACTTTTATCTTTAGTCTGGTGGTTTTTAAAAATTATCAATCTGCTCACCAGATTTCCTGCCTTAAAAAATGTATATTTATAGTTTCTTATTGTGTCATAAAAAGCAGAATGTAAATAAGTAAGGTGGAGGGAGATAAGCCAAATGACAATCTCTTGCAGGAAATACAGCAGCCTGTGGCCATGCCATACTTAGAACAGAAGTGCATTTAAAGTCAGGAATGGGGAGGATTTTAAATCAAGCTAAAATGCCCTGCAGTGTGTACAGACATTTGAGTCTTAGTGCTAGATACTCAGGAAGAGCCTGGACAACAGATTCAAATTCCATATACCCAGGATCAAGTTCCAACTGAGATCCAGGAAATTCTCTTGTCTACAATCCCTCTGAGAAACATTTCAAAGGCAGTGAAATTTTCAACGTGGATCTTCTGTTCCTAGAACTATCTAAATCTATTTGGGGCTTGTTTCTCTAATAAATCATTCATTTATTTCTTAAATCAAAGCCCACTGAACGATTCAAAGCACAGAATACTCTTTTCCCCAAAAAGAGGTAACCTCTATTTTCTCAAAATTATGGAGCTAAATTGATGCTCTTGACTAAACTCCACACAGCTGTCTCCTTAACAAACAGCAGTTTGGAACATATAGAGATTTGACAAATTAGTCTAGTTACTGACCATGATGACACACTCTTTCTCTACCTGGACAAAGTGAAGAACACTGTAAGCATTGTTTCAGCATCCAATCTGTTTATAGCCACCTCACTTTCCTGTGTCTTTTTACAAAATATGCCAATCAGGTCAGATAACCTCACTGGATGTAACTTTCCATGCAGGCTGCACTCACCTTAAATAATTCTTGAACAGCCACTAGTGCCAAGCATTTGGGTAGGCACTGGGATATAAAGGTAAAAAAGAGAAGGCACAGACCTTGTCTTCAATGAACTTGGAATCCAGCAGGAAAACATAAAACTAAACCGGGGTTTACAACATGTTATAAGATATAGCAGTGCTGAGATGGTTGGATGGCATTATCAACTCAATGGACATGAATTTGAGAAAACTCTAGGAGATGGAGAACAGGGAAGCCTGGGGTGCTGCAGTCCATGGGGTCGCAAAGAATCAGACATGGCTTAGTGACTGAACAACAACTTAGCAGGGGTGGTGTTTCAAGAGCCAACTACAGGAGCAAGCAAACAAATCCTGCATTAGGAAAAAATTTATGAAAGAGATAGTCAAGCTGAGATCTAAAGGATGAAAGGAAATTAGCATGATCTGTGTGGAGGCTGGAGGGATGTGGTTTCATGTAGAAGGCAGGGTATATACAAAGGCTCAGAGGAAGAGAAACCCAGAAGTACAAGAAGATCAAGGAACTGAAAGAAGTTCAAAAACCAGAAAGACTTTAACAAGCCTTGTAATAATACAAGGTCAGCATCTGGTTTTCTAAGTATTAGCACATAAGCTCAAACTGCCTTCTATCTGAGATATAGTGCAGAAAAAAGGAATTGAGGGAGGAGAGTTTAGGGAGCACAAAATCCATGCACTCCGTTGAGCGGTTACCATTCGATTATTGGATCCTTTGAGACCACAAGAAATCTATATGTGTTTGGATCACATTTCCCAGCCTCCCATGGGGCCTTCACCAAACATGCTCTAATGTTCATCTCGTATGTTTTGGAGGCACTATAAAAACAGGAGTCTCATGAGGTCTTTTTAGTATTACTTGTGAAAGTCAGTATTGACATAAAGCCAATGTGCCCCCAAATTAAAGACATTTCTAGCAGAATTCAGCGAAAAATTTTCTTTGCCCTCATGGATTCCTGTAGTAATTTTTACCCTTTCCTATAATGAGAGCTGTATATTAATATCATGTTTAATTTTTTTGCAGCCATGGTTTTCACTTTGGTTTAAAAGACTCTCAGAACTAAATTTTCAACACAAGGGCCATTTTACCCTTTAACTTTCCATAGGCTTTTAAATTCTCTGTCAGATGACCTCAACCTTACATGCCCCCTCAAATTCTCCTGGACTTACATGACCGAAGGGCTACTGGCCAGCCACTCATTCCATTCCTGAAAGGCTCTGCTCAACGATCATCTCTGTTATCAACATGACACAGGCATGACCCAAAGCAGCCACCTCAGGCTAATGCCACACAGTTCTGCCTCCCACACTGAAGTTGCCCCGTTGGCACTGAAATGAGTCATCCTTGGATGTGTAATATAGAAAAGTGGAGGCGTTAAAGTCCCAGAAACAACCTCTGACCAATACAAGACAAGGGCTCGTGGGGAATCTCTTCTTTTGTCTACCTGACAGTCTCTGAAGAAGTGCCTCTGAGATCAAGGGTCAGTTGCACTTGATACCAAGGGTGACCGGTTCTTGCCAGACGCCCCCTAGTGTTGGCTCCCCCTTTTCCATGCCACACTTCCCTCTCTTGCTTCCCTAAGATTCTAGTTCCCAATAAAGTATTAGCACTCATTGCTTCCCCACCCTGTTTCTAGGAAACTAGGCCTAAAACAAACATTCCCCCGCACCGGCCCCGATTCTTAGGAGTCATTCTCTACTACTTTATTAACCATATTGCATGCATCTTTTGTGTTTACTTCATCACATTCTTTTTGAAAATTTGTAGACTCAAGATAAACTTATAAATAAGATCACAGTGAGCTTCATTTTGTATTAACTTTACAGAAATGGGAATCTGACTAAATTAAAGAGAGTATTTTTATTTCAATTCAGCTCAGTTCAGTCACTCAGTCATGTCCAACTCTTTGCAACCTTATGAACCACACCACGCCAGGGCTCCTTGTCCCTCACCAACTCCCAGAGTTTACCCAAACTCATGTCCATTGAGTCGGTAATACCATCCAATCATCTCATCCTCTGTCATCCCCTTCTCCTCCTGCTCTCAATCTTTAGCATCGGGTCTTTTCAAATGTGTCAGCTCTTTGCATCAGGTGGCCAAAGTATTGGAGTTTCAGCTTCAACATCAGTCCTTCCAAATTCCTCTAATAACAGTCCATTCGAAAATTCAAAGTACAGTCTAATGTGTTTTCAAAAAATGGGTAGCTTCTATTTTCTTGAAATGATTTGTTAGTTTGCTGCCAGTCTCTCTAAATTTTATACTTGTCTTCTTAACTGACTAGAATTTGTGTGTAGTTAAATTTTAAGAAATTTTTCACTTAATCTAAATATTCCTACAGATAGACTGTGTAAGGATTTTACAGATATCACAGCCAACGAGCATTTTCTTTTTTCTTTTTCTATATAATGAAGTGCATTTTGTTAGGAAGAGTATTTGAAGCTTTAGTTGCAAATAAAGTACAATTAATTTTTCATTTAGCCACATATTCTTTTTTCTGTATTTTTTCTAGCCTTAAGATTAGCAGTTGGAGAATAGTAATTTAAATAATCTGTTTCTTTGTACTTGTTTTTCAGGAATACCTTATTTTATGCTGTAGAAAACCATTGTGGAATATCAGCAAGTGTCTCCTTCCCCACTCCTGCTGGATAATACTGTATATGTAAGCAAGTATGTATTGCTGAGCTGGATTTTTTTTTCCCAAACAGGTTTTTTCCCTGAAGTATGAATAGAGTACTCATATTCATAGACATAGAAAGTAAAATAATGGCTCAGGGGTTGGGGATAAAGGAGAATGGGAGGTTATTATTAAATTGACACAGTTTCAGTTTTACAAGATGAAGAGTTGTGGAGATGGACTGTAGCGATGATTGCACATCAACAAAAATGTATTTAATACCACTGAACTGTGTACTTAAAAATGATTAAGGTTGTAAATTTTAAGCTCTGTATATTTTACCACAATCAAAATGAAAATTTAGGAAAAAGTTTTAATAAAATTGTACAGTAGTCAGTACTAGAGAAAAAAGATGAATGAACTTACACTGAAATACAGAAGACAAAACATAATTTAAATATAAAGAGTAAGCTAGGTTTTTTATGTGTTCTGTAGAAAGTACTAGGGTAGCATGGATGCAGAGTTATGGGAGTGAAGAGCATTGTTCATTGCGAATGGAAATTGGGGTGGGTGGGAACCAGGGCAGCAATATCTTCAAAAGCTTCATAGATAAGTTGATGTTTGAGATGGCCTTGAAAAGAGAATAAGAATTTAGAAAGATAGCAGAGAAGACATTCCAAGCAGAGGAATAGGAATACAAATGAAGCATTTGTAAATGAGAAAAGTTCTCTCTGGTTGAACTCTAGGAACAATGGAAGAGAGTGGTAGGGGATGATATGAATGGAATAGAAATGGTGACTACACTGTCTACCATGTTAGAGGCTGTGGATTTCATTTTAAATCAATGCTCTTAATGAGAAATGGGCATCAGAATCACTGATAGAGCTGTCACACATAAATATGCCAATATTTATCACTGCAAATTTGGTTTAGTTTATATACAGTGGAGCCTGGGCTTCTGCATGCTGTCAAGTCTCGACCATGATTCCCAGAATCTCCACTATGAGAAACGAGACATTATTGAAGGTTTTACTTTTCAGATGAGAGATATGTTACTTAGCTCTGATAACAATATAATGGATGAACCGGAGAGGGTGGGGCTTGCTGGTAAGCACACAAAGCAGAAAACTGCTAAAGCGCTGAGAGCTAAGGTTCCTAAATAACTCATGACAGTCTGAATTTAGACAGTGGCTGGAGGGACAAAGGCATTCAAAAAATCAAAACTACTGAATTTGGTAGTCAGTAGGATATAACAGGTTCAGTTTAGCTCATTCATGTCTGACTTTTTGCGACCCCATGCAGCATGCCAGGCTTCCCTGCCCATCACTAGCTCTCAGAGCTTGCTCAAACTCATTTCCATCGAGTCAGATATGCCAGCCAACATTCTCATCCTCTGTCATCCCCTTCTCTTCCTGCCTTCAATCTTTCCCAACATCAGGATCTTTTCCAGTGAGTTGGCTCTTTGCATCAGGTGGCCAAAGTACTGGAGTTTCAGCTTCAGCATCAGTCCTTCCAATGAACATTCAGGACTGATTTCCTTTAGGATTGACTGGCTGGATTTCCATGCAGTTCAAGGAACTCTTAAGAGTCTTCTCCAACATCACAGTTTGAAAGCATCAATTCTTTGGTGCTCAGCCTTCTTTATAGTCCAACTCTCACATCCATACATGACTACTGGAAAAACCATAGCTTTGATTAGATGGACCTTTGCTGGCAAATTAATGTCTCTGCTTTTTAATATGCTGTCTAGGTATATTTTCTTCCAAGGAGCAAGCATCTTTTAATTTCATGGCTGCACTCACCATCTGCAGTGATTTTGGAGCCAAAGAAGATGAAGTCTCTCACTATTTCCATTGTTTTCCCATCTATTTGTCATGAAGTGATGGGACCAGATGCCATGATCTTAGTTTTCTGAATGTTGAGTTGTAAGCCAACTTTTTCACTCTCCTCTTTCACTTTCATCAAGAGGTTCTTTATTTCTTCTTCACTTTCTGCCATAAGGGTGGTTTCATCTGTGTATCTGAGGTAATTGATATTTCTCCCGGAAATCTTGATTCCTGCTTGTGCTTCATCCAGCATGGATTTCACATGATGTACTCTGCATTTAAGTTTAATAAGCAGATGACAATATACAACTTCGATGCACTCCTTTCCCAATTTAGAACCAGTTTGTTGTTCCATGTCCAGTTTTAACTGTTGCTTTTTGACCTGAATACAAATTTTTCAGGAGGCACATTAGGTGTTCTGGTATTCCCATCTCTTGAAGAATTTTCCACAGTTTGTTGTGATCCACACAGTCAAAGGCTTTGGCGTTGTCAATAATGCAGAAGTAGATGTCTTGTATTCTCTTGCTTTTTTGATGATACAACAGATGTTGGCCATTTGATCTCTGGTTCCTCTGTCTTTTCTAAATCCAGCTTGTACATCTGGAAGTTCACAGTTCATGTACTGTTGCAGCATGGCTTGGAGAATTTTGAGCATTACTTTGCTAGCATGTGAGATGATGTAACTGTGAGGTAGTTTGAACATTCTTTGGCATTGCCTTTCTTTGGGATTGGGATGAAAACTAA
Source organism: Odocoileus virginianus (assembly GCF_023699985.2). NCBI lineage: Eukaryota > Metazoa > Chordata > Mammalia > Artiodactyla > Cervidae > Odocoileus > Odocoileus virginianus. The sequence continues at coordinate 47,839,489 of NC_069687.1, read as the reverse complement.
CCTTTTCCAGTCCTGTGGCCCCTGCTAGCATATTGAGTACAGCACTTTCAGAGTATCATCTTTTAGGATTTGAAATAGCTTGACTGGAATTCCATCACCTCCACTAGCTTTGTTCGTAGTATCCTTTCTAAGGCCCACTTGACTTCACATTCCAGGATGTCTGGCTCTAGGTGAGTGATCACACCATCTGGTTATCTGGGTCATGAAGATCTTTTTTGTATAGTTCTGTGTATTCTTTCCACCTCTTCTTAATATTTTCTGCTTCTGTTGGGTCCAAGCTATTTCTGTCCTTTATTGTGGCCATCTTTGCGTGAAGTGTTCCCTTGGTATCTCTAATTTTCTTGATGAGATCTCTAGGCTTCTCTATTCTATTGTTTTCCTCTATTTCTTTGCATTGCTCATTGAGGAAGGCTTTGTTATCTCTCCGTGCTATTCTTTGGAACTCTGCATTCAAATGGGTATATCTTTCCTTTTCCCCTTTGCCTTAAGCTTCTTTTCTTTTCAGCTATTTGTAAGGCTTCCTCAGACAACCATTTTGCCTTTTTGCATTTCTTTTTCTTGGGGATGGTCTTGATCCCTGGCTCCTGTACAATGTCAAGAACCTCCATCCATAGTTCTTCAGACACTGTCTATCAGGTCTAATCCCTTGAATCTATTTGTCACTTCCATTGTATAGTCGTAAGGGACTTGATTTAGGTATACCTGAATGGTCTAGTCATTTTCCCTACTTTCTTCAACTGAAGTCTGAATTTGGCAATAAGGAGTTCATAATCTGAGCCACAGTCAGCTCCTGGTCTTGTTTTTGCTGACTGCGTAGAGCTTCTCCATCTTTGGCTGTAAAGAATATAATCAATCTGATTTCGGTATTGACCATCTGGTGATGTCCGTGTGTAGAGTCGTCTCTTGTGTTGTTGGAAAAGGGTGTTTGCTATGACCAGTGTGTTCTCTTGGCAAAACTCTGTTAGGCTTTGCCCTACTTCATTTTCTACTCTAAGGTCAAATTTGCCTGTTACTCCAGGTATTTCTTGACTTCCTACATTTGCATTCCAGTCCCCTATAATGAAAAGGACATCTTTTTTGAGTTCTAGAAGATCTCGTAGGTCTTCATAGAACTGTTCAACTTCAGCTTCTTCAGCATTACTGGTCGGGGCATAGACTTGGATTAGTGTGATATTGAATGGTTTGCCTTCAAAACGAACAGAGATCATTCTGTAATTTTGAGGTTGTACCCAAGAGCTGCATTTTGGACTCTTTTGTTGACTATAATGGCTAGTACATTTCTTCTAAGGGATTCATGCCCATAGCAGTAGATACAATGGTCATCTGAGTTAAATTTGCCCATTCCAGTCCATTTCACTGATTCCTAAAATGTCAGTGTTCACTCTTGCCATCTCCTGTTTGACCACTTCCTATTTACCTCGATTCATGGACCTAACAATCCAGGTTCCTATGCAATATTGTTATTTACAGCATGGGACTTTACTTCCATCACCAGTCACATCCATACTGGATGTGTTGTGTATGTGAACCTGGGGAGTTCATCTTTCAGTGTCATATCTTTTTGCCTTTTCATACTGCTCATGGGGTTTTCAAGGGAACAATACTGAAATGGTTTGCCATTCCCTTCTTCAGTGGACCACGTTTTGTCAGAACTCTCCACCATGACCTGCCCTGCTTGGGTGGCCCTACATGGCATGGCTCATAGTTTCATTGAGTTAGACAAGGCTATGGTACATTGTAACAGGTAAAGAGAGAAAAATCAAACTTAGAACTCAGATTTCAACAGCAGGCAACTGGGTGCTGGTGGACTCATTAACTGGGATAGTAAATACTGGCATAGGTATTAACTACAGTCCTAAAAGATGATGCTGTGAAAGTGCTGCACTCAATATGCCAGCAAATTTGGAGAACTCAGCAGTGGCCACAGGACTGGAAAAGGTCAGTTTTTTTTGCAGTCCCAAAGAAAGGCAATGCCAAAGAATGTTTAAACTACTGCACAATTGCACTTATCTCATACTCTAGCCAAGTAACACTCAAAATTCTCCAAGCAAGTCTTCAGAAGTACGTGAACCGAGAACTTTCAGATGTACAAGCTGGATTTAGAAAAGGTAAAATAACCAGAAATGAAATTGCCAACATCCATTGGACCATGGGAAAAGCAAGAGAATTCAGAAAAACATCTAATTCTGCTTCACTGTGTACCCTAAAGCCCTTGTATGGAACACAACAAACTGGAAAATTCTTCAAGAGATGGGAATACCAGACCACCTTACCTGCCTCCTGAAAAATCTGTATGCAGGTCAAGAAGAAACAGTTAGAACCAGACATGGAACAACGAACTGGTTCCAAATTGGGAAAGGAGTATGTCAAGCCTGTATATTGTCACCCTGCTTCTTTAATGTAAATGAAGAGTATATCATTCGAAATGCCATACTGTATGAGGCAGAAGCTGGAATCAAGACTGCTGGGAGAAATATCAATAATCTCGGATATGCAAATTACACACCCTTATGGCAGAAAGTGAAGAGGAACTAAAGAGCCTCTTGATGAGGATGAAAGAAGAGAGTGAAAAGGCTGGGTTAAAATTTAACATTTAAAAAATGAAAATCATGGCATCCAGTCCTATCACTTCACGGCAAATAGATGAGAAAACAATAGAAACAGTGAGAGACTTTATTTTCTTTGGGCTCCAAAATTACTGAAGATGGTGACTGCAGGCATGAAATTAAAAGATGCTTGCTCCTTGGAAGAAACATTATGACAAACATAGCATAATATAAAGCAGAGACATTTCTTTGCTGGTAAAGGTCTGTCTAGTCAAAGCTATGGTTTTTCCAGTAGTCATGTATGGATGTGAGAGCTGAACCATAAAGAAGGCTGAGCACCAAAGAATTGATGTTTTTGAACTGTGGTGTTGGAGAAGACTCTTCAGAGTCCCTTGGATAGCAAGGAGATCACATCAGTCAATCCTAAAGGAAATCATCCCTGAATATTCATTAGAAGGACTGATGCTGAAGCTCCAAAACTTTGACCACCTGATGCAAAGAGCCGTTAGAAAAGACCCTAATGCTGGGAAAGATTGAAGGCAGGAGGAGAAGGGGACGACAGAGGATGAGATTCTTGTATGGCATCGCTGACTCAATGGACATGAACGAGCAAGCTCTGGTAGATAGTGAAGGACAGGGAAGCCTGGCGTACTGCAGTCCATGGGGTCACAAAGAGTCAGACACAACTGAGTGGCTGAACAACAACACTAACTACAACATCTGGCAGATGGACTGTCAAAGAGGAGGTGCTCAATACCCGCTGAATGAATGAAAGATACCTAATAAACCAATGATCATACAATTGTGGATGAGAACATGAGTAAGTAGGGCTGATTTATGGATAAACTTTGTTGAGTTTTGACAGATATGTATATCTAGGGGAGGCAGAGTAGGAGGTTGTGAAAAAGAAATGCATAACAGAGGGTACCAGCAAACAAAAACCCCACAAAGGTTAGAAAGTTTACGCTCAGTTCCAAAAACAGTACAAGGTTCAGTTTAGCTTTAGAATAGTGAGAGATGAGACTGTAAAAAATATGGGCTCCATGATGTTCTGTGTCTGAAAGCCAGTCTGAAGAAGCTTTAATTAATTAAGGAGGTGACAGTGAGTCCTGGCTATTGAGCAGGGGGTCTTCCACGATCTTTAGGATCACTTTCTTTTGGGAAACTTTTATAGCAGCACTGGGATAGGATGGATTGGAATGGGAAGAAATCTAAGGGGAGGAAGATCGGTTAGAAGGATATTATGAAGGAAGAAGCAAAGATCAGAAGTCCTGACGGTCACGTGGTTTGTCAGGCAGGAACAGATTCAAGGGATATTCAGGAAAAAGTCAACATGCAAGCTCAGGCGCCAGATTGGGATGGACGGAAGTTAGAGTATTGAGATGGAATCTGGGTGACAAAGCATTGTCGCCTCAATGAACAGCAAAAACTGAAGCCAGGAAGGTGAGCAGTTTCAGGGGAGGACAAGTGCTTCTGAGATGCCAGAAGGAGACAGCAGGACATGGAACACTGCACTTCAGAAGACAGACTGGGGCCCCACAGTTAAAGTTGGGAATCACCTGATATAAGTGATGATGATATATGTCAATGGATAAGATGGCCAAGGAAACAGAATGAGCCCAGGAAGAAAAAGCCAGGAGTGGATGCTTACCCTTGGCTGGGTGAGGCGGGAAGTGAGTTAGGAAGTAGAAAGAGGAGCAGTCAGAGAGAGACAAGATTAATCTGGGAAATGTGCTTCTAAGAGGACAGGAGACAGCTTCAAAGGAAACAGTGGGTCAATAGAGCCAAATAGAGAGCTGGAGCAGAAGAAGAATTGACAGGGGAGGTAGCTGGTCAGGGCTGCAGAGGGAGGGCGTGGAGGGAAGGCATGGAGGAGGGCACGGGGAAGATGTACTTTTCCATAGTGTTTCTAATGCGAGAGTCAGGGGTAGCACTGGGATGGCTCCCACACTGTTATCCTGTGGGTTCATAGAACCCAGGAGATCCATCTCTTCTCAGCAGTCACTGGAAAAACGGGTCACAAGTATGGGTACAAATCAGTTTAAGAACCCTGAGATCTGAAATCTAATTCATGAACATTCCCGGGTCTTATCCTGTCCTGAGAGGAAACAGTCAAAGTTCAAATGACCGTTTTGTACAGTAGCGTGTGTGCCAGAGCTATGGGCGGCACTGGGTAGCACCGCAGTATAACTGAAGCAACCATTCTCTTACTAATTTGAAATGCTACTTTTATCGGAGAGTAAATCCCAAATGGCTTTGTGTCTATACCTGGACTCTCGGTTTCATTTCATTTTGTACCAAACCTCCTGGTATTTGATTGGGATTGCCTTGAGTTCATGAATTTATTTGTGAAGAACTGGCATGTTTTACAATATTCAGTCTACTAAAAAGAGGGGGGTACTTAAGCCTTCTTCTATGCTGTTTAGTGAAGATAAGTACTTTTTCATAGAGGTCCTAAGCTTGTCTTTTGAATTACTATTGTTAGTGGTATTAGTATTATTTTTTGTATTTTAAGTGTGTGTGTGTGTGTAAATAAGAAGGATGTAGGTGCTTTCTCAGATAAGCAATATGAATTTTAAAAAGCAATCTAAAGCAAATGTAAATCTTTAATAGCATCTGACCTTCACTGAGGGCTTCCCAAGTGGCTCAGTGGTAAAGAATAGGCCTGCCAATGTAGAGATGCAGGAGACATGAGTTCGATCCCTGAATCGGGAAGATCCCCTGAAGGAGGAAATGGGAACCCACTCCAGTATTCTTGTTGTGAAAATTCCATAGACAGAGGAACCTGGTGGGCTACAGACCATGAGGTTGCAAAGAGTGGGACATAGTTGAGCGACTGAGCATGACCTTCACTGAGCTGATACACAGGTAAATAAATCATTTTGGATAAGACTGTTATTAAAATAGAAAAAAATGTCATTTATTTTACCAGTACATTGCTAGTTTTTCCTTCAGTAAGACAAGCCGTGGCTATGTATGTTAAAATGTGGAGTCTGTTGAGCCCTCCCCATCCCCCGCCCTGCAAATCACATTTATCACTGGTATTGTCACATGGTTTGATGTAACTGGGAGTAAAGAAAGGTTTCAGTTTTATCTTTTTCTTCATCCCAGTCCTTTGGAAATTTTCAGTCTGAAAAAAACGTAAAACTATCTAACAAGTCCAGATAAGGAGTCAGGGAACTTTTACTGTAAACCGCCAGAGAGAAAATGTTTTAGGCATGTGGGCTCTACGGTCGCTGTTGCAGCTACCTAGCTCTGTTGTTGTACATGAATGCGGCCATCGACAATAAGTAACTGAGACTGGTTGTGTTTTAAGAAAAAATTTAAAAATATTTATTTATTTATTTGGCTGTACCGGGTCCTACCTGTGGCATGAGATCTTCTATCTTCATCATGGAATCTTTAGTTGTGGCATGCAAACCCTTAGGTGCAGCACATGGGATCAAGTTCCCTGACCAGGGACAGAACCTGGGGCCCCTGCCTTGGGAGTGCAGAGTCCTAGCCACTGTACCACCAGGGAACCCTTCTAACAAAACTTTCATTATAAAACCAGTGGTGAGCCAGTTGTGGTGCATAGGCCAGATCTGGCCTATGGCTCATGGTTTCTAGATCCCTAGTTTAGACCAGTATACTTCCAAATTTTTCATTATCTGTGCTTCAAAAAAATTGAAAGCAATGTACTTGTCCCCATGGAACTAAAGACGACAGGATGCAAAGTGCTGGAGTGAACAAAACAGAGCAAAATCACCAAAATGATTTTTTATCAATACTCCCATAATGAGTCTGAGCATAGATAGCCTTTATCGGCTTTCTGAAACACAGCTGGGATCATAGTATATAAAAAATATACATATTATATTGTGGTGTGGTCACTGCTTTGAGGAGACAGAAAGAGTTGAATGAAAACAGAAAATCATCATTATTAGTAACGGGAACATTTGCTGTTACTTACCAGTCCTGTACTGCATTGAAGGATTCTTCATTTGTGATGTCATACATTAAAATAAAGCCCATGGCCCCGCGATAATAGGCTGTGGTGATAGTCCTGTATCTTTCCTGGCCTGCTGTGTCCTACAAAATAAAAATAACAATCTCTCAAAAACTGAAGCAATATGTCTTTTGGGGAGTGATTAATTATTCCCCAAATAGTCATACAGAGAGTTTACATTGTACTTGCAATGTCTAGCTGTACATGTTTTTCAGTCTTGTTTTTCCTAATCGTTTTCATAGGGCAGCTCTGCAATATTATGAGAAAATCTTTTTGGGGGTTAAGGGGTAGCTCAGAGTACCTCCTACATTTGTTCACTCCCATTAAGCAACACCTAACTATAGAAAAGAAGATAGTTCGTACATATCAAAATCTGTGGCTTTTTGTATAGTTTAAAACCAGGGGAGTACATTAACTCCATCATTATGTACTTACTGTCTATCTGTAAAGTACAAGCCTCTGTGGAGGGAAAAAAGAGATTTAGGAAAAAGTGTCTGCATTTAAAAACTTGCAGTGTAGTTCCAGTTGTTCAACAGTAAAAAATGAGAATAAAAATACCTGCTTTGTATGAGTGTTTGAGTTGAACTTATGAGGAGTTCCCAGTCGCCCATTAGAGAGCCAGGGGGACATGCACAAACCACTGAACCTCTATGAACTTGAGTCCCCTAAAGTCTAGCATGCTTATTAGGGTGACATGATATAATGTATTGGAAGTGCTTCATAGAGCCTGACACTCAAAAGTGGCCAATAAACAGCAAGAACTGGCTGTTACTCCTGAAATTTGGGGAGGTTAAATCTAACACAGGATGGCACATGGCAGCTTACAAATGCAGGTGTTCAGAACCTGCAAAAGAGCCACATGCAGCAGGGAAAACCAAGAGTTAGAGGCATCCCTGAAATGACCTGTATTTGCCATGGACACTGCACAGTGTAGCTGAAGAACTTATTATTCAACTAAGTCTCGCCTTTGTCTTCTTAGGACCTGGGGTATCACTTAAAACCCAGTGCTCCCTGGTTCCCCTCTTCGCCACTTTCCCAGGAGATTGGACTCTGATTTCTCCATCCTAGTATTCTAGGATTTTAAAAGGACCGAGATGTTACCTTCTTTCTGACTTCAGTCTGGGTCCTCTTTCCTCCCTTCTCCCAGAGATGCCTCCTTTGTAAACAAAATGGATCCCATTTCCAAGCCCTGAAGGGAAAGCTGATGTGTTGGATGATACAAGAAGAGGTTCCTTTCACATCAAAATGAAATGTACATCTCCTGGGTCTCAAACAGATTCTCGCTGGACATGCCATTCCTTGCCCGTAGCCCCCCTCCCACTCAGATGCATACACGACACCTCAAACTAACAGCAGGAAATTCAAGACTGCTCACAGTTTTCTCCTAATTTGTGTGATTTATTCTATTTGGCCCCTGAAAACTCAGAGAAGGGTGACTAAAGAGGCCAAGGAAATCAGCAAATGATTTCAGGAGAATGTGGGGGTGTGAAATAAAGCTTGAAAATTAGCAAAGGGTATGACTGTGCATGAAATCAGAAACAATTATATTCTAGCTTGTGGAGTACGGATAAGACTGGCCTGATTAGAGGTATTTATTAGGTAATGTTATTGAAATAAGTTTCCAAAGGTAAGATGAAAAAGATTATGGTACTCAAAATAGCAAAAATGAACCAGAACAAGCAAGGAAGGTCTTTCAGAACATACCACTAATTGGCAGAAAACAAAAAGAAAGTCTAGATTTCACCACATGAAAATCTGACCATTTCTTGAATACAGGAAAAAAACTCTTAAAAATAAAATTGAAATGATGTGAATCAGGTAATATTTGATTATTTTACTGTACTTTGCTTATCATTTTATGAATATGAATGTGTAGATGTTAGCAATAACCTTGGATATCAAAAACTGCATGTAATTGGGACAAATGTACAAATTTATCAGACAGGAAGAATCCAATCTTCAGCTTATTTGGATATTCTTGGATATTCATTGGATCTAATTCCATTAACAGTATATCCAGTTGTTAAGTAAAGAGGAAAGTTAGAGAATGAAATGAAATGGTGTTTAAAAAGCAAGGTATAATCAGAGATTGTGTAATATATTTTAGCTCTCTGGGGGACACAACCCCTTACAACTAGTCATCCTATTTTAAAACCTGGGCACTTTTTCTTGGGTTCATAATTTTTCAGAATACATTATCTATAAAATAACCTTTTTTTCCCCTACTGTGAGGTAACTTTAAAAAGCTTTCTTTATCTCTTGGTAAAATTGACTGAGTAGCCTTCTTATAGGTTGGGGACCACTTTCTGCTGCCTTTTCTAGACAATAGACAGCTTTCCCCTAATTTCTCATAGGAGAAAACAGCCAATATGCCCGAGCCACTGTTAAAAGGTGACCCAGACCCTTCCTGTCAAGCATGTCTTCAACACAGGCACTGAATAATGTTGTGTTGAAAAACTATGACATTATCTCTTTCTTCTTGACCTCCTTCAGTGATGGCTTCCCTTTTCATAAGATGTTAATTTTATTTTGACAGTAAAGAAACTAGGTCTAGTGTTATAAAACACATCAACTTCACACTGTGAGTGTGTTTCATCTTCAAGGGAGCAGAAATCGAGGTTGTGTTATATTATGATTGAGATGTTACAGGAAACCACAGGGTCACACAGCCGTATGTACCAAAATTTAAAAATAGAGAGGGGGACAAAAACAGCTTTCAAGAAAAAAACAAAAAAACAAAAAAAAAACAGAAGCTTTCAGACAGCAGTTAAGTCACAGCAAGGGACAGGATCTTCCACAGGATTCTGACTTGAACCCAGAAACACAATCTAATTTGAGGTAGTTGTCACCTAAAAGCTCTCAAGGAGACTAGGAAATTGCACCAAGTAAAGGACATGTAGTAAGAAACACAAAGAGGAAATTTTCTTTCCAGATGCAAAGAAAATAAAGAGTAAAACTAAGCTAATAAACAGACACTAAATTGGCTCTGCATTGATTTTGAGCATTGAAAACAATTTTAGGATTCCAAACTCATCAGCACTTTCTGCCCCACTATATTAGGAAGAAAAAGGAGTCAGAAAAAAAACACCTCATTACATCTGACATTTATTAATAATGATAGAAGGTTATACTAGAAAGATAATAACATTTATAATGTCAAGTGCCACTAATGTAATTAAATGTGAGAATCTTGAAAGGTAGCTAAAATGGTACCTCTTCTCAATCTGCTCAGGAAAATGGCTCTAAACCCTGATTTCGCCTTGTTCCTCTTCCCAGTTGATTCTAATAACTGGAGGCGCCTGCTGGTTTTCTACAACTGTAGGCTTCTGGTGATTGAAAAATCACAATTGGAAATCTTTCGCACAAAAAAATGAGGGATAAAAATATGATTGGAAAATCAAAACTTTCTTCCAAGAGAGTTAGCTTTCATTTTCCTCTCTTTTAAGGAAAAATAAAATCATTTTAGCCGGCTTAAATATTTTGATTTCTCAATCATGCTCTTAGGAATTTTTGGCTTTAATGACAAGTTTGAGTAGCAAATACTTGAATACCTGTCAAGAAAAGAGCTCTAAAATGGAAAACATTAGCAGTTTGATCAGTAGTAGCTAGGAACATTTTCAGTTCTGAATTTTGGCATTTTTGTCTGTTTTTGCCTTATGTTTTCTTTCTCTGATGAAACATTTTATTTTTTTAACTGCACGTAGTGTATCCTCAATCACTTTTGAAGTCACACAGAGGTAATGTGTAGTTTTAGACTGAGGAAATAGCTTTCATTTGTAAGATCTGGATTATATTGTAATTTGCTTTCTTGTTCTGGTGGTTATTTCTCTCTGTATTGAATTAAACAGAAAATGGAAGTGACCATTAGTAAAGAAACAGAACTCAAATAATATCACTACCATCAAAATACATTTTATTGAGTGTCTAGACAAAGAAAAATGGATTGAAGGACAGATACATGGTGAAGTAGGTCATTTTATAGGTGGAGAAATCAAATCAGAACACATTGGTGTTAACCAAAGGAAATAATATGTAATAATCCAAAGAGGAAATCAGTAGCAATGTACAGTAGGATGAGAACACTGAAACATAAGACGTAAAACACATTTTATTTAGTGAGCTTCCAAATAGATACAAATATGTGAAATAAAATAAACAGTCAATTAGCATTGAAGCAAGTAGTGATATTTTAACTTGGACCTTGCTACCTTTTTACCTACAGGAATTATTTTGAATTATCAAAGGAAGATTAATTATGCTCAATATAATTTAATATTAATGATTATTGGTTGATTGATTGATTGAATAAACAATAAGGGAATACCTATTCCAGTTACAAACTATGGTAATACTTATTAAATTTATCTATTCTACACACATTTTTATATATTTAACAATTCTACACTTTAAAAGCACTTCATTAATCAGGATATCCTATTCCTTACATGTCTATAAAATATTAGACATATATCATTTCTAAAATCCCAGACAGCATGGCAGTTTAAAATTGTAATTGAGAGCATCTCCAATTCAGTCTCAGTTATGGGTTGTATTGTGTTCCTCCCAGAAGATATGTGAATTCCTACCCCTAGAACCTGTGAATGGGATCTTGTTTAGAAGTAGGGTCTTGGCAGATGTGATCCAGTTAGGATGAGTTCATAGTGTATTATGGTGGATTCTAATCCTGTGACTGGTGAAAGGAAAACAGACCAGAGAAGGCCATTTGAAGCCAGTAGCAGGGACTGGCGTGATGTAACAACGAACCAAGAAACATCAAAGATTGCTGGGAAGCAGCAGAAGCTAGGAGACAGGCATGAAATGAATTTTCCCTCTGGAGCCTGAGAGAGCGCACAGCTCTGTGACACCTTAATTTAGGACTTCTAGCCTCCAGAACTGTGAGACAATAAGTGTTCTGTTGTTTTAAGCCACCCAGTTTGTGGCACTGCATTATGGCAGCCGTAGGAAACTAATGCAGTCACTGACCCCAGTTTGCAATCTGCATGATCAGGGCAAAAGCAATATAAATTTCACAGCTATCCACATACCCTTTACTACTTTACAGGAGAGAAAATACAGAAGGTTAACAGTGGTCTATTGGAGAACCCTAGAGTAGTCTCATGAAGATGTCATGCCAAAATGCATAATTATATTCCACTTATGAAAATTAATTCTACTCAAAAAAGCTGAGTTGATACATCTTATTGCTTTAAAAAAGTAGACCTTACTATATGTGAATACATACATATATTGTTAGGAGAAGGACAGAGCACACAGTCCCTTGACGTGATACATATTATATACTGCTTCATGCTGGAATTTCATCCCCACCTGATTGAGGTGCTGCTACAGAAAAACCTAAAGTCATAACACACTGAGACACGACCTTCCAAAACAACAAAAACAACAACATGTTGATTCTCATATATTACTTCTTTTATGTGCTATTACTTCCCTCCCAGTTGTATTTATTTTTTTCATTTCCATAAATAGGCAGGCATAAAGCAGCACGGAACACACTCTGATGAAAATAGTAAGCAAAACAGAGAGCTTAAATATTTTATGCTCTCTTGCTGCACGTTTATTTTTGGAATAAGAACTTTCTTCCTTACCGCAGGTAATCTTCCATTAAGATGAAATTTACAAACCATTTTTCCCTACTGATCTTTTATAAACAGTCACTATGAATTCATTTTCACACACTTAGTTATACAAGCATCTGTAAATCAAGCCCACATTTTAGAAGAGGGTTCTAATAAACTGGCTTCTAAATAATTCTTTGATCAATTCAGAGGTTTTTCCTACCTACTGTCCTTTATCCATCCTCGTCACACCAGCCAATTTTATTGATCCGATTTTCTTGGCATGATATTTAACTTTGAAACATTCAATCCTTCATTTTACAATGGCATCCACTTTCAAGTAAAACCTAATAAAACAAGCCTGAGGCACAAGGATAAAACTTGACCTATTATTTCTTGGCAGTGTTGCCATGGCAATCCATCTTTTCTGGAAGAGAGGAACAGTTGTATATAGCTCTCTTATAGGGGGCCTTAGACTCTACTGTCAGTGGGACCAAAACACATCTACCAATTGTGTGTTTCTGCTCACGAAAAGTTGGAGACACTTTTCAGAAAACACCATTTCAATGCTCAGATGAACTCTTTTCAAGACCTTTATAAAATTTATAATCAAAACCATGTAAAGACATCTTCATTCATTTTAAGAGCTTGTTATCTAAGGATGAGTAACACAAAGGCAGAGAAAGGCGCCATTTTCGCTTTCTTTCTAATTAATCTTTCTGACAGTCTTCTTCCCAGTAGGATTTTGATTATGTTCAACTTCGTCAAAACCTAGGGCATAAACATTTAAATGCAGGCAGCCCAGAGCTTTTCATCAAAATCAGTGATTGTCTTTCTTCACAGAATGCAGTTCAAATGCTTGCCATCAGATCAAGTGCTCTATATTTTAAAGGATAATAGGCTTTTGAGTGGGATTCTTAGTGTTGCCCTAAAATTGGGAACTAAAGGGGTGTGTGTGTGTGTGTGTGTGTGTGTGTGTGTACACATATGTGTGTGTGTATATATATATATATAATTATGACTGATTCGAGTTGTTGTATGGCAGAAACTAATGCAACATTGTAAAGCAATTTTCCTCCAATTAAAAAATAAATTAAAAAACTAAAATTAATTAAATTAAGGGGGGAAAAAAAACCCTCCAACCATATTCTTTAGAAAGGGATGGAGGTTTCACTCGCACATGTGCCAGTTGATAGATGGATGGATGCCTGCTCAGACAATGGAATTGCTGACCTTAGGTCTCTGAGACCTGAAGAGAGAGGCAGGGTGGAGGAGGGGAGGCAGTAGACAAGCCTGACTCCCCGCAGGTTAGCATTGCTAGGTTGGTGAGTTCCTCATGGATCAGTAAACACCACAGCAGGCAGCTGCTCTCGAGACATCTTGCATGAACCTACCTCTGAGAAGGCTGTCTCCTGGATGAGGTGTGGGAGGCGAAGAGGATTACTAGCAGAGGCAGGAGGGGCTGAATGAAGGTTAAAAGGGAAAGAACCTGAGCCAGCCTTCCTTGTCAGAGCACTGAGCAAGGACAGCCCTGCAAGGCTCCCTGAAGCTCCCACAGGAGGGAACCAGCGTTCGGGTGCGTGCCACGCGGAAGGTTACATGGGCTTAGCTGGAGAAGCCAAGAGGAGACTATAGCCCACAACTAGCTCTGGCAGATCATCTGCCTTCGCTGGTCTCTGAAGAGTAAGAACTAGAAAAAAGGGAGAACAGAAGAGATGAAAGAGTCACTCAAATCTCTCTTCCTATTACACTACCGATCTCTGGGAACATAGCCAGATTTGAGGGAAGAATATGAGTGCTAAATTGGGTATGACAAGAGGATTTTAAACTAGGATCAAAAATGCCAAGGTTTTAAAATAGACTAGTGTTTTTCAGAAAAGATTTAGGGTCACAGCAAAATTGAACAGAAGACAGAGATTTCTCATGCACCCTCTGGCCCACACCTGCATAGCCTGCTCTCCCATTATCCACACCCCCATCCTCACCAGAGCAGCACGTGTGTTATAGCTGATGATGCCACACCTACACTGGGGTCCACAGTTTACACGGGTTTGCTCTCGGTGGTATACATCCCATGGTTTGGACCATTTTACCATGACATTTATCCACCATTATAGAAACACACGGAGTAATTCCACTGCCCTAAAAATCTTGTCTGTGCTCTGCCTGAGCTTTTTTTTTAAGGAGAAAGACTAGAAATGGGATCTGTTCAAATTGTGGTTTGGGGATAGGCACAGGACATTGGACAGAGTATCACTGAAATCAGGGTTTAGATTAAAAAAAAAATACCAGTGCATGGTATTTAACACCAGTAGGTTCAGACTCTTCACCAAACTACCTACCAATGAAATATAACAATTACAACAACATGAAGAATACGGACTTAAGAAAAGTTTCACACATTTCAAAGCACATTCCCAAATATCATTCCAATTAATTATTTTCTCAGAGGAGACTATTTTATAGATGATGGAACTGAGAAATAAAGAGGTTAGGCATAGGTTCTATGTTTTTTCTATCAATCATACAAAAATGCTGCTTTCACATTGTTTTATTGCCCACCAAATTGTAAATGTTTGTTAAAGAATCTTGATCAGATAATTATGAGAAGTTATAAAACATGTAGGAGGTCATTATGGTTCATAATTTTACTTATCAATAAGTAATTATCAATACTTACAATAAGTAATACCAATTTTACTTATCTGAACTTTAAGGGAGAGCTAGTTTTTTGAATAAAACTCAGTCATATGTTGAATTGTTTAGGAATGAAGTATAATGATGTCTGCACCTAACTATGAAATACATTAATGAGAAGATGGATAAATGAATGGATAGAGGGAGATGGATCGACATGTGATAAAGTAAAATGGTAGAATCTAGGTTAATTGCACAATGTAAGTGATGAACATGTGTTTACCATAAAATTCTTTCAACTCCTCCCCTGCCAAAAGAGGTCAGGCACTGGTTCCAAGTCAAAGCAGTAGAAAATGACATGTTACACGAAAGTCCAGCTCTTCTCACACAAATTTAGTCCTCTTTCTGAATATCAGGCTGAAGATTGAAGAATTTACATTATATTTTTTCACTCTAGGTCTATGTTTGATATTATCACTTGGCTATTTAACACTTGTTCCATGTATGTGCTTTCAATCTTTGTCAACTTCATATTTTCAAACTTCATTCATTCTTCGAGCAATTGTGCTGTGTCTGGTCCCAATCCACTCTTTCAGGGCATGTTTTTCTCCTTTTTCTTTAGTCTGTGAATTTTCTTAAGTTTATCTTTGCAAGCTCCTTTCTCTGCCCACCTCTTGAAGGTTTTGCACAGGCTTCTGATCTTCATTCTCTCTCATCATCCTGTACCATACCATCTTCACAGTTTCAAAGGCAGCCTATAAATAGTTCTACCTCCCCTGGAAACCCTGACCACACTCTTGCTCCCCAGAATGATATTTCCATCAGTGTAACAGAGATAGCTCAAACTTATCTTGCTCAAATAAGTCAGTGCAATTCTCTTAAATTTACTATGTCACTAGCATTTTAAATCTTTTAACCACAACATCAAACTCACAGATTTTCTCCTCAGAATTTGGTCTATGAATACTAAATATATTTTTGCTGGGAAAAAAAAAAAAAAAAAAAACAACTATAGTTTAGCAGAGTATCCTATTGGGAGTCAGGTTCTAGCTGAATATTTGGCACTTGTGTGAACTTGGTTATCTCACTTGCCTCTCTGGGCTCTGATGTCCTCATCTGTAAATGAGAAAGTAAAATTTCTAAGTCTTGTTTCAGCTCTCAAGTCACAGAATGTCTTTAAATACATTTTCCCCTCTCACAGGATTTTTGGTCTAGTGCCTCAGTATCGTTTTACTGGTGAAATGTGTCCATTAATATTTACTCTAGTTACCAACATCTTTTCATGGTGGTGGTGGTTTAGTTGCTATGTCATGTTCGACTCTTGTGACCCCATGAACTGTAGCCTGCCAGGCTCCTCTGTCCCTGGGATTCTCCAGGCAAGAATACTGGAGTGGGTTGCCATTTCCTTCTCCAGGATATCTTCCCGACCTAGGAATTGAACCCGGTCTCCTGCATTACAGGCAGATTCTTTACTGACTGAGCTGTGAGGGAAGCCCAAAATCTTTGCATAGATATTTCCTATCTTATTTTATGATATTTGTGTTGATTTTCCTATATTTCTTTCTGTTCATTTCCTGCTTTCTCTTTGGTTGAATGCTTTTCGTTTTTCCCCTAATTTTATTCTTTTCTTTATTAGTTTGGAGGTTATACCTCTTATGTGAAGTGATTTTGTCAAATTTCAAAATATATGTTCAAAAAATTTAATTACATATTTATTTCCCCAAATCCAAGTATTTAGAATAATGTCATTCATTCTTTCTCATTGTACATAATAATATGTATGGTGGTCCATATTCTAATTATATCTTGACTTTTTACCCCCTATATTAGACATTATTATGTTTAACATAGACATTATTCACTTATATTTATCCTTATTTTCCAGTTCCCTGCTCACAATTTTTTTCTTACTGAAACTATTCTTTCATATTTCCGAAATGCACTCTTCAGAAATCTCACTAAAAGTCTTTTGGTAGTAAGCATTCTCTTCCTGCATGTCTGAATATGTATTTATTGAAATTATTCATGAATAATGTTCAAAAAATACATATTACTGGGTATAAATTCCAGTTATACTTTATTTGTTCTTTATAGCATTATGCTAAGGTTTATAGACTTAAGTTGATATTTAAAAATATGCTATCACTCTAATCATTGTTCTATTTTTAGGTAGACTCTTTTCTCTGAAGCTGTAAGTTTCCTTCACCTTTGGAGGTTTTCAGTTTCCATGATGTGGCTACACTTACAATTCTTTTATCTAGGTTGCTTTAGGTTCACTGTGATCCCTATTTTGAGAATTCTTGTCTTTCAAAATTTTAGAAAAAAATCCGGTCACTATCTATTCAAACTACTTTTGTCCCATTCTTTCTCCCCCCCCTTTACTTTGGACTTACAATTAGATAAGCAATTAGATATCAGATAGATAGGGTGACCCCACAGCCTGGACTGCCCAGGAATACCCCAGGGTATGCCCTGTGGTAGATCAGTGAACACTTAAATAATGAATTATTGACCCAAAAGTCTTCTAGAACTTTTTCAATTTAATTCATATTTGAAACCATGTCTGGATCAATAAAACAAGTTCATAGTTTCTGACATGGTTGCTGTCAGTTCTTAGGAGTTTGAAGAAAGGTCTGAAACAGTTCTAAAGGTCAGCTGAGTCATATGCTGTAAAACTTGTTAGTTTTAAAATGTAAGCAGAACTGGGTATAAAATATACGGCTGTTGCATGAGTCTGCCTCTGGAAGAGGAGTGTTTCTGTGCCTCCCAAGGCCTCTGTTCTCTTAAATCTTCACATTAGCATTCGGCTCATTTTTCTCTCTAAGCAGCTTTCATTTGTTACCTGTGCTGAGAAGGGATGTGTCACACATTGCAGATGAAGATCATAGGCTGGCATCTGACTCACAGAAGTGTTTCATTTGATTAACACAGTCATTAAAAACTTTTCAAGCCAACATTTAAAAACCTGGAGACTTTTACACAAAAGCCTAGACTTCCAATTTCTTTTGAAAAACGCCAAAAGCTGGTAACAAATTACTGTATGGCCACGGAGGCTGAAGCTGGTAGCGGCTGCCTCTCTTACATGCTCACCTGCCCTCCTCTCCTTCCTGATGCTGCCCATTCCCTAAGGAACTAACGTTTGAGCTCACTCCCCACCTACCGCCTTAAGTACTTCTGTTAATTCTCTGTAGGAAAGCATCCTATGTCTTCCTTTAAGCCTAAGGATGAAGTCCAAATTCCTTAGGCTCTTTTTCATTTGACCCCATCATCCCTTTCCAATTCTATCTTTACACTATCGTGTGTGTTTCTTCTTCTTTTTGTTCCCTTTGTGTCAGAATTTGACCAAGTTTCTCAACTTCTCCCTATGGTTTTCTGACTTCTGTGTCTTCTTGGGTGTTCATGCCTCCACATGCTTGTCCTCTTGATCTTGTGTTTATCTTCAGTAGAATTCAAGTATGTCTTTTTAAAAAAGTCTTATCAAATAGCTATTCTTATTCTTCTAGACTGTCTTAACCAAAGACTAAAACTTGTTCTTAACTTAGCCTAGGCAATTTAGTGCCTAGGTGAAATTTACATTTGGGGGCGGGTCAGGATTTATACAAGGAAAAAGTCAGGTTGCCTTAACAAATCAATATTCTGTCTGGGTTAACTTCTTACTAAAAACTATTCAAATTGTGTAAATCTATATTCCTAACATTGAACTGAGTACTGACAAAAATATAAAATATGCACCCATGTGATATAATCTCTAAATCAAAAAAATTACATTTCCCACAAACTGGCAAAATAAAGCACATAAAGTGATCTGAGCCCTGGCCGTATTAGCGGTGTTTATTGTATGGTGTGTACAGTATGTGCTAGAGGAATCAAAGAAGGGATCGACTGAAATGTGCTGGAAATGACTCCAGGAAAAGGTAAGGCAGTTCCTCAGGGATGGGTAGGTTTTGAAGGACAGAGGAAAGGTGGTTAGCAGACTCAACCACAGTGGGGATCGTGGAAAGACCACAGAAGGACAGGGAGGGAAGAGACTGGCACTGCTGTTTATTCTTTATATGTACCTACCTCAATCTCCCTGAAGGGGCTGAAACAATGTCTATTGTTACGTATTGCAACAAGGTTTTTGTTTGGCGTCTGAAAATTCACCAGGCATTGCAAATGGAGAGTATGATTCCCTAACTCCCCTTTAAACTATAGTATCTGGTTTGGGAGACTGAGAGCAGATCTATTTCTTCTAGAGCATGGAAGAAAGAAAATGTAATCTATGACTTAGTAACAGGTGGACTAAGTAATTCAAGCTCTCTGAATTTTCACTTTCTAGCAAAAATGTGGATAACATTTTCTACCTATATACCTCTTCATGGTTGTTGTAAGGATTAAATAAATAAACACACTGTAAAGTTTCTTGCACAAACTGGGTGCTCAATAAATGGGAACTTTTTTTCCTTTTCTTTTTTTCAAGAAGTAGCAATATGTAGAGGAAAGAATAAGGTCTTGGTGTTAGAACATCTGGGTTCCTATCCTGGCTCTGAGGCTCACCTGCTGAGAGACTTGAGAAATATCATTTAATCATGGATGTCCCTCAAGAATATCATACTGAGTAAAGTCAGTCAGAGAAGGGGATATACTGTAAAACATCCCTTATATGTGGAATCTAAAAAGAAATGATACAAATGAATTTACTCACAAAATAGAAACAGACTTAGAGGATGAACTTAGAGTTGCCATAAATTGCTGAGATGGGGAAGGATGGAGGACAGGGATAGTTAGGGAGTTTGTATATACTGCTATATTTAAAACGGATATCCAACAAGGATCTGCTACAGCACACGGAACTCTGCTCAATGTTATATGACAGCCTGGATGGGAGAGGCGTTGGGGGGCAAATGGACACAGTACACGTATGGCTGAGTTCCTTTGCTATTCACCTAAAACTGTCACAATGTTGTTAATTGGGTATATTCCAATACAAAATAAAAAAGCTTTTTTAAAAAAGAAAGAAGTATCACCTAATCTCTCTGAGAATCAGCTTCCTGATTTCCAAAATGAAATCAATAACTCATATTGAGTTGAGTTGCAAGCTGCAAATGACAAACCTTCTCTGTAAGCCGTATAGTGCTATAGGTAACATCATTATTATTGAACCTGTTAAGGACAGTAAAGAGTTGAAACATGTTAAATTCCATTAGAAAGTGTTTGTTTAAATGCAACTGGATTCCTCAGTAGAACATTGTTCCTTATTTCTCCCATCTCCCAGAGCAGAGAGAAAATAAAGGTAGATGTCCTTCAGAATCACTCAGAATGTACGTACCCTCATTTTTTCTCTTTACACTTCTTTACATAAAAAAGGAATGGAATTCAAAGGTGAAATACACAATTAAATTATCATGACGATTGATTATGCTTACTGATCTCTTTAAGATCCGATGCACAGCCTTACTTTTTATGATTGCTTTGACCTGCTTTGAGACAAAAGGTCTAATGAATAACAATGGTGGTTCAAGGTGAGAAGACTCCCACATTTCAAACTACTGCTCGCTGTAGTTGATAAGACTGATTGAACAACAAGTACTACGTCCCAACAAATAAGTCTCAAAAAATACATAGGAGAGAAGGGGAAATGAAAATGCAGAAACCAGACGCTAGAGAAATGGGAGTCGGTGTAGCATCTTACTATGTGCTCTGAGTCCAGAAAGAGAAAGCTCACAGCAGGCGCCTGGCTGTAGCAGGCCTGGGCAACCAGGATAAAGTGGCTGTCTGGCTCTGGAGGGAGCACTGGAAGGCCAGGGAGATGCATACTTTGGAAAGGCTTCTTGACTTGACCAGAAGCAGTTCTACTATCAATAATAGCAGTATTTCTCCGTTTGAAGTGGGTTCAATATATTTTTTCTTTATATACAACCTTTGTCTTAAATAATTTAAAATATATAATGAGATGATATTATATCCAAATGAAACATCTAAACATCAAGGCAATTTTGAGTGGTTGAGTATTGTTTCACAAGTTGTTAAGTCAGTAGAAAATATTAAGCTCATTGCCTGGCATGGGGCATTTTCATGTGTGGCCTTGTGACCTCACCTTTCTGTATGAGATTATATAGTATCAAATTTTATAAGGCATTAAGCCATCTGATTTTATAAGGGTCTCCTAAGATGAATGGTAACTGCAAATAAGCCTTGTAGATCGCATAGCTAAGTAGATGACAAACCCTGGCTTTTTGCCTATATTTTTGGTTATGATGAAACCATCAAAAAGTAGCTTCATTGCTATTTAAGCAATTCTCTCTTTTCTGTTCAGTTCTGAACAGACATCCACGTACAGCTGAGTCTGGGTCTTGGCTTCATAATTGTAGGAAATAAAATCAGAGGCAGAGGTCAGAGGCCGGCTACAAAAACGATTACAGGGTTAAAGAGAGATGTGCCCGTGGGGAGCAACTGAAGGAGCTTTATTAAGCCTCAGAAGTCTGACGTGTGACTTCCTACGAACTTTGAGTGTTTAAAAGTCTTTGTGATAGAGCATGGGAAGTGGTTCTTCTTTTATAAATCTTCATTCAAGACAGAACTGGACTTATGGGGACGGGGGTGGAAATGGGGCCTGGACACTTGACTACAAGGATTGGGGAAGCTGGAAAGGCAGACATCCTGCCAGGGCTGGCTGTGAGTTGTACAGCGTCCAGTGGGGAGTTAAAGGGACCAGTCAGGAGAGGAGAGTTCCGGGGGCACTCCGAGCCCCTTTAACACCGTTAGTAAGGATGCTGCTTTTGAAAGGGATAAAACCTGACCACAGAGCTAAAAGAAAAATCTAAAAGAGAGGCCAAATTTGTATCAAAACATGATACAATCTAAACCTAGAATAAGATCTATAGAGTTTATTTAACCTGAGTGCTATTTAGGGGTGAAATCTTCTACTAAGTCAGAAAAAGCACATTTCTAGGAGTCTGTACAAATAAATCAACCACATTATTTTCAGAGCAAATAAAATAGGACCTGTATTGAACTGTATGAATGAGGACACAGATAGGCAGATTTATACTGCATAGTAAAGAAAACACTCAAACGTTAGCACTTTATATTTAAGAAGCAAAATTAGCCAGGATGAAGAAAATCATTATTGACAAGAAATAAAACCCATGCATAAAGCAACATTTAGTTTTTTCTTAGTAAAAAGTTACCAAAATCACTGTGTTACAAATAGATCAAATAGACCTAAATCATTTGCCAAACAATCTGGCAGCCCATAACAGCATTTTCCTCAGATTTAAATTTCACTAACAACATGGCTACTGGCATGAGAAGCCTGAAAAAGCATTCGTATTCCAACTATAATTCAAATTTCTACTTTTGATGCAAAAAGTTCATTTACGACTTGTGTGCCTGACAAATATATTTTTTCTTCCCATGTCAACAGACTCTACTGCTCGAATAACTTGAGAGCAGAGTCAGAGAGCAGATGCACTGGCATCCACTGATCCTTCTCCTACAGGAAAGACAGAAACTTCTCCAGCTGGGTACCACCCAACTGGAGGATGCCAGGCCTGAGGATCATGCTGTGCTAATAAGGTCAAGGTCTGATCTCTGTGTGTCTTCATTCTGCCCGATTACATGCTCAACCTGGCGCGTTATTTCACAAAGATGAGAGGCAGGAGGATGGGCAAGGATGTAAGGCTGAATTTGCACAGGTCCATCATCCTTCATAAAAAGACAAATGAATGATTCTTAGTCTAAGCTACTGCTAAGGAATTTGACCACGTGGGGCTGAGTATCTCCCCTTTTGGAACTAACAGCAATAAATTCTGATGCTGAGAGTTGGCTTGAGGGACAAATAGGAGAGGGTTGAGTTACCTCTCACCTTCAGGGAAATTTTAGACTTATTCCTTCTCACTGGCCTGTTTATTTAAAAACTGGCATTTGGTCATTTAGCACAGTGCCACACTCCAGTTGTCCTTTGGCCAATTTGGTGGTGGAGTCGGGGCAGGGACACTGCCCCAAGGCACCCTTGGTCATTCTGACGCTGGTGGTGTGACTAATACTGAATCCTGTGACTCTGGGGTTAGGTGGCCAGGGTTCACATTG
Organism: Odocoileus virginianus; assembly: GCF_023699985.2. Lineage (NCBI taxonomy): Eukaryota > Metazoa > Chordata > Mammalia > Artiodactyla > Cervidae > Odocoileus > Odocoileus virginianus. Next base: position 47,816,669 of record NC_069687.1, on the reverse strand, counting down.
TGGCTTCATCACATACTCGCTGCATGACTTTAGAAAAATCAGCTCATCTCTTTATGTCTCAGTTTCCTCAACTGTAAAATGGGATCATGATAGATTACCTCCCAAGTCTGTTATGAAGATTAAATGAGCTAACTCAGGCAATATGTTTAGCGTAGGAGATCAGACTAGGAAGTGAACAAAACGTGGTAGTTATTGTAACTTCCAAGTACTCTTTCATTTTAAAGATTTTATTTCTTATGTGCAATGTTTTATATATCAATATGTTTCATGCTTACAGTTTCAGTTTTTTAAGTCATTGTAGAATATATAAATAACACATATGCCATATACTGCATGTATAAAGTATTACATATATGTGATTATTGGTATGATAGATCCAATTTTGGATATCAATGTTTTTCAGAGATGTGACTACAAACCACTGTTAATCCTTCTTATTTAAATAAGTGGTGAGTGACCAAGAAGTAAAGATGTCTAACACATTGTCAGTCTTTGCTAAAATATTATCTTTTTTTCCCCTCAAATGGAAACAAAATAACTGCTATGGTCTTCCAATTTTTTTGAGGTGGACAAGGCAAAAATCTCTGAGCTTTAAATTTCTTTCCGTTGAAATACCTATTTCAATATAAAGTGTCCAAGGCAATTAAAAAAAAAATAGAGCTAAGCAAATAAAAATTGGAAACTGCCACGGAAAGAAAAGCAAGCAAATAATGACTGAAATGCTGCTTGGGCCTTTATCCAAGCTGGTTTTTGAAAAAATATGAATACTTTTTGCCTCAATGTTCCAAATGATTGGAGATGTACAGATTCTGATCAAAACAGATAAACTTACTAACAAAGAAAGCGGTTGCCTCGTGAATTGGTAAGCATTTCATCACTGGACATGTGTGAGCATAGGCTGGGTGAGTAATGTTAAGGATGCTGTAGAAGAGAGTCATGCATTCTATAAGGCATTAGACTACAGAACAAGATTTTAAAAGGAGAATGACAGATGGTATCCAAATTGTGAAAACTGGGTATTGGAAGGTTCATGATTTTGATAATAACAAATAAGTAAAGAAGTTACTAAACATCTGTGGAAAGACAGGGAGCTCAGATTTTGGATGTATTTTATTTCATCCCTAGGTGGAAATTCCTTAGCAGAGAAGTTCTAAAACCCAATAAATAGTTATGTCCTCATTATTTTACAAATCTATTTTTTCACCTAATAAATCTTTTTGTTTACTGATTTTCTGCTTTTCCTATCATACAAATTTCAATGACTCAATATGGAAGATTAGTCATTTATCTGTAAATAAAGATATAAATTTAGGATTGTAAAAGCATCCTAAAGGTGAAAACTATGTTTATCTGGAAGGTACCCAAACTCTCTCCTTCCAAGATCATTGTCACACAACTTGTAGCTGAAACGGACTGATTTCTCCTCTTAATTAGTGACAGAGTAAAGCTTATCATTCAATGTGGCCATAATAAGCTACTCCTTAAGCAAAAAAAAAAAAAAAAAAAAGAGTTTCCAGATTTGGTATTTCCTTTATACTTATTACTAGATCACTCAGTGGCTACTGGCACTAGATTACTTTCACATGTATTTTTTAAAAATTGACCTCAACTATCCCCTAAATCATCACAGAAACATCGTGGATTCTAAAATCACAATCTTACGTTGGAGGCACCAACAATGTAATTATCCAGTATCTCCAATGATTAAATGAACTACAAAGCTACTAGGCAACGTGAAAATAAGAGGAGTTGGGCTGCTCAACATAAAATCAAATGCAGCCCTAATCTCCCAATCATATGAAGATGGATACTTCAGGCATAAGCACATTAACATGTAAAATTTAATTTGCTCCACTTCCAGAAACAAGTTAAATTAGGTTAGGAGCCAGAGGGCTTCTTTTCAGCAAGGAAGAGAGGGAGGATAGATAGAGGGAATCAGAGCAAGTGGAGAGAGGGGGACAGAGATGCTTGAGAACAAGTCATTTTATTCAGAGTCCTTTTAATAGCAAGCTTGGGTGTCATCATAAATCCAGTTCCAGGAGACTTACACTCCCTCCAAAAGGTTTCTCTTTAACTATATAATATTCATTGAAACACACATTGGTTTTATCTTGGTTTTGAATTTGAGTGCCTCTTACTTCCTTTCCTAATAAATAAAAATCCAAATGCCACAAGAGCAAGCACATCATCAAAAACTTTAAGAGTTTATAAAAGAAAGCAAATTCCTTGTAGATTACCAGTAATTCCCTCTAACAGTGATATTGCAAGACTTCTGACCATTAGACAGAAGACTAGTTCACATTTGGACCAATCACTTATCTCTATCTTTTTGTTGTTTAGCTGCTAAGTTGTGTACGACTCCTTTGAGACCCTATGGACTGTAGTCCACCAGGTTCCTCTGTCCATGGGATGGACATCCTTGTCCATCCAGGCAAGGATGCTGGAGTGGGTTGCCATTTCCTTCTCCACGGGATCTTCCCAAACCGGGGATGAAACCTGCATTTCCTATACTGACAGGCTGATTCTTTACCATTGAGTCACTGAGGAATACTGGCCCCTTATCTCTATCTGCTGAAATAAAATTCACTTGTGAGAAGTTCTTTTATTCCTAAAGGCCAAGGTTGCTTTGCTTACTTACAAAATGAGACTTTAAAAATACTCTATGTGATGTACAATTATTTCATTAGTCTGTTGTTTATTTAAAAGTACTTTAAGAGCAGAGATTTCCTTAAGAAATATCTAACATACAATATGATGTCATAAATAACCAGACGTTTCGAAAATCATTATTGAAGGTTGAGGGGGAAAGCAAAGGATTATAGCGATGGTCAGAAATAATAAATTATGTTCTCATTTGCTTTGATGAACTTGGTTCTGAATATAACAGTGTATTGTCACTCAGTTTGAACCTACAATCCATGAAATGAAGCAAAGGGAAATGCATACAGTTAGCTACTTGCTTGAAATCCTCTCTGATTTGGTAATGCAGGTTTCTTACAGTGTTGATGAATGGTGAGAGGAACACTGTCCAACAAATCAGTTGTCCCAGTGTTGAGCAAGGGGACCACCTCTCCTAATTCCAACTGGAGCTAAATATCCAGTTGGAGAGTGACGGAAAGTATAGCAGTGAAAAAGATAAACAGTGAGCTCCATTTTTGACTTCTGAAAAGACAGCAATCAAAATAATTCTGACAAAATAAAAGTCATTTTATCTGTTCATCACACTTCCCGTGTTTGCAGTTCTGAAATGGAAGAGAATTTCAGCACCAGAAACATTCAGCACAGATCATTTGTGTGGCATTTTTGTTTTTAGTTTTTGGTTTTTCCTCTAGTCTCTAGGCAAGTTTAATGTTTACCACAAATACTGTTGTCTATCATCATGATACTGTGTCTTAGATCTCCAGGACCTATTTATCCACCAGCTGCCAGTTTTCACCCTTAGACAACATCTCTCCTATTCTCCCACCTCCCAGTCCCTGGTAGCTACCATTTAATTCCCTGTTTCTATGAATTTGGCTTTTTTAGACTCCACATATAAGTGATACCATACAATATCTATATAGCATTGTTTCTGTGTATCTTATAAGATTCTCAGTGCTTTCAAGAATTCTGTGCTCGAGCTTATTTTCAGCTATTTAGATTACTTTTCACCCCACTAAACAAGGAACATTTTCCTGTTCTGGAAATAGAGATATCTATACAGTTTATTTTATCAGAATTCTTTAATTTAGAGTCTTTCTGCTTCCTCTTATCTGAGTACAGCAGGCAAACTTAAGAATTAGGGACCACAGATTACATGCAGTATGCAGTTAACAAAGGGGATTTCATGGCTCTGCAGTTTTCATAATTACATTAAAGCCAGGCATGTTTCTCTTTAAACACCAAAATGTGTCTTTATAAAGAAATTGGGTTTCAGGATTTGTCATTAGAAAAGTAAATAAGCAAGGATTAAAATGGCATTTACCATGAGGAAAGAGTGGCCCAGCAGCTACAGTAAAGTACACTCCAGTCTGCAGAAGGAAAAAGCTTCAGAGCTGGAGTCAGAGGTTCTTTCTGGGTAACAGGCTCAGCTCTCCCGCGAACCAGCTCTGAGACTTCAGGAAGGTCACTTCATCTTTTAAGCTTCCTCATTTGTATAGTAATGTGATTGAATTATTGAACACATACTTTTTAAGGTCTCTCAATTCTAAAGACTCCTAAGGTTAAATCCTTTTAAGGGAATTTATTTCTTCACTTGTGGCTCAGTTGGTAAAGAATCTGCATGCAATGCAGGAGACCTGGGTTCGATTCCTGGGTTGGGAAGATCCCCTGGAGAAGGGAAAGGCTACCCACTCCAGTATTCTGGCCTGGAAAATTCCATGGACTGTATAATCCATGGAGTCACAAAGAGTTGGACACGACTGAGCGACTTTCGCTTTACACACTTTCATTTCATAGGAGAATGAAATGTAGGGTCCCTAAAAAGCTGCTTAGGACATTGATTTTTTTTTTTAAGAGTTTCATGAATTTCAGTATAGTGATTCTCAAACTTTGATATATGACAAAACTTGTTGAAGTAGCAATTCCTGGGCCCTATCACTAAAGACTGATTCGGGAGGGCAGGCGTGTATGTGGACGTCTGTACTAAGAATGACCCTCCAGGAAATTCTGATGTAGATGCTCTCTGGACCCCACTTTGAGATTAAACTAGTACTAAAGAAATTTCTTCAAATCCTGGCTTAACGCCTGGAAAAAACTGCTTCAACAGGATACTAAGACACAATCATTCCAAATAAAACCTACTTTTGCCCTCAGAAGTAGGATTATAAAAAATAAATTTGATGTTATTCATCAGGATAATTCAGATTGGGCTGGCACATGCAATTTCTGAATTATCCCTTTCTTCTTTTATTAAAAGTTCTTTGCAATTCTCCTCCTCATGGAAGTCACCTTTAATTACCATATATGCTGAGTATTAGCTAATCCAACACAGAGTTGTCTTGGGTTTTTCTGTCAAAAAGTTCTGGTTCTAAGCATACTTACTATCCAGGTCAAAGTCAAATCTATTCTTAGCAGGTTACAAAATTCTATAGTAGAATTTCAGTTTTGTTTAATAAGACATATAGGTCTAGATACCAAAAAAGATTAATTAAAAATGTGTAAGTAAAAAAAATAAAAATTAAAAAAAATGTGTGAGTATTAGCAGTTATCTATTTTCTGTTTATTCCTCTGTATTTTAAATTTTTCTATAAAAGCTATTTTATCTTTTACAATCTTTACTTTAGAAAGAAAAAGAGAAAGAAGGAAGGAGGAAGACAGACGGTGGGAGAAGAAAGAGGAGCAAGAGGAGAGGAGATCGAATGTGTCTGCTATTCATTTCCAAGGATGAGATCGGACTAATCTTTATCCCTGCATATTATTTTCTTATGAGCAAACATATATTTGTATTTCTGGTAAATGGTACATAATTCATTCTTTGTGAGAAAGGTATTATCTAAAATATTTAAGCACACATTGAATATTCTACTCACTAAACTTTGAGTTTATAAAACATTGCAATAAAAAGGCAAATGTCTATATTTAGGGCTACATCTAAATTATATACACAATATTACTCTCTCACTTCTTTCTGTATACACATACTTTGAGTTTCAAAGCACCCAACAATTGGGAACTATTTTTATGTCAGCTATAATACATGAGTCTAAATAAATGATAATTGTGTAGCAGATCTACTTGTCCTTGAATGTTCTGACCTTGAAGAAAAAGCACCACTTTATTGCTTTAGCTGAAGTCTAGACTGTGATTCCCCCAGTCCAAAATGTGCCTGGATCCATCAATCTTCAGAACACAATCACATTTTGTGAAAAGAAGGGTAGAATGATTCATTTATAATTAAAGAACAAGAAGACCAGTTTCACACACTAATCAAATCATGGTATAAATGGAATTTATCTGATGTACTTTTTCAGTGACATGATAGGTGAGCAGAAAACAGATAAAATCTAGTCCAAAACTATATTATGGAATATATATGATATACATACATATATATACATACACTTTGAGATCAAACATGATTAGTTTACTGAGTGTGTTCTAGGCACAATGCACAATGAATGAAGCGTAAGTCATAATCCCTGCACATTAGAAGCTTTCTGTTCCCTGAGAAGACATTTTGTACCAAGACAGCTCCTCCAGAATGCCAGTCAAAGCTTCTCGGTCCATTATGTGTGGTAATTATCTATATTTTCCCTTTCCAGCTAGACCTTTTAATCAGTGTATTTAAGGACTATGAAAGTGTTTTGGCTAGTTTCCCTCTGACATCTACATTAATACTGAGCTTCTGGAGACAGCAAACACGGATACACATCTCTTTCTTTCTTCATTTTTTTTTCCTTGGCTTTTTATTTCCTGTGCTTTACCAATATTCACCAAGCAGATGCCCCATCTATGTGCCCCTAATAGTCTTTGGCTGTTAAAACTCTTCTCTGGAGGAAGAAACCTTAGTCCATTTATTTTAAAAAAAAAAACAGTAGAACCAATCACATTTAAACATTCACCCACAGCAGACAATTTTCTAAAATGTAAAGCCCTTCACTGCCTTCCCATTAAACTTGAAATACAATCCAAACTCTTTAGATGATCAATAAGAACCTATGTAATCTGTTTCTTAACCACCCCTTCCATCTTCTTTCCTTCTCCTCTCTCCTTCATTCCTTCCCCATAAACCAGAATCCTTCACAAGAAAGCTTAAGTAAGGAGTATTTAATAATATTCATATTATTCAATAATAATAATATTCAATCATATTATTAAATAATAATATTCATAATATGAATATTCTATACAGGAGCTACTTCATCACATAGATGGATCAGTCTAGGAACCACAAGAGGTGTCTCACTACACAGAAATGTCTCACTATACAGACCTGTAATTCTAGATAGTTTAGGAAAAGAATCAAAACAAATATAAAAATAATATTAGAAAATATAAATTCAGTTTTGCTCCTTCAGCTCTGGTTCTATTTTCTTAATTTTTAAATTGTATTGTAAAATATATGTACATATATATGACATATATACAAAATACTAAAGAAGAATAGCCATGTATTGAAAGATTTATGAATCAAAAACATACTAAATCTACTCAGAAAATAGAAAATACACTATAATTTGACTTATGGAGCAGACATAAACATGCCATTTATGAAAAGACTTCACTTAGTCTCATGCTTATATTAACCACCACCACAAGTTGCTCAGAGCAAGGACTGGGTTTTTCAAATCTAAAAATCCAGTGTTTAGTAGTATATAACAGATTCTCAACATATACACCATTCGTATGGAGGAAATCAGTTGATTGCACAAGGTCAAGAATTATTAGATCTGTATCTCAAGAGAACTTATAAAATATTAAAACTTGATAATCTCTTAAAAATAGAATGGCCGAGCATCACAGATATGCTTTAGACGTCTGAGGTATGTTCCTGCCTGGGACACAGCTGATTTCCTAAGTGCTGGATCAATCACTCCATGCTAGCCTTCCATCATGACTCCCTTATATTAACTCCACTGATGGGGATCGACATAGTGAAGGAGGGAAATGCAGATGCCTGAGACCATAACTTTTTAAAGTTTTTCCTATTCCTGAAAATACATAGGGTCTTTATGGAATGTGGAGGAGGAAGAACAAAATAGTTTAGTAGGTTGAGCGCTGCAATATCCTGGATGTGTCTTTGCAATCAATAACAGCATTCCTCTAGAATTTTGTCCATGCTCCAAAGTTCAGTGTGAATTCCGTTGCTTTTTGATAAGTCTCTGACACTGTCCATCCTTACAACCCCAGCAATGGGGGATTCACCACCTTGCTCTTTTATCTATGTTCCCACAGCTATTTTTTCATCATATCAACAAAGTGGGCTTCCCTGCTGTCTCAGATGATACTCTGCTTGCAATGCAGGAGATCCAGGGTTGATCCCTGGGCTGGGGAAGATCCCTTGGAGAAGGCAATGGCTACTCACTTGAGTATTCTTGCCTGGAGAATTCCAGGGATAGAGGAGCCTGGCAGGCTATAATCCACGGGGTCGCAAAGAGCTGGACATGACTGAGTGACTAATAGTTTCACTTTTTCACTTTCATCAATAGAGTAGTGTAGGTTTACTTTTGCTTGCTGAGTAGATTCACACTATTTCTTCCAAAATGTCCCTAGAAATGACAAAGTAAGTGGACATCTATGGCTGTCAAAGAATTGTGGCCACTTGTATGAAGTAAGTTGTGCCAGACAACTAATACTCAAAAGTGGGAATTACATGTAAAATTACTTTACCTCCAATGATTCCTCTGGTTTCATTGTCTCTATGTGGACCATACATAGGATTTTTCCAAGCTCAGACTTCCTTGATGCCATGAAAAGTTTTTCATTAGGTTCATAACTACTTCATACACTATGAGTTCTCTCTTTTCTCTAATATTCTTTAAAATAATAATACTAATGATAAACTTTATTATCTGCCAGAGTGGTTTTCAGTCTCTACGATAGCATGCCTATAACCAGAGACTCTGGTTTTAAAATCCCACACAAAATGACATTCAACCAAACTTACTATACAAGTTAAGCATGCCATAGCACAAAGCATTTTGTCTCTTTATTTCCTCCCTAACTAACTTATGAAATTAGAAGACGTTTGTTTCTTGGCAGGAAATCTATGACAAACCTAAACAATATGCTGAAAAGCAGAGACATTACTCTGCTGACAAAGGTCAGTCTAATCAAAGCTATGATGTTCCCAGTGGTCATGCACAGTTGTGAAAGCTGGACCATAAAGATGGTGGAGCGCTGAAGAATTAATGTCTTTGAACTATGGTGCTGGAGGAGACTCCTGAGAGTCCCTTGGACAGCAAGGAGATCAAACCAGTCAATCTTAAGGAAAATCAACCCTTTCTATTCTTTGGAAGGAGTGATGCTGGAGCTGAAACTCCAGTATTTTGGTCATCTGATGCGAATAGGCTGACTCATTGGAAAAGTCCCTAATGCTGGGAAAAGACTGAAGGCAGGAGGAGAAGAGGGCATCAGAGGATGAGATGGCCAGATGGCATCACTGATGCAATGAACATGAACTTGGGCAAACTTCAGGAGATTGTGAGGGACAGAGAGGCCTGGCGTGCTGCAATCCATGCGGTTGCAAAGGGTCAGACATGATTGGGCGACTGAACAACAGCAACAACTAACTTATAGATCTTCCAAGAGAATATCCAGGCAGCTTTCAAAAGATTTTCAGGTTAAGTTTTTTCAGTGGAAATTATATGAACGATCATAATTTGTGAGTGCTTCATGAATTAAATATAGATCTATTATTAATAAGCTAGATACAAAAATGGCTTAAGAACAACTTGTTTCACATGGATATCTACTTCTGCAAATTATCTTTAATAATGGCCTCTTATCTCATGATCAGTTGCTACAGTTCTTAAATGTAACTGAGTTTATTAGTTATTGCAAATCTTATCCATCCCATCCCACCACTGTTTTATAACCTAGGAATTGTAGTAGTCAGTAATATGTGTGTGCCTGTTAACTCGCCTCAGGCATGGCTGACTCTTTGAGACCGTATGGACTGCAACCCGACAGGCTCCTCTGTTCATGGGATTCTCCAGGCAAGAATACTGGGGTGGGTTGCCATGACCTCCTCCAGGGATCTTTCTAACCCAGGGAGCTTATGTCTCCCGCATTGGCAGGTGGGTTCTTTACCACTAGTGCCACATGGAAAGCTCCGTCAGTAACACTGGTATTCATGCCTTTCTATATAGTACATTACACATGCCTGGGCCTATGATTTGCTTTAATTAGAAATGCAGCAAAATAGCCTTGTGCCATTTCTGAGCCTAAGCAGTAAGCAGGTCTGGTGGCTTCAACTTTGATGTGTTGGGTAGCCCTAAGCTGCCATGTATGATGTGGGGCTGCCCTGTCAGAGAGACCACATGGAAAGAACTCAGAGAGAAGAAAAGACCCAGAGGCTTCATGGAGAAAACCTAAGAAAGTAGCCAGCAGAGAAAACTGCATCTCCAAACTAGGGGCCCCAAGGGAGTCACCCCCGCCAACCCCAGGAGTCCTTACCCACTTAGCTGAGGAATCAGGGATGTGAGCACAGAAGTCATTTTGGACATTCCAGTTCAGCAGACATCATGTGGAGAAATGAGCCAACCATCCTGTGTACTGCCCGGATGTCTGACCCACGAAATCATGAGAAATAATAAGATATTTTAACTAGTTAGTTTTAGTCTTCTTCGCTACATAGCAACAGAGAACTGAGGGCTTCCCTGGTGGCCCAGACAGTAAAGAATCTGCCTGCAAATGTGGAAGACCCAGGTTCAATCCCAGGGTTGGGAAGATCCCCTGGAGAAGGGAAGAGCAATCCACTCCACTACTGTTGCCTGGAGAATCCCATGGACAGAGGAGCCTGGTGAGCTACAAAGAACCAGACACAACTAAGCAACTAACACACACATCCAACAGAGAACTGAAATAGAACTGTATTCAGCTGCTACTGTTTCAGTCTTTAAGAAATAATTCTTTTTAAAAAAAAGTTCGGACCAACCCAAATGAGTATAGAATTACTTAACTAAAGGTATATATTCTCATGCAGAGGAGTGGGTCATACATGGAGCTATAGTGTTTTCTCTGTTGCTTCCAAGTAATCTTTCTTCCTCTTCTCAAAAAATACATAAATTTAGGAAAGTCATTCAAAGAGGAATAGGCAGTTTGGATGAATGCACAAACATCCTTTTTCTAGTATGCATAACTCAAGGAATAGATTGCAAAGCATTATACAGGAACAGGTAGACTATATAATCTGTACCATATCCTCCCTAAATGTTGCTCTATACAACTGAGCTTTCAATTTATACTGAGTGACAGAGAATTAGATAAGAATCTGGAGTGCAGCTAGTCTACAACATCATTGAAACACTAAGCAATGTACTTTAATAGTCATGTGAAAGAAATATAAGAAATGCATCCTGAAGCTGAAGAGGCAGCTAAGAGTAACAGTTTTAATAGAAGCCATTTCTATTCCACTTAGGGTGTGCCAAGGGAAGAATATGATTTTTCTTAAGAAATAATTTTGCATCTGCTGCATCACACAGGTAAGTGGGTGATCAAAGCCTTATCTTCATCATGAAGTTACATGGCTATATTGATTTTAACTGCTCACTCAACACAAATTGTAGAACAGATATAACCACATAACCAGAAATTCACCTGGGCCATTTTTTTTCCTTTAACAAAACATCTCTAAAAATATCTTGAGCAGCACTACTTCATGGAGTGCTCTCTAAATTAACAGATTATAAAATAGATATCTATATAACTGAAACATTTAAATTGCTATTCAGTCTCAACCCAAAACTGGTTAAATTATAGGAACTGACTGCCAAAATTATGTTTAGTTTTAGATGTCTGTTATGAAACGTTATATTGGCACTAGAGAGCAGGGTAAGTTGTTCACAGCAAATTTGTGTTAAGAAAATAATATTATTTTCATATGAGAGGCAGTATATAGTAATGGCTGGGGATTCATGTTTTGGAGTCAGACCTGCTAAACTTGAATTCCATTCTAATCGTATAGTAGCCATGTTACCTTGGATACATTACTTTAATTTTTCTGGGCTTCTGTTTTCTCATTTGTAAAAATGAGAATAAAAATAGCATCAGTGTCATAGAGCTTCTGTGGGGATTAAATGAGAATAAACTACATAGAATACTTAGCAGAATGCCTGGCACACAGAAAAAGGTCACCAAATGCCAGCTGTCTCTACTCCCTATCGTAGAGGGTATATATCCAACTCCACAAGGAGTACTAACAGATTATTAATGTAAAAATTACAAAGGAGGTTAAAGTCAAATCAAATGCATGTTTGACTTCACTGAAATCATTATTGGATCCATCAAGAGACCATTTCTACTGATTTTCTGAATAGTATTATCATCATTAATAGCCAAAGATGCACATTTTGTTTAGAGAGCTCAAGCTATAACAAATTCGTATGTACAGAATCAAAGGCCATAAATATATCAATAAAACATCCAAAGAAATTTGAGTGGACTGCAAAATGTTAGAGTCCCTAGAGGTTCCTTGATTTCTTTATTGAATCTGTGGCTTGGGAAGGCTAGCACCAACATGTTCTTATGAGAGTTGCAGAGCTAAAACCTTCTGTAAAGAGCAGTGCGTGAGTCAAGGGCTTTGTGATTTAGTGGCATAAAAGGTTGCCTTTAAAAATGCAATAGAGTCCATTCTGAATATAATCAAATAAGGCCATTCCTATAGACCTGAGAGAGATAACTACATTGCCAAATACTGAAGCCTGCAATTTAAAGTTGTTCTTGACTTATTCTGGGTCTTGGAAATACTTCTATGTGCCTTAAAGAGAAAGGCAGTAGAAATAGGGTTGTTTCATGGTACACATGGCTGCCAGAAAGAATATGCTGTTGGGTAAAAACCCTTCAGCCAGCCAGTCTCAGAGCTATGTGTGTGTGTTAGTCGCTGAGTTGTGTCTGCTCCTTGAGACCCCACAGACCATAGTCTGCCAGGCTCCTCCGTCCATGGGATTCTCCAGGCAAGAATGCTGGAGTGGGTTGCCATTCCCTTCTGCAGGGGATCTTCCCAACCCAGGAATCGAACCCAGGTCTCCTGCCTTGTAGGCAGATTCTTTACCATCTGAGCTACCAGGGAAGCCCTTCAGAGCTATGAGGGGCATCTTATGTTTAAAAGAGGGAAAAGTAAATGAGAAAAAGTCAACAAAATTGATAACATTTTTTATGAGCTTCCTTTCTTATGAGAACCCTGCAGAAACTATGAGAATGCTTGGCAAGTCACAGTTAGAAATTCTAGTTTCTACAAGATAGCAAACAGGTTATTAAAAAATCTATAACTCTTGGCACCAAAAAAAAGGACTTGAGGCATTTCTATAGAAACAAGCATTCTGGCCTTTAAAAAACATTTGTGAGAATTAATTAAATCAGTTGATGTGTTGGGAATATTGTATTCAATCAAAGTGTCAAAGATGGTTAATTGGTGAGGAAAGGTGAAATAAACATATATTATCATCCAAAAAGAACCTTAGCAATTATATTCAGGGACTTAGATCAGAAATGGTTTCAATAGTAAAAGCCTAAGACTTCATAAACTGTAGAATACAAAACAATACAGTAGTGATTAGAAAGGATAACAGTACATCTAAATGCCCAGCCAAGGTTCTTTCTTAAGCATATTTTGAATTTATCTTATATGAAGAATCGGTTGTATTAATATTTGAATTAGACTCATTATACTAAATGTAATATGTGCCTTATTGTCTCTAGCTAGATTGGGATTTCTTATGTTTTTGCTCCATATCTCAATTTATGGCACATTTATATAAACCACAATTTATTAGGTAGAGCTTCCTAACATTCATACAATTAATATTTCCTAAAGGCAGGAAAAAAAGTTAACTGCTGCCTCAAGCATATTATTACTGAAATGTTTACTGAATTTTATTTATTTGCAATTATTATTGGTATTGTTTTAGTACAGAATTAGTTAAGTTCATTTTAGCATGGTTCTAGCTAATTCATATCTGAAAAGAGAGTGTCAAGGAAGAAACCAACTTAAATGAAACTACCCTCCAGCTGTCTACCATGCACCAGCACTAGAAATAGAAAACAGAACTTGATTTTAAAATGAATTCTGGCATGGTTCCCTCTCTTCTAAAACTTGGCATAAGATATGATTTGGGGAGTGACTACACATTTTGCAAAGACAGCAGGTTATTCTGGTATCTAGTGGGTGGATAAAAAACCGCAATCATTTCTAGAGGGGCTTCAACTCAAGAAGGCTGACAGAATGATCCTGTTCTCAATAAACTATGAAAGAAAACAAAGATGACTATATTGGCATTATTATTCACCAGGGAGTTGGGTGGCTGAAGTTGTTAGCAAAGGAAAGGAGTTGTAGAGCTGTAGGTCCCTAGTTAAATCACCGGAGATTTAAAACTAATTTTTTTTAACTCTATTTTTAGAGTTATTGGGCTTAAGTTAAAATCAGTGGTGTTGTTGAGGAGGTAGTGTTAAATAAGTTAAAGCTTCTCCTACAGTTGACTGTTTTAGGAGTCATTGGACTGGATAACTGGATGGGTCAAGAGTTGCCTCTATTATGCATAAATTTATTTCAACATTAAAGCACTGATAACAATCTTTCTTCTCCTCCATATCTGATAAGAGAGCTGGTCCTAAGAATTAAACTTATATTTGTATGCATGCTTATGTGTGTGTGTATGTGTGTGTGTGTGAAAGAGAAAGGATGTGAAAAAGAATCAGAGAGATGGAGAACAAAGGAAAGATGGATACAGATTATGATGGAAATCCCAGGTCATAACAGGAATAACTGTTGATACTCTTGTTAATTGGATCTAGAAAGGAAGACAGGTAGGAGCAACTGTAGGTGATTATTATACTGAATGTTTGTCTTGACACTGTGCACACAATTACATCTGCCTGCAAGGCAGGAGACCCAAGTTCAGTCCCTGGGTTGGGAAGATCCTCTGGAGAAGGAAATGGCAACCCACTCCAGTTCCCCCTGGAGAATCCCATGGGCAGAGGAACCCGGCAGGCTACAGTCCAAGGGATTGCAAAAGTCGGACACGACCTTGCAACTAAACCACCACGCAATTACATGGGCTTCCCTGGTGGCTCAGCTGGTAAAGAATCTGCCTGAAATGTGAGAGACCTGGGTTCAAACCCTGGGCTGGGAAGAGCCCCTGGAGAAGGGAACGGCTACCCACTCCAGTATTCTGGCCTGGAGAATTCCATTGACTGTATAGTCCATGGGGTCACAAAGAGTTGGACACAACTGAGTGACTTTCACTTTCACACAATTACATATGTAATTTACATAAACTAGATAAACAACTTTAGAGGATCTGGGCACCATCATTTTTTTCAGTTCAATTATACAAAAAATTGGTTCATTTTCCCCTGCACCTATCATGTTCAGATAAAAATCCTAGTGAATAAGGGGTTAGGAATAATTACTTAAGCAGAAATAACTGAATGCAGTATTTAGAAGGGTAAAAAAGAAAAATTTTTTTACCCACCGTTAGAAGGGTAAAAAGGAAAATTTGAAAGAAGAAATAACATTTAATTATGCTCATGATATTTAGTTCAAGCAACATTCATGGATAATGTACAATTTGCCAAGCATCTCATTAAGCCCTGAGGATAGAGAGATGCATAAAATATATCACGCCCTTTATGGAATTCACAGATGAGGGGCCACAGGGAAAGCTGAACCAATTTCCTGAATGAGATAAGAAATACAATTATCTGATAGTGAGCTGGTACATGCTGATTCCTTTTTCTCCCCTTTCTTTGTTCTCATAAGAATATCTTAAACATTTAAAAAAAAATTTTTACTTTGCTCAGTCTTTCATCTCGTTAACAAGTTTTCCACCTTCCTCTTTCTCATGTGCCTGAAGAATATTTAACTTTAGTGTCAAAAAACAAGCACACCCACTGGATATAAGCAATTTCTATTACAATGTGGTACATGGTTTTATGAGCAAATTGATTCATTGATTATATCAATACAATTTAACAAAGATGCCGATCAAGCCATTTCCTACCACTCTCTCTTTTCACTGACTCTCCTTCTTGCTCCACTGTTTATATAACTCCTTAGGGCTCTGTCCTTGACATTGCTTTCCACAACATGCTACTTTCCAGCAGCTGTCCCTTCTTCCCCATGGCAGTGATGAGTCCCTTAGCCCAGAGATGCACTGTGATACATCAGCGTGAAACTGAAAATTAGAAAATCTAACTTACAGCCTCAACACTATCAGGAAGTTTTATAAGGTCCTGGGCAAGCCTCCAGCTCCCTCTTCAAACTGTACTCTCTAGTCTCTCTCTGGAATAGACTGGGGGTCCTATAGAGTGTTCTGCTCCCAGAGTTATGATTCAGTTCCTCCCCAGTAATAGGCTGGTTACATAGTTGGCCTAATGGATAAGATAGTAAATAACCAAAATAAATTTCTTCAATTTGCTATTACTGAAAGGAAGCTTGTGATGGGCAGTTAATAATTGTTTCAAGAGATCTTAATAGTGAATCTACAGTTTCATATGCTTTAGCAAATAAAATGTAACCTACTTTAGATACCTGTACTTTCCTGCTCTGTGCTTCTTTCCCCAACCCTCTCAAACCTCTTTGTTTTTAATCTTGGTAAATGTTAATTTTAATCACAGTTACACGAACACCTAATCTAAAAAGCATATTTTGAAAACAGCACTCCAGGGCCTCAACACTCCATACAACCTGAATCTTGACTCCCATTTTATCAATAGTATATTTTTCTTGTTATTTCTAATTGGTCAATTTTAGACATTATCTGTTGGCTTCCTTTTATAATTGAGGAAGTTTTTCAATGATATCCTTATCCTAATTTCCTTTCCCTCTAATCTCTCAATGAAGTTACAGCAAAAGAACACAAGATTTCAATTCATCAAATGATCTGTTTTATAACCATGTGACGATTTTTCACTGTTGAGAGAAGTGGCATCTCTTTTTTGTCCATCTTTTAGATTTTCTTGAATAAAAAGACCTCATGTTTCATTTGCTTCATAGTCTGTGCACTCATGATTAATTATTTTCAATAGCTCCATCAGCCTCTGAATACATTATCATTTGGTCAAATACTTCAGATAATCTATCAAATTGTCTCCTTCATTTCCATCTTTTCTGGTACTTGATGTTTTCAGGCTCTGAGATTTTATGAGGTTTAGCAGGATGGCTCTATCTTTTCTTTGCACCTGAAATTCAGCTCTTACCACTTGGTAAGTCAATTCCCCTTTCCAGTGGCTGATCTTATTCCAAAATGATGAGCAATATTTATGCTCTCCTTTCCTGCTCTTTTTTTTTTTTTCCAATTTTTGCAATGTTGTGTTGGCTTCTGCCATACAACAACTCAAATCAGACATAATCTCCTGCTCTCTTTATCTCTGTCATTTTATTGGGGGTTTAGAGAGCAGAGAGAAATAATTGTGTTCAAACGTTTCTGTTTAACTAGAAGTCTCCTTTCCTATACTTCTCTGTATTCTCTACTATTTAACAAATTATCCTAAAACCCCAGCTTCTTTATTATATATACAGTGGGACTCCTATGTGAGAAAACTGGGTGAATAAGTGGTTTTAGTCAGAGAGGAAGGTCAGATTTCAAGAATTCAAAAGAGATGCCCAGGAGGTGGATCCTAAGAGTAGTCAAATGACCTAATGACCTAGAATGAAAGGTGAAGGTGATACAGAGGTCAAGGAAATGAGAGGCTAGCAAGTTAGATAAGCCATCTCTCCAGGCAAGGGGAAGCATAACACTGTGGAAGTTTGTTAGAGCAGCAATAGGAAACTAATATAGGGAATAATTCTGATTTTGTTTCCTAATTAGTTGCTTGGCATTGCGTGTGTGTGTGTTGGAGTTGGGGGGGGGGGGGGGCGGGTTGTACAATATACATGTCAATTTTTTTTCACAATTCATTTCAATAATGCTTCATTTAATAAGTGTGATCTTTCTGAATCATTACTGGTTTCTGGGCATTATAAGTTTTTCTCTTTGGTTAGACAGTCTGGAAAAATTACTGATTTTTTTAGGTTCTATGACATTGAGGGACATTTCAGTGGCCCACTTAACATGGAGCTAAATTGCTAGTTTGTTCTGAGGTGCTTAATTTTCTTTAAATGGGCAATTTCTGAATCCCTCATTCATAAACTATAGAACTCCTTTGCTTTTTGATTCATTTGCTATAGGTTAGTGCCACATTTCCCTATGCCTTGTAAAGAAAGTTAATTCTCCTATTTATTTCAGTATATAAGATTATGGCCATCAGGCATTTAAAATATTCAGATGAAGGAATTTTAAATTTCAAAAAAAAAAAGCAAAAATGGCACAAAATATGCTGACAAACTCAACCTCTAAAAGCCTGAGCTCAGCACACATTTCTTACTGGAAACCAAACACTCCGTTTTCTAAAGGATATGTTTACTATCCATGGCCTCAGAAGAAAACATTACCTCTGCTTATTTCACTGAGCAAAGAAAAGGCTGTGTGAGTTTGCTGACTAATTCACATTTGGACTTGCTGGTTCTGATTCTGCTTTTTAAACCAAGGAACAGCAGTACAGAGCTTAATTTGAAGTTAAAACTTTCAAATACAGTAAAGATTCCTGAAGGCATTCTTTTTAAGAAGGCAGGTAGTGAAAATTTTAACTGGAAAAGCTGCCCTTAGTCAAAGGAAAGAAGGCTATGAGATTATCAGGAATAGCATGTGTCTTTCCATGTGGAAACACTATTAGATGAAAGGCCTTGACAGGAGAACTAGCGTGGTCTACATGAGAACACAGGTTGAACATGTAGCAGAGAGGTCTGCCCTAAATATTGAGATGTTAATGCTCCAAATACTGTGTACTCAATCAAGAAAAAGATTCTCCTTTCACAGGGGATCCTGTTAAGAGTAAGAGACATCTAGCATCTGAGAGATAAAGGGGGCTACATGGAGTATCTATTTCAAACTGTTGAGATGAGACTCACAGCAACCAATGAACGGATGAAAGCCACACAGAAAGCCAGTCACAGCCCACCACCACATTCACAGCACCCCTACTGTTGGTGGGGTGCATCCCTTGGTTGTAACACCTACCCTACACTGTTTTTTCTCCTTCATTCATCCCACACCATCCCTCCTTACTCACAGCAGCCAACATGTCTCCTTGTTCTGGCGTGGATGACTGCGGACTGGGATGGAAGAATATGGCAATCACCACATATAACCAGCATGGAGTCCATCAGGCCAGGAAGCACATATTTGCCAGAATATAAAATGATAACCTTCTCTAAGCAGACAAAAAAGTCTTCTTTGAATATAGCATAGCCTCATAATAGCCTCTCTCTGGTTATATGGGGTTTTTTCTATGTACACCCAGATCTAGCACAGATAGCAAAAAGACATTTGTTTTTATCAGAATAATCCTTTTAAGTCAATGATAAAGGGGCTTAGCATTATTCTTATTGTTCTAAGCTTTTTTTTTGAAAAATCATGATTCTATTGGAATTGGAATGACTTAAGTTTCATTATTGTTAAAATAGAGAATTGCTGCATTTAGATTTTTACTCAGTTTAAAATAAATCTCTTAGGCAAAGTTAGGGAAAATTTCTTGCTAGTAATAAGTATTTTTTTCCCTAAAAGTTAATACACTAATGCTCTTTTCTGAGACATTCAGGGAAGACTTAAAATACAAAAATAGCAAAAAAAATATTGTTTTACTGAGAGATGATCTATTGACAATAATTTCCCCCCCTCAATCATTTCCTAAAAGTCCATGACTTATCACCTCATACCAGGAAGCATCTTTACTTAAATAAGCTAATCAATAGTCTGGTTGACTCCATATACTTCTTCAAATTAGTAACTGTCCCAAGTGACGCTAATGGTAAAGAACCCACTTGCCAATGCAGGAGACCTAAGAGATGAGGGTTCCTGGGTCGGGAAGATCCCCTGGAGGAGGGAATGGCAACCTACTCAGTATTCTCACCTGGAGAATCCCATGGACAGAGGAGACTGGTGGGCTACAGTCCCTAGGGTTGCAAAGAGTTGGACACAACTGAGGCAACTTAGCACACATACATGCACAATCACTTTGAACATGAATACACACAACACTGTATGAAGTTCAGCTATTTGCAGTATAACATTCCATGTCTTTTGTTACCAAATATCAAATATGACCCATGTAAGTTTCATTACCAGCTATCCAAACTTATTTATCAATAGTTTCTATAACTTTCATGTCTAATATGAAAAATACTTATGAATTTAGCACCATATACTAGGATTAGCTGACAAAGGTCTGTCTAGTAAAAGCTATGGTTTTTCCAGTAGTCATGTATGGATGTGAGAGTTGGACTGTGAAGAAAGCTGAGCGCCAAAGAATTGATGCTTTTGAACTGTGGTGTTGGAGAAGACTGTTGAGAGTCCCTTGGACTACAAGGAGATCCAACCAGTACATCCTAAAGGAGATCAGTTCTGGGTGTTCATTGGAAGGACTGATGCTGAAGTTGAAACTCCAATACTTTGGCCATCTGATGTGAAGAACTGACTCATTGGAAAAGACCCTGATGCTGGGAAAGATTGAAGGCAGGAGGAGAAGAGAATGACAGAGGATGAGATGATTGGATGGCATCACTGACTCGATGGACATGAGTTTGAACAAGCTCTGGGAGTTGGTGATGGACAGAGGCCTGGCGTGCTGCAGTCCAGTGGGGCCGCAAAGAGTCAGACACAACTGAGTGACTGAACTGATTAGGATTATCTAAGCTTTAAAATTTAGAATTTGGCAACCCACTCCAGTATTCTTGCCTGGAGAACCCCAGGGATGGAGGAGCCTAGTTGGCTGCCATCTATGGGGTCGCACAGAGTTGGACACGACTGACGCAACTTAGCAGTAGCAACAATCATTTTTATCATTGCTCTAAAATGTTGTTTATAAGTATTTTCAAGAGCTTACATGGCTGCTTCTTAGTCTATTTTCTTACTGCCTTCCCCCCCCAAAATACATACATTGAATACACACACACACACACACACACACACACACCTCAAATCATCTATCTGCCACCTTCATGTAAATCACTAAAAGCAGAGGACATCTATTTTATAGATCAGTCTTCAATTCTAGCTCATCACCCTGTCCTCTAGTTTATTGAAAAGATATGTCATAGAAACATTGTTTATTTCCTCAAATTAGTTGAAAACGTTAGTGCTTCCTTTAACCCAATATTATTTGGATCAGCACTCTAAGCCTTGTCTAGAGGCCTTGTCATTTCTCTAGGAGTTCTTCACAATCTGAAATCAAACAGTTAGATAAGTTATCATCTAGTCAGGAAGTTAACAATTCAGTTCTCTGGTCGGTGATATGATTTAATCTAAAAGACATTTATTGAGTATCTGGTTATGATTCAAACACTCTCCCAGGTTATAAAGAGGATAATATAACGGATAAGACATTTTAATTTGCACTAACTCTTCAGTAAAATACCAAGACATATCTTTACCCCTATCTTATTCTTTATACCAAAATAAATTCAAGGTAGACCACAGATGGGGAAAACAAAAACAAAACAAACAACAGACAAACAAAACTATCAGTCTGGTTTGCTGGCCATCTGAAAGCTCTACAGGAAAGTTAGGATAGCTTTAATAAATATTAGAGCATATTATGGGCAGAATTATGCCCCCCTTCAAATTCATATGCTGAAGTTCTAACCCCCAGTATGTCACAACGTGACCTGATTTGGAAATAAAGTCTTCACACATATAATCAGTTAAGCTAGGATGAGGTCATACTAGAGTAGGATTGGCCCCTAATCCAGTATGACTGGTATCCTTACAAGAGAATTTTGGAAATAGAAGGCACACAGGGAGACCAGCACGTGAAGACTGGAGGTGTGTGCTGCCATAATCCAATGAACTCCCAGAAGCTAGGGCAGAGGCATGGAAGAGATTCTTCCCTAGCACCTTCAGAGAGGGCACAACCTTGCTGACACCTGGATTTAGGACTTCTGGGCTCCAGAACTGTGAGACAATATGTTTCTTCTGCTCAAACCACTCAGTTTGTGGACACTTTTTATGCCACTCCTCGTAAACTACTGCAACCGAGCAAAACCCTGCACCTCCTCCTCACCCAATACAAAGGCCCTTCCACATCTCCTGCCTCTTGTTTATAGGAAAGCTGAAGTCTCCCAGGCCTTCCTGAGTCACAAAAGAGCTGATGCAAGCAATTAATTGATTAGGACAATAGAGTCACAGGCTTACTGTCTGATGCACATTCTGAGCCATTTTACTGATACCATAACTGCCACCAGGGGAAAAGACTCTCTGCATAATGACCAGACTGCAGCCATAACATGAACTGCTTCACCTTGAGCAATACTGAATCTACAGCTAACATGATTCCAAGAACTGGCCTTAAGAGAAGGGGATTAACACTACTGCTTATAATATACAATATCTTTGTGGATATCAAAATAATTGCAGCTTACTCTGCCCGTATATGTAAACAGACAACTATAACCATCAACAAAGGAAGAATATAGTGCCCTATGTCAGCAAAAAGAAGCTACAGAAGATGAACTTTCATCAAAATGGAATGATATCCAGACACGAAGGGATTTGTAAGCAGCTTTTGGCAGGAAGGAGCTCCCTGAAGGAGGCCCCTTCTGTCTTGTCACTAACCTAAAACCTAGCACCCTATGCTCTACTCATATCTGTCCCAGCACACCTTTCAAATCTTGTGATCACATGACATCTGCATAATCTGTTGGTTTATCCCATAAATCAAATAAGTAAAAATGAATCTGTGATTAACAGACGACCGGCTCTCTTTCCTCGCTTCCCCTTCAGTAATCTTTCAAACAAAACAGTGTGAACAAGATAGCATCTAAAGAAAAGTCACAAGAAGTCAACAAGCCTGCACACAAGCTCACACACAGCGGGGGCTGGAGATGACTCTTCCCCCAACCTCCATCTCAATGATTAACTGAGATTACTTTCCTTTTTCCCTTTAAAAACTTTATTGGCAAAACTTTTGGAGGTGGTTTTTGGAGGACACTGAGTCTACCATCTCCTCAGATGGCCAATATTTTGATTAAATCTGACTTTCTTTTCTACCAACATTGCCTCTCTTGAATATTGATTTTTAAATGGCAAGCAGCCGGACCTGATTCAGTAACACTAACACAGAATGGGAAAAGTCACTCTAAGGAAATATAAAAACAAAGAACCATAAAAATCATTGATAATATTAAGTGGATAATTTTTAAAAAATTGTATGGCAAAGAAAAACAAAACAAACCAGTGTTAAGTGTTAATCACACAGTCATGTCCGACTCTTCGCAACCCCATGGACTATAGCCCTCCAGGCTCCTCTGTCCATGGACTTCTCCAGGCAAGAATACCGGAATGGGTTGCCATTTCTTCTCTGGGGGATCTTCCCAACCCAGGGGTTGAACCCGGGTCTCCTGCATTGCAGGCAGATTCTTCATCATCTAGGCCACTAGGGAGGCCACCAAAAACCAAACCAGAATATAAAGGGAAAACTTCCCATTCTGGAACTTCAATTGAGGGCCCAAAGCTGAGGAAAATAATCAGTCAATGCAGGACCTAAAAAGGGGCTGGCAAGATTAGTCCATCCTCCCCAGCAGTCTATATAAGCAAGGGCTGAGAGAGAATACAGGGTGACAATGGGTTCTTTAGAGGTCAAAGAGAAGGCTGTCAGAATGCTATGAAATTTCCTTGGTCCCTGACATAGATGGAATGAGAGAGGCTTCAGAAAATACCTAAGGAAGGGCAAGCTGGGTCTCCTAGGGCTTGGGGAACACAGGGAATTTTTCTTTGAAATGACCCCAAGGGCAAGTGACTGATGGGACCAAGGTGCCTGGCAGAACAAAGAGCCAAGCTATGCCAGGAAAAGGTGTAGACATAGGGCCAGTCCCTTGGGGCAAATGGGAACTGGTAAAAGAGTGATTTTTAAGCTGAATGAAAAGAAATCTAGTCCAAGAAAAACTACCTGGAGGAGAAAGTGAATGCCAGCAGCGGGGCCACCAAAGTAGATAACTAGAAGGCTGAATAAGGATGACTGAGAGCTGAGAAGATACCTTCATCTCAGATCGCCAGGAGGAATTCTTTTTAACAGAAATCCTAAACTTTACGTGAGCAAATTCAGTGATCTGTGTCACACTGGTGGTAAGTGCTACTGATTTGGGTTTTGATATTTTCTTTTGGTAGTCATTTGCTTAAAAGGCTGAGAAAAAATAGGCAGATAAGACAATGGCCTCTGGGAGAAGATGCTGATGGGTGCTGGAAAGCACATTTCCTTCCCATTTCAGGGTAACTGTGACTCCTATTTGCTGAGCTTGAATGCCTGCCATGTGTGGAAATGCAGCACTTGCAAGGCTTTCTGCAGAAAAGAAAATTTAAACAGCAGATGGGAGAAAGAAACAGAAAGCTTAAATTGTGGGATATGGAAAGTTTAAAATGTATCTGACAAAAGGAATCTTAAAAAGTGTTTAATGAAAATTGTGATTACAGAGATGGTAGTTAAATAAGGGTATAGCCAAGGTGGTATTGGCAAAGTTGAAGAAAATTAGATTTTGAGGGAAAAGATGTTTCTCTTTTTAAGAGATATTTAATTTCTTCTGAACTTTAGTCTCAAAGAGCCTAAATGAATGGGATATGTTTAGTTACTAGTCACTAGACTCTTTGAGAATGGGGTATAAGATGTACACAAAGTCATTTTCATGGAGAAGTCTGCAGAAAAAACATACTGAGTGTAAGATGGCTTTGGGTTGAAGGAAACCTTGGTTGGGGTGAACATGAGAAAGCTACTCCAAATGATAGACACACACAAGACATGGTTGTTAGAGTCTGGGCTTGCTGTTGTTGTTTAGTCACTAAGTTGTGTCACTCTTTGGGAGTCCATGGACTGTAGCCCACCAGGCTCCTCTGTCCGTGGGATTTACCAAGCGAGAATACTGGAGTAGGCTGCTGTTTCCTTCTCCAGTGTATCTTCCCAACCCAGGAATCGAACCCACATCTCCTGTTTGGCAGGTGGATTCTTTACCACTGAGCCACCCAAGAGGCCTGAGGTCTGAGAACTCAACTTGAAAACCTCAACATCATCCCAAGGGTGCTGGGTTTACCATTGGGTCTGAGGCATGCACTCAGAGGAATCTTCTGAGCCCCTGCAAAGTAAAGGGAAGTTCACAGTCACGATGCCTTGGTTGTTTACAATGTGATCCAAGAGCATTAGACTTCAGGTTGGGAAAGGTTTATATTTTTACTCAGACATTTCATCTCAGTACTTACCCTAACTTTAGAGAGAGTTCAAATTTCCAAAGATGAACAAAAAAAGTCATAACAACTTTAACATCTTACAGAAAGCCAGAATGAGTTTTGGGTCAAATCAATACTTCCTATCTTTACCTTCCTTGGTGTTTTAGGTTTTTAACATAATTTCACATTTTCTAACACATTGTAACCTATAGAAAAGATTTCTATGCATTTAAAACACAATACATTATTCAGTGTAAAGCATCATAACATGTGTGTTGAACTTCACACTATGGGACACTGAATTACAGTATTAAATATTGCATTACTGTATTACATTGACCATACAAGCTCCTGTACCATCTCCATTTATAGTCTGGTAGATCTTTTTGATTGCCATCCATACATTTTTTACATAGATTGAGCATAAAACATGATTTCTTGGCATTAGGCACCATTTCCCACAGCTTTCTCTTGTGTAAGAAAAAGACTCTCTAACCAGCAGATAGATTCCTTATAGAACAGTCAATCAAAAATCTAGGATTCACCATATTTACTGAAAAACACATTAATATATGTTTTAAAGAGACAAAGCAACAGACCAAGTTCAAAAGTTGTTTCCTGGAGAATGAGAAAAATAATGTCCTGAAGTCTAAACTTAATATTCACAGGAGTGATTCACACAGAATAAATGTACTCATTGTTCTCTCTGATAATACATCACATCCATGGAATAAACTCAATTCCGATCCTAAGATACTGTTTCAAAATTCTCTGTCTAGATTTTTTCAAATATTTATTATGAGTGAGACTTTATTCTGGAAAAATACCAACACTCTGCATCTTTTCAAAATTACTAATTTATTGCCTATTCTGCAACTTGCCTGTACTGTCGCCGATCTGTTCTTTAAACCACTAAATACACTTTAATAATTAATTGATATATGACATTTGTGTCTAGAAAATAATTTCTATATATCATATTTATATGATTATATATTTATTTTGATTATGTATTTGATTGATTATTTATATATATTTGATTATATATATATTATGTACATAATCAATTATTATGTGTATTTGCCAGTGCTGGAGAGAGTATCTAGGTTTTATGGTAGGAGTTATGACCTCTTGTTGCATTAACTGTGAATGCCTCTGAGTCATTATAGACACAATATCACTTTGGATATCATCAAAACAAATAAACAAAAAGTATCTGAACGTAATTAAAAATCACTGATCACCTTGGTTTGGAAATATAAGGATCAAATTTCAATCCAAAGTCCCACCACACACTCCAACCATGTATGTAACTGAAATTTCAAGATGCAACATAGGACAGTGAAAAGAATCTGCTTTAAAATAAGATATCCCTGGGCCAATTCCTATGAAATGTATATTTTTTTAAGTTTTAATATATATAAAATGAAAATAGAAATACTTTATGGGATTAATACACACATATTAATGGGAGATAATACAGACATCACCAGTTTGTTGAGAAGAAAGGAACCAAATGCACTTCCCTGGTACTAACTTCTAAACTGGACGAGGCTGGATGGAGGGAGAGACTCTAACCTGGATAAATGTTTTGTTCAAGATCAGGTTGAACTTTCCAATACCTGAAAGTGATACTACCCTAATACCTAACACTAATGAGAGAATTTATGGAATATTCCATAAATAGTTCCATACAAAATATTCTACAGGACAGGGAAAGGCTCAGAACATTTTTTTTCCCATTTATTTTTATTAGTTGTAGGCTAATTACTTTACAATATTGTAGAGGTTTTTGTCATACATTGACATGAATCAGCCATGGATTTACATGTATTCCCCGTCCCGATCCCCCCTCCCACCTCCCTCTCCACCCGATTCCTCTGGGTCTTCCCAGTGCACCAGGCCCGAGCAGTTGTCTCATGCATTCAGCCTGGGCTGGTGATCTGTTTCACCCTAGATAATATACATGTTTTGATGCTGTCAGAACATGTTTCAAGGGGATTGTAGGTTCTATCAAGTCAAATCTATTCATTAAATACTTTTCTCATTGTAAAGCATCTTGTTGTTTAGTGGCTCAGTTATGTCTGACTCTGCGACCCCATGGACTACAGCACGCCAGGCTTCCCTGTCCTTCACCAGCTCCTGGAGTTTGCTCAAACTCATGTTCATTGAGTCAGTGATGACATCCAACCATCTCATCCTCTGTCATCCCCTTCTCCTCTTGCCCTCAATCTTTCCCAGTATGAGAGTCTTTTTCAATGAGTCAGCTCTTCGCATCAGGTGGCCAGAGCTTCAGTTTCATCACCAGTCCTTCCAATGAATATTCAGGGTTGATTTTCTTTAGGATTTACTGGATTGATCTCCTTGCAGTCCAAGGGACTCTCAAGTGTCTTCTCCAACACCACAGTTCAAAAGCATCAATTCTTTGGCGCTCAGCCTTCTTTATGGTTCAACTCTTACATCCACACATGACTACTGGAAAAACCATAGCTTTGACTATATGGACCTTTGTCGTCAGAGTAATGTCTCTGCTTTTTAATACGCTGTCTAGGCTTGTTTACTCAAGAAAATACTCTTAAAAGTTTTCTAATATACAGTAATCTTGCTGACTCCAAACTTCTCCTCACCTCAAATAACCCAACTCTAAGAACCTAATATGTTTACTAAAATTAAGGGAGGAGAAATGGGGAAGGATGTGGCAACCCACTCCTGTATTCTTGCCTGGAGAATCCCATGAATAGAAAAGCCTGGCAGGCTACAGTCCATAGAGTCACACAGAGTCAGACATGACTGAAGCAACTTATCACACACACACTAACACATTATACATTCTTGAAAAATTCTTAGTGATATTATTTAGAATAAAAAAGTTTAGAACTGAATAACTGAATGGGAGTGGAGTCCAACATAAAACAATCATTATATATATAGTTTCATCTTTTACTAGCATATAAATGTGTCCAGTGAGGGATAAGAGAACAATAGGGCTTTACCAGAAACTAAGTCAGTTGTATATTCTCAGAGCATACATCAACTAATAAGAAAGCTACAGGATAAAACAGAAATTCTACAAGAAGAAACAAGAATGATATACAATAGGGTCATGTTTCCCAGAGTTTGATTCCTTACATGTTTTCAGTCTCAAGACCACGGAATATTGGAGATGGGCATGACCTTTGAGAACCATCCATTCTAATATCCTGTTTGACAGGTGAGGAAACTGAGACTCAAGGAGTAACTTGGCAAATTAAAGGTGCAACTTAGAAAACATAGGACTCCTGACTCCTCATCCAAATGCTGTTTTCACTCTGTCCCATTATCCTGAAAACAACGGCACATTGTACTTTTAACACATTTTAATTTGCAGCCTCATCTGAAAGCTCTATAGCAACACATATTAAAAGTATCTTCACTGTGGAGTTCTGGTAATATGGCACCTAATCTGAAAAGCTGAAAAGCTGAAAAGATGAGTAATGAACCACTGGTAAGTATGTAAACAATTCCTAGTTAACAGAAACATTATTTCTACAACCTTTATTTGTATCATGCCATGCTTTAATGTATTAAAATTTCACTTAATTTCTTAGCCTTTCTCCTGGTGAAAATACTATGTGCTCAGTATTTCTGAAAATAGTTGTATTTCACTAAGAAGCCCACTTTCCAGGCGGCACTAGTGGTAAAGAATCCATATGCCAATGAAGGAGACACAAGATGCAGGTTCAGTCCCTGGGTTGGAAAGATCCTCTGGAGTAGGAAATGGCAACCTGCTCCAGTATTCTTGCCTGGAAAATTCCATCAACAGAGGAGCCTGGTGGGCTCCAGTCCATGGGGCCGCAGAGAGCTGGACACGACTGAACTACTAAGCAGCAGCTGTGGCCTATTTCTTATGGAAATAAACTTACAAAGATTTTGGATATCAGCACACATAATAGCAGATGAAAAGTGAAACCTCAATTAAATTTGAATCACACAAACTACAAACAAAACTCTTTAGGGTAAATCACATTTTATTTTGAAACTGTATCCAGTTAGTGATCTCATATTCACAAAGTGCTGACATGAAGAAAGGTGAAGAGGTTCATGAAAAGCGAATGTGCTTGAGAAGAGAATAAATTATGTCAACTGTTTTAGGGGTGCAATACCAAAGTATGTAAATTCTGGTTAAAGGTCAAAAGTCCGGGAAAATATGCTGGGAAATAAGCAAGTTACTCTAGAAAGTCTAACTAGAAACACTTCATTGTTTTACTCCAAAAGTAAGGTCATCACAGCAGGCTTCCCTGGTAAAGAACCTGAGACTCTGGTTCAGTTACTGGGTTGAGAAGGTCCCCTGGAGAAGAGACAGGCTACCCACTCCTGTATTCAGGGGCTTCCCTGGTGGCTCAGATGGTAAAGAGTCTGCCTGCAATGTGGGAGACCTGGGTTTGATCCTCATGTTGGGAAGATCCCCTAGAGGAGGGCAAGGCAACCCACTCCAGTATTCTTCCCTGGAGAATCCCCATGGACAGGGGAGCCTGGCGGGCTACAGTCCATGGGGTCGCAAAGAGTCAGACATGACTGAGTGACCAAGCACACACATGTACAAGGGCATCAGGCACGCTGGTTCATGCTGCCACTTGTTGACTGTGACCTTGACCAAGTTACTTAACTGTCCTGATATATAGTATATTCATCTTTCAATGGGGGATGACAAAAGCACCTAAAATATAAGGCTGTTGTAAGAGTTAAATTTTTAAGCATTAAGAATAGTGCCTGGCACGAGTCAGTGTCAGGCTTCTGGTAATTATTATTATTATCTTCAGCAAAGGAAACAGCAGAGAGTCAGCCAGCAGCAGCCCACTGTCGATCAGTCAGGAGGAAGAGAAGGAGGTGCACCGCAAAGGACCTGAGAAATAAGTGGTTCAGTCACTTGGAGGAAACAGCCAGGGAGGCTGCGACTTGCTGAAACAGAAGCAAGAGTCGCGCTCTCCTCCGTTCAGAAGTCCTCCTGCAAAATGTACGGTGGCCAAAGTGTAAGCACAAGTGTATTAGATGTCATTCCATATTGACTATGTAGATATGGCAGCCGGAATGCACTCTGTGAATCATTGAGGGCGAAGCTGGACTGAGTCAGTAGTGGAAATGAGACAAGATCTGGTTTTGACCATGATGTTGGCTAGGTTGTACATGTAACCAACAAAATTAAAATGCCCCAGCTGTCACACAAAGCAGGCATAAGGCTTCCGCTTAACTTACTTTCGCATAGTTACACATCAGGCATAGAGTTTAAACAAATAACTGCAATTCTACAGTATATAGATTTTTAAGGTGACAAATACATAATGTGTCTTTGATAACATTTCCAGATTTTTAGGCATATTTTTATGGGCTCCTTAACTTTTCTGATGTTGGAAATGAATAATTACATAACTCTGCTTTGAAATTTGGCAGATCTTTAAGAGCTATTTGGCTAACTTAGAACATTATCACATTCAGCACAGCCCAGGAAATCCAAAATCACCAAAAAGGGAAAGACAGTGGAATAGAAATGTGTCTTTTCCATAGATGCTGAGAACAAATCACTTCTGTTGTTTAGCAATTTTTTTCCCCTCAAATTATATCTGAGCCAAGGCTTTAGAAAATGTTTTTAATCCATCCTTTGGGAACATTTTTATTTTAAAGATTGTATGTAGGCTTAGAATAGGGGGCGTTATCACAGGGCTTCCCAAAGGGTCATGAGTAGGTACCAGGGGGTGTTCTGGCCTCTGAAATTGTATGTTGTTTGGATATGTCTGTGACAGTAAAGCTGCTGGGAGAGGAGAAGATCGTAACTGCCATCAGATTCTCAAAAGATTTTTATAATTCCCCCATTATCCTCCTCAAAATAAATAAACAAACCAGTCTGGAGAATACTGAGAGAGGTATAAAATGATTAGTGGTTGTGTGCATTAATGAGGAACATTCATGCAGATGGTATAAATGGCTGCATGTCATCACTTCTCCAAATTCTCAAAACAGAAGAGGGTGAAGGCCAAAAGAGATAGTACTCTTCAGAAATCTCCAAATCGTCACATGGAAAAAGCATTGGTAAGTGGAAAAATGTGAAGAGTTGATATTTATGAGAACTGAAGGATGAGGTTCTGGTTGACTTGACCTTGGTCTTGCCCATATGACCACTATTTAGGATCACGGCATCCTCTAGAGCAGGATCAAACAGGGATCACGCTTACACAGTTCATTCATTTGATCTTTTTAACACTGTGGAGTTAATTTTGTTAGGTCTATTTTGTAAATGAGCAAACCAAATCACAGCAAGGACAAGTGACTTGCCTGAGATCTATTTAAGGACTAGTTATCAATTGAGCTGGCAAGTGACACAGACATTCTGATTCCTGAGCCAGTGCACCTAACACAGAGGTCCTCCTGCCTCCAAGGAGGCCAGACCTGACCAGGAACCTGAATTTATTACCATCACTATTACTTGTGCCACAAATTTGGGGCTGAGGGAGCTTATTAGGAAGCAGACTAGATGTGAGCTGAGCCTACCCCCCATGCAGATTTCACCCCCACCCATATTTTAGCAGCCTCTAGGCATGCTGTGATCTAGGGAGCAGGCTCTTAGAACACAGTGTTGTGTCTCAGGAGTGGGATTTTCTCTAACTCTGTCAAGGGGAATTGATACCATATGTCACCATGCTGGGGATGGAGATTTGATTTCAACAACAAAGGACACATTTGAAAGTCATCAGTTGTTTAAGCCTATAGCTAAAAACATACACACATCTACTGGGACTTATAATGTGAAAAACTATTAGGGGAATCTTTCACAGGAGGCCATGGAAGACCAGAAAAAACCTTAAACTAAGAATTTGGAGCCTCTGATTCTAGTTCTGGTTTAGATACTAGCAGGAATGATTTCTGTTTCTCAGTTACAGTGTTTTCACTTATGAAAGGGTATATTAAACTAGATACCCTGAGGTCTTTATTGGAAGGACTGATGTTGAAGCTGAAACTCCAATACTTTGGCCACCTGATGCAAAGAACTGACTCATTTGAAAAGACCCTGACGCTTGGAAAGA
The DNA here is from genome assembly GCF_023699985.2 of Odocoileus virginianus. NCBI lineage: Eukaryota > Metazoa > Chordata > Mammalia > Artiodactyla > Cervidae > Odocoileus > Odocoileus virginianus. Next base: position 47,784,727 of record NC_069687.1, on the reverse strand, counting down.
TTGAAGGTGGGGGAGAAAGGGACGATAGAGGATGAGATAGTGGGATGGCATCACCGACTCAAAGGACATGAGTTTGAGTAAGCTCTGGGACTTGGTGGTGTTCAGGGAAGCCTGGCATGCTGCAGTCCGTGGGGTCACAAAGAGTTGGACACAAATGAGAGATGGAACTGAACTGAACTGATGATTTGATCCTGGTGTGTGTCATGACTGTGTACTTCATGTGGATTTAGAAGGTATGATTTTTAAATTTGTGTCATCCTCTCCATATAGGGGACAAGGTTGTGGGACTCATTAGAACCAATAGCTGAGTTAAATAATGATTTTGTGGAACACTCAAGTGCCAAAGAAATTTCAGTCATTTTGAGGTTAAGCAGAATTCCAGATTGATATCAAAAGTTAATTTAAAGCTAGATTCTCAATTTGTCTCCCAGGCTCCTAACCTCCCATCCCTATACCCAAGCTTCAAAATAAATTCTAGACAGTATGAACCATTTCTTTCTTTTTTATTTTATTTTATTTTTTTTCCATTTATTTTTATTAGTTGGAGGCTAATTACTTTACATCATTGCAGTGGTTTTTGTCATACATTGAAATGAATTAGCCATGGATTTACATGGAACCATTTCTTTACAAGCTAATTTTTCCCTTTATCTCTGAGGTTCAGGTCAATTTGTTCCGTTTAGGCTTCTAATCACTTTTCTCTAAAGAGGAAAGGAAGAAACACAACTTAGCATGACAGGCTTTTAAGGTAGGCAACTGCAATAAAAAAAAACAAACTAATGAAATGTCTGTGCCACTGGGATATAATATTAATTTCAGGATGTGCATGGATAATTTATACTATATACTGGCGGTATCTACAATGGGGCCATTTCTACTCAAGCCAAAGACTCTCCATAGTCTATGTCCATGGTACGAGAGTCAAAACTATTTCACTTAAGAGAAGTTCACCTGGTTTGGGCCCAGTGGGAGGTAGAGATTGATAATCTCAAGTCACAAATATAACATATTTGTGATTATCACATCACAAATATAATATACATAGGATAATACCACAATAAAGCAGGTGTCAGGGGACTATCATAGGACTTAAGCCAGGTTAAAATAAATAAGACTCACATTTACCCAAGTAGATTACACTGGCATTATTAAGTGTGCATTTTTTTTCTTAACGCTATTGATTCTCCTTAAAAACTTTTGGTAAAATGCATCAATATACCTCAAGGGGCTGCTATGAAGATGAAATTAGATAATACATACACAATTCTTAGAAAGTATCTGGCATACACATGTAGTAAATTCTCAAAAAATGATTCTCATTTCATCTGTTAGGAGTGTTGTCTCTATATAACAGATATGCCAAAGCAGCTGCCTAAGGAAATCCTGTCCTTACACAGTAGAAATCAGGGGAAGATAGCCCAGTGCTGATAAGGAAGCTCCAGGACTCCATCAAGGTCCCAGATCCTTCCATCTTTCCATTTGGCTTCTGTTCTAATGCTTGCAAAGATGGGTCCTACACCTCCAAGCCTCACCACCACATCCTAGGAAAGGAGGAAGAAGAAAGGAAAAGGAGCACAAGCGCAGCTCTATCTGTCCTTATGTGTGTTAGCTGCTCAACCATGTTTGACCTTGCAGCCCCATGGACTGTTGTCTGCCAGGCTCCTCTGTCCATGGAATTTTCCAGGCAAGAACACTGGAGTGGGTTGCCATTACCTTCTCCAGGAGATCTTCTCAACCCAAGGACTAAACCTGGGTCTTCTGCATTGCAGGCAGATTGTTTACTTTCTAAGCAACAAGGGAAGCCCTTTGTTGGTTAGGAAACTAACCAATCTAATCTCATGGACCACAGCTGTGTCTAACTCAGTGAAACTATGACCCATGCCCTGTAGGGCCACCCAAGACAGATGGGTTATGGTGGAGAGTTCTGACAAAATATGGTCCATTGGAGAAGGGAATGACAAACCACTTCAGTATTCTTGCCTTGACCCCACAGACAGTATGAAAAGGCAAAATGATAGGACACTGAAAGATGAATTCCCCAGGTCAGTAGGTTCCCAATATGCTACTAGAGATCAGTGGAGAAATAACTCCAGAAAGAATGGAGAGACAGCACCAAAACAAAAACATGGGGATATGACTGGTGATGGAAGCAAGGTCCGATGCTATAAAGAGCAATATTGCATAGGAACCTGGAATGTTAGGTCCATGAATCAAGGCAAATTGGAAGTGGTCAAACAGGAGATGGTAAGAGTGAATGTCAACATTTTAGGAATCAGTGAAATGGACTGGAATGGGCAAATTTAACTCAGATGACCATTATATCTACTACTGTGGGCAAGAATCCTTAGAAGAAATGGAGTAGTCATCATAGTCAACAAAAGAGTCTGAAATGCAGTACTTGGATGCAGTCTCAAAAAGGACAGAATGATCTCTGTTTATTTCCAAGGCAAACCATTCAATATCACGGTAATGCAACTCTATGCCCTGATCAGTCATGCTGAGGAAGCTGAAGTTGAATGGTTCTATGAAGAACTACAAGACCTTCTAGAACTAACACCCAAAAAAGATGTCCTTTTCATTATAGGTGACTGGAATGCAAATGTAAGAAGTCAAGAAACACCTGGAGTAAAAGGCAAATTTGGCAGGTGCAGTACAGAATGAAGCAAGGCAAAGTCTAATAGTGTTTTGCCAAGAGAATGCACTGGTCATAGAAAATACCCTCTTCCAACAATTCAAGAGAAGACACTACACATGGACATCACCAGACGGTCAACACTGAAATCAGACTGATTATATTATTTGCAGCCAAAGATGGAGAAGCTCTATACAGACAGCAAAAACAAGACCGGGAACTGACGGTGGCTCAGATCATGAACTCCTTATTGCCAAATTCAGACTTAAATTGAAAACAGTAGGGAAAACTACAAGACCATTGAGGTATGACCTAAATCAAATCCCTTACGATTATACAGTAGAAGTGAGAAATAGATTTAAGGGACTAGATCTGATAGACAGAGTGCCTGATGAACTATGGATGGAGGTTTGTGACATTGTACAGGAGGCAGGAATCAAGACCATCCCCAAGAAAAAGAAATACAAAAAAGCAAAATGGCTGTCTGAGGAGGCCTTACAAATAACTGTGAAAAGAAGAGAAGCAAAAAGCAAAGGAAGGAGAAAAGGAAAGATATTCCCATTTGAATGCAGAGTTCCAAAGAATAGCCAGGAGAGATAAGAAAGCCTTTCTCAGTGATCAGTGCAGTGAAATAGAGCAAAACAACAGAATGGGAAAGATTAGAGATCTCTTCAGGAAAAATAGGGATTCCAAGGGAACACTTCATGCAAAGATGGGCACAATAAAGATAGAAACAGTATGGACCTAAGGGAAGCAGAAGATATTAAGAAGAGGTGGCAAGAGTACACAGAAGAACTGTACAAAAAAGATCTTCATGATGCAGATAATCACAATGGTGTGATCACTCACCTAGAGCCAGACATCCTGGAATGTGAAGTCAAGTGGGCCTTAGGAAGCACCACTATGAACAAAGCTAGTGGAGGTGATGGAATTCCAGTTGAGCTATTTCAAATCCTAAAAGATGATGCTGTGAAAGTGCTGCACTCAATATGCTAGCAGATTTGGATAACTCAGCAGTGGCCACAGGACTGGAAAAGGTCAGTTTTCATTCCAATCCCTAAGAAAGGCAGTGACAAAGAATGCTCAAACTATTGCACAATTGTACTCATCTACATGCTAGTAAAGTAATGCTCAAAACTCTCCAAGGCAGACTTCAACAAAATGTGAACCGTGAACTTCCAGATGTTCAAGCTAGATTTAGAAAAGGCAGAGGAACCAGAGATCAGATTGCCAACATCTGCTGGATCATCAAAAAAGCAAGAGAGTTCCAGAAAAACATCTACCTCTGCTTTGTTGACTATGCCAAAGCCTTTGACTGTGTGGATCACAATAAACTGTGGAAAATTCTTCAAGAGGTGGGAATACCAGACCACCTGACCTGCCTCTTGAGAAATCTGTATGCAGGTCAGGAAGCAACAGTTAGAACTCGACATGGAACAACAAACTGGTTCAAAATCGGGAAAGGAGTACGTCAAGGCTGTATATTGTCACCCTGCTTATTTAACTTATATGCAGAGTACATCATGTGCAATGCAAGGCTGGATGAAGCACAAGCTGGAATCAAGATTGCTGGGAGAAATATCTGTAACATCAGATATGCAGATGACACCACCCTATTGCAGAAAGTGAAGAAGAACTAAAAAGCCTCTTGATGAAAGTGAAAGAGGAGAGTGAAAAAGCTGGCTTAAAGCTCAACATTCAGAAAACTAAGATCATGGCATGCAGTCCCACCAATTCATGCCAAATAGATGAGGAAACACTGGAAACAGTGGCAGACTTTATTTTGGGGGGCTCCAAAATAACTGCAAATAGTGACTGCAGCCTTGAAATTAAAAGATGTTTTCTCCTTGGAAGGAAAGTTATGACCAAACTAGACAAAATATTGAAAAGCAAATACATTATTTTGCAAACAAAGGTCCATCTAGTCAAGGCTATGGTTTTTCTAGTGGTCATGTATGGATATGAGAGTTGGACTATAAAGAAAGCTAAATGCTGAAGAATTGATGCTTTTGAACTGTGGTGTTGGAGAAGACTCTTGAGAGTCCCTTGGACTGCAAGGAGATCCAACCAGTCCATCCTAAAGGAAATAAGTCCTGAAGGTTCATTGGAAGGAAACTTCAATACTTTGGCTACCTGATGTAGCCAAACTGACTCATTTGAAAACACCCTGATGCTGTGGAAGATTGACGGGGGAGGAGAAGGGGACAACAAAGGATGAGATGATTGGATGGTATCACTGACTCAATGGACATGAGTCTGTGTAAACTCTGGGAGTTGGTGATGGATAGGGAGGCCTGGCGTGCTGCAGTCCATGTGGACGCAGAGAATCAGACACGACTGAGGGACTGAACTGAGCTGAACTGACACAGCCATTACCACAACGCACTGACATACCATAGAGCGTACCTAAAGGCATCATACTCTTTAGTTTTTCAGTTCTATGGCAACGGGTTGTCTTCTTAGGACAAAATACCCAAAGGTTCAAAAGCAACAGAAGAAACCTTTGGCTTTGGTCACCCACACATCACCACTTGTTTTCATGTCTCTGTTCATTTTTGCAGGAGCACTTTCCATGAATCACTTCCATTATCCTGTGAGTCAGTTCCTACATAATTAGCTTCCCATTCATCACTTGTCTTCAGAGATGCTGCAGTTTCTTCCTGGGGAAGGTGCATGCTTTCCTGCTCCTACCTCGGCTGAGCTCCTACCTTGCTGCCCAGTGGATCGCCAACAGCGCCCACCCCTAGTTCTAGTTGCACTGCCAACTCTGGCAGGCTTGGCAGGGTGCCCCAAAGTGTGTGGTGTGCAGACCGTATCACCCGGGAGCTTGTTAGCATTGCAATTTCTGGCATCAGAATCTCTGGGCGTAGGGCCTACGAATCCTTTTTTTTTCCCCCCAGCTTTACTGCAGTATAATTGGCCCAGGAACCTCGTGCTTTTAACAAACTCTCCATATAATTCTTATTCATGCTCAAGTTTGAGAAAAATTGTCTTTGTCCTCTCAGTGGTTTTCAGCATATCTCTAACCTAAACACTTAGCAGAAATAAAGATGTTCACACTTCAGGTTATCCACTCAGACAGAAGAATAGCTTATTTGCCTTCTCTGTCAACTACCATTTACAAGCAGAAAATGCTTTGAATATTTTTGGTTTAATTATAGTCGGCTACAGCAGAGCTGGCTGGGGGAAACACGAACATTCCAAACATAATAAAATGCAGTCAATTATATCGGGCTGTGCTGATTTCCTGAGGGACAGTGAATGTTGCCCTATGCAGTCCCTACCCACATAAACATAGCTGCCTAGTTAGTGATTTACTCTCTCACACCTGTGTGTTGGAACCTGCCAGGAGCATTGAAATAAAATAGAGTACAGCCATCATCTCTTCATAAAAATCTACTGCAGCAAACCCAAAGGAGTTTGCAGTGCAGGCAATAAAAAGGGGTTTTTTTTGTGTCACTCAAGAATTTAGTGAAGGGCATTGGCCTCCATGGTCCTCAGTGGACATGTGGATTTCTCATTAACTCCTTCACTTAAGAATTTCCAGGAGGGAAACATTCCATGGCTTCTCAGGTGGCTCAGTGGTCAAGAATTCACCTGGCAATGTAGAAGACACAGGAGATGCAAGTTCGATCCCTGGGTTGGGAAGATCACCTGGAGAAGGAAATGGCACCACTTCACTATTCTTACCTAGAAAATTCCATGGACAGAGGCTCCTTCAGGCTACAGTCCATGGGGTCGTGAACATGGGGTCGTAAGACATGGCTTAGCAAATAAAGCACAAGCGCAGCAGGCCATGACTTCATGGAGTATCACAGGAAACAGGCTTATGAAACATTCCTATTTCTAAACACTTGAAATAGAAACAAATGCTCTTTGTTTATTCATTTTCTCTATTCTAAAATACATTTCTGGAAAGTCTATATCATGCAAGGCACTTTGACGATATCAGGAAGATATAAAATGAAGAATAAAGAGTTTGAATAACCTCAAGGAGAGGCAATCTCAGGACTTGCATACAGAAGATGATTTTTCCACAATGATGGCCCATTAAGGAAGTAATCAAATGCCAACAATGAAATGAGTGCTCATAGATTGAAGAGCGTTGAATTGACCAATTATTATACTGCTTCAACATGATATCACTGGTATTATACTTCAGCAGTCAGAAAGAGGATCTTATTTCCTAGCAAGGCCCAAGTTTTGGTGTGTTCTAACAAAGAAAGGCCCATCCTTTCTAATCCTAGCTAATCCCTCAAGAGGACACAGTAAGAGAAAGAAATAGAAAGATGACTGCAATGGAAAAACTTCTTCTTAGATCATATGCCAATATCTTCTGTAGAATAGGAGTGCTCTCGGGTATTATTTATCTCTTCTTCTCACTTATGATGTAGTCCTTCCTCCCATAACAGCAATACCCATCACCAGCTTAGCAGGACTAAACAACATATTATAATTTTGTGTGAAGTTTTACCCACAGATACTCTCATAGAGATATGGATGCTTTCCCAACTGGGTTGTGTACACACAGTCACTAATTTAATAACTATTTACTTAACAAATAATTATTCTAGGTCCAGGGAATTTCATCTCTCTTCCCAGAAGAGGAGAAAATGTGGGCTCCCATCCAAGTACCAACCAGGCCTGACCCTGCTTAGCTTCTGAGATCAGACGAGAACAGGCATGTTCAGGGTGGTATGGCCGTAGGCAAGATGCAGGCTCTACCCTAATGGAACTTAATTATTATTTACTGTGGTAATACTATAATGGTAAAGTTTATGATATGTATATGTTACACCAAAAAAAGCGAAAAAAATGACACTTTAGTATCAGGTAAGAATAAATACTGAAAAGGGAAATTAAGCAGCATCAGAGAATAGAGATGATATGGGAATGGGTTGTGTGTCCTTTTAGACAGAGTGGCCCGAGAAGTCCTCTTGCAGGAGATGATATCTGACCAAATGGCATTAAGTGAACAAGTGAGATTAAGCACATGACTTATGAGCAACTGTACTAAGGGAGAGAGGAAGTCATACTAACATCCGGGAGAAGAGCATTCCAGGACTGCAGTGCAAAGGGCCTGAAGTGGGAAGAGTCATGGAGTAGTTGAGAAATGGAAGGACGTCAAGTGTGGGGTACAAGATCAGCTACAGGAATAATGGTAAGAAATGAACTGGGAGGGGCTGCCGGGTCCAGATCCTACAAATCATATGAGGGGAATTTTGAGGCATTTGGGGGTTTTCAGGGTGATGGGAAGCTAATGAATGATTTCGAAGAAGGTATGAGATTTAATGCACTTTTTAAAAATTAAAATTTTATTTGGAAATAATCATAGATTCACATGCACCTGTAAGAAACAATATAAAGAGATCCTCTATACTCTTTACTCCGTATTCCTCCATGGTAACATCTCACAAAAACTATAGGACAACATCACAACCAAGATTCTGACACTGATACAGTCAAGCCCAGAACATTTCCAGCACCACAAGGATGCCTCCTATTGCCCCTTTTAGTCACGTCCACTACCCACACCTTCCCATGTCCCTGCCTCTAGTGTTATTAGTCGCTCTGTTGTGTCCAACTCTTTACAACACATGGACTTCAGCCCGCCAGGGTCCTCTTTCCATGGAATTCTCCAGGCAAGAAGCAACCATTAATCTGTTCTCCATTTCTATAATTTTGTCATTTCAAGAAAGTTGAATAAATGGAACCACACAGTATATGACCTTTGAGGATTGACTTTTTAACTTAGCATAAATCCTTGGAGATTCATCCATGGTAATGTGTGTGTCAATACTTCACTCCTTTTTATTGCTGAGTAGTGTACTTGGTATGCATGAACCACAATTTGTTTAGCCATTACCTGGTAAAGGGCATCTGGGTTGTTTACAGTTTGAGGTTATTAAGAATAATGCTGTTTTTAACATGCATATACAGTTTCCTGTGTGAATATAAGTCTTTGCTCCTTTGAGATAAATGCTCAGGAATGTTATTACTGGGCCATATGTTTAGTTTTATAAGAGATTGCCAAACTGTTTCCCAGAGGAGTAGTACCATTCAAATCCCACCATCACGACTTGAAAGGTTCAGTTGCTCAGCAACCTTGCCAGCACCTGACATTGTTAGCTTCTTCTCATTGTGTTTATTTATTATTGTTTACTTTAGCTTTCTAATAAAAATTCTAATATGTCATGGTAAGACATTGTGGTTTTAGTTTGAACTGCCTTAATAATTAATTATGCTAAATATTTTTTCATATTCCTATTAGCTATTTAAACATATTCCTGATGAAATGTTTGTTCAGATCTTTTGCCCAAGTAACATTTACTTTTAGTTTATAATTATATCTGGGTTATTCTTTCCCTTTCTATTTCACCTAGGTAAATTGAGCTACATTTTAATATTTTAAACTTAAGTTCTTAGGAGAAAGGTGACTAATTTCTTTGAAAACATTAAGTGTTAGTTGCTGAGTCATGTCCGACTCTTTGAGACCCCATGAACTGTAGCCTGCCAGGCTCCTCTGCCCATGGAATTCTCCAGGCCAGAATACTGGAGTAGGTTGCCATTTTCTTCTCCAGGGATCTTCTCAACCCAAGGACTAAACTCAGGTCTCCCATATTGCAGGTCTCCCAGATCCTTTACTGTCTGAGACACTAGGGAAACCCAAAATTAATTTTCCAACAAATAAGAATGAGGTTTTGTTCAAACTTCTTAGTTTTCTGAAATGTGTTTACGAAACAGAGTATCTGTGCCAAGGGTAAGCCTACTAATACTATCCTTTTGATTGGAACCAATATTAATTTTGTAACCCATATTTCCTATTGAGGTCAAGCTAGGTATTAGTCAACAATGCCTCATCTTTACATGACAATGTCTACAGACATAAGGACAAATGAAAGCAATCATCTAAATATCTTAATGTCCACAAATGTGTTTCATTTTAACTTGAAGAAGAAAAATAATTAAGTAAAAGAATGGATGCTTCAGACATACTTTTGGTAAGTGTCATTAAATACAGTGAAACACTCTAGTTGTTAACTAGAAAAATGCAGAAGTACTATCTGAGGTAATAAAGAAACATAAACAGCTGTTTCTTTAAGAGCCAGTGATTCTACTATTATATTCTCTTTCCCACCCTCCCTTCTGTGAAAAGTGAAAGTCGCTTAGTCGTGTCTTTGGGACCCCGTGCACTATTCAGTCCATGGAATTCTCTAGGCCAGAATGCTGGAATGGGTAGCCTTTCCCTTCTCCAGGGGATCTTCCCAACCCAGGTATCAAACCTAGGTCTCCCACATTCCAGGAGGATTCTTTACTGACTGAGCCACCTTCTGTAGACACATAAAATTCTTTCTTTGTGGCAGTGTCTCCTTGAGGAAAGAGTGTGCTATGCTGATAGGATCATTCTCCCCTCCCTTTTTTAAAGTCAATTTTATTAGGTTAGAATTTACATACAGTAAAACACACCCTTTTTGAGTAGAGTTCACTAATTTTTTTTGGTCATGTTTAGTTCCCAGACCAGGGATCAAACCCACAGCCCCTTCCTTAACCACTGGACCAGCAGAGAAGTCTCTAGTTCAACAAGTTTTGACAAACATATTACTGTTTAACTATGGCCATGGTCAAGAAATAGAGCACCTTCAAAAAGGAGGAAGGAAGGAAGAAATAGAGGTTCTTCATCATCCCAAGAAAATTACCTAACACCAATTTGAAGTAGGGCACTCCACCCCTCACCCAGGCAAACCCTCATCTGATTCTGGGATTTCATACAAATGGGTCTATACAGTATGTTCCCTTTTGTATTGGTTTTGTGCCCTCTGCACAATGTTTTTGAGATTCATCTAGTTTATTGGATTTGAATCCCAACTTGTTTATGAGGTGTATGGCAACTGGACCAATTACTTAACTTGTGCTTTCTCAGCTGAGAAATGGTCTTTTTCATACCTTTCTGGTGGGTTTGTTATGAGAATTACAATCAAGGAGTCTGGCTTGGTGCTCTATAATCAGTATGGATATAAACTATATATATATTTGTGATTGTATATTTTCCCTTCACCCCCTCAACCAAAGGAAGAAAAGGATAATTCTGAAGCTGCCACAAGTCTAATTCAAGTTCAACATGTTCTGTGAGAGGAATCAGCACAAAGAGAACTTTGCATTCATTAACTTTATTACTGAATAAAGACACTCTCCTAAATTTCTTGCTCCTTCCCTGTCTCCTTTGGCCTTGGGCAAATTGGCAGCAGACAGCACCGCCTTCCCTGCCCTAGGTTTTATTCAGCCTTGTCCAGACTCAAATGACTTCCAAGAAAAGGGCAAAATGTTATTTTCCCTCCCCACCCAGAAAAAGAGAACGAGAGTGCATTCTCTATAAGGACTCTATATGGAGTCTCTATAAGGACTCCAGAGGCCTTCTTATAAAGTGCCAACGTAAAAGGCTAAGCACTAGAGGCCTTCCCTGCCCCTAACAAAGATTTCATTGCCCCAAGGCAATTTCATCAAATACAGACTTTGGACATAGGAGAGGAAGAGCAGCAGAGATTCAATATTTCCTCCTTGATGGCTCATTCCCACCAAATCTCTTCTTGCTCACACTAGAAAATGACAATGACTGATACTGTGGCTTCGTGTTGCTTTTACCACTGTTATCCCATTTTCTTCTTTTACTCTTTTGTCCATCTCTTCCTCTGTGGTGAATCCATGCTATTATAATATGAACATGCATTCAGAGGAAGCTGGGGTCACAAGAGGTATGATACAAGACCCATAGTTTTGGCAATTAGCAGCTTAAAAGAGTAGGGTTAATGGATTTAACTAGCTTTCCTTTAACCTTCTGAAAGACTTCTCTTTGTCACCGCCCCTGGGTGTTCAAACATTGCCACCCAAGGGTACAATCAGGTCACCAACTCAAAGACATGCTTGATTAAAGTTAGATCTGTCTCTACACACTACTATATATTAAATAGAGAAACAGCAAAGACCTACTATATAACATAATATCTTGTAATAACCTATAATAGAAAAGAATCTGAAAAAGAAAAAAAAAATATATATATATATATATTCACTCAACATATGCTGAGAGCTTACTATGAGACATAGTATATATACATATGGGACAGTCAAACCCTCACTCAACACTTGACATTAAGTTTAACCTCCTCCGAGGGAAAATAAGCTTTTAAAATCTTCTGAATCATCACTTCTCACACATCTTTTTATGGTAACCACAGCCTAAGAGGTTTCACTGGGTACACTTACAGTTGGAAAATGTCTATTATTTTTTTCACTGCTCAGCTGGGGTTTTTGGAACATAACTCCTTCTTGCAAACATATTAAGATACTTGCAATTTTAAGACTTTTCTTCTCTTGGTCAAACAGTTAGAACCGGACCTAGAACAACAGACTGGTTCGAAATTGGGAAAGGAGTACGTCAAGGCTGTATATTGTCACCCTGCTTACTTAACTTGTATGCAGAGTATATCATGCGAGATGCCAGGCTGGGTGAAGCACAAGCTGGAATCAACACTGCTGGGAGAAATATCAATAACCTCAGAAAAGCAGATGACACCACTCTTATGGCAGAAAGCAAAGAGGAATTAAAGAGCCTCTTGATGAAGGTGAAAGAGGAGTGAAAAATTCAGCTTAAAACTCAACATTCAGAGAACTAAGATCATGGCAACTGATCCCATCAATTCATGGCGAACAGATGGGGAAGCAATGGAAATAGTGAGAGATTTTATTTTCTTTGGCTCCAAAATCACTGCAGATGGTGACTGCAGCCATGAAATTAAAAGATGCTTGTTCCTTGGAAGGAGCTATGGCAAACCTAGACAGCATATTAAAAAGCAGAGACATTACTTTGCTGACAAAGGTCCATATAGTCAAAGCTATGGTTTTTCTAGTAGTCATGTATGTATGTGAGAGTTGAACCATAAAGAAGGTTGAGTGCCAAAGAATTGATGCTTTTGAACTGTGGTGTTGGAGAAGACTCTTGAGAGTCCCTTGGACTGCAAGGAGATCCAACCAGTCAATCCTAAAGGAAATCAACCTTGAATATTCATTGGAAGACTGATGCTGAAGCTGAAGCTCCAATACTTTGGCCACCTGATGCAAAGAGCCAACTCATTGGAAAAGACCCTGATGCTGGGAAAGATTGAAGGCAGGAGAAGAGGATGACAGAGGATGAGATGGTTGGATGGCATCACTGAATCAATGGACATGAGTTTGAGCAAACTCCGGGAGATGGTGAAGGACAGGGAGGCCTGGTGTACTGCAGTCCATGGGGTTGCAAAGCGTCAGACATCACTGAACAACAACAACAAAATGTATGTATACGTGTGTAAGTATAACTGAAGTACTCTCCCATAAACTGACAATATTATAAATCAACTACACCACGATAAAAAAGTATACTAAACGTACCCAAATGAAACTTCTTTAAAAAAAACTTAAATCTGTCTCATCTAGGGCTTCTCCAGTTGCAGCCCTATTTGCTCAGGTGGTTCTCTAACACTTGAATTACTGCAGTGGCTGAGACAAGCATACAATGGTAAATATTAAAAATAAAAAAAGTCAAAAAATAAACACACAAAGATAGTTTTAAGCAGCCATGCTTGGCTCAAACAAATTAATAATTCCTCAGAGTTGTTACAAACTGTTTTTGCTGTGGATGGAAAGTACATGCTTAATCAACATGGGTATGTGTATTAGAAATAACATGGCAAGGAAAAAAAAGATGGACACAGGATTCCAAATGAAATTCACATGCCTTCATTTACAGTCATTTAATTTGCTTGTTTCTCTGAATATAATGATGTTTGCTGCAGGTAGCAAAATTCTAATGAAAAACCCACGAGACACGACTGTCTTTTAAAGTACATTTTAGCTTCTGTTCTTTCACATGCTAACAAATATCCTATTGCTTATTTCAAGAGAGAAATAAAATACTCACAATTAAGACTTTAATGGGACCTTGAATTAAAAGCTGGATTTTAGGGGGGCATGAGTATTATCATATTTTAATGTTGCTAGTGCATGTTAATCAAGTTTCTCTGAGAACCTCTCTGCATCAGAGGTTGTTGGTACTCCTCTACACTCCCCAACTCCAAGCATCCGTTCTGGATGATCCTGTCTCATCAGTGGAATGTGAGGGAAGTGAGCCCTACCCATGACAGGTAAGAGTGTATGGCCTTCCAGCCAGCTCTGTAACCATCACTGTCAGCTTCCAACCTACACCATCAGCCTGCTCCCCCACCTGAAATGTACTTTCCTTGTCCTGCCTTTGGGTTTGTGTCTTTTGTAACTGTATCTTTTTTTCCACATTTTTTTGTAGCATACTCTATGTTTTAAGTGTAAAGTAATAAAATTTAAATATTTCCTATTTTCAAAAAAAAAAAAGGTATATGCCTTCTCTTCTTTCCTTGTTGTTCACTCAGTTGTGTCTGACTCTTTGCAAGCCCATGGACTACAGCACACCAAGCTTCCCTGTCCTTCACCATCTCCCAGAGTTTGCTCAAATTCATGTCCATTGTGTTGATGATGTTATCCAACCATCTCTTCCTCTATTTCTCCTTTCTTCTCCTGCCTTCAATCTTTCCAAGCATCAGGGTCTTTTTCAATGAGTTGGTGGCCAACTCATTGCATCAGGTGGCCAAAGTATTGGAGCGTCAGCTTCAGCGTCAGTCCTTCCAATGAATATTTAGGAATGATTTCCTTTAGGATTGACTGGTTGGATCTCCTTGCAGTCCAAGGGACTCTCAAGAGTCTTCTCCAACACTTCTTTCCTTAAAGTTAAACCAAAAATAATCCCAAGATGGCAGACTTAAAAGATGGAAGAAGCCTAGGCTTTGTGCTTCACAGACAGCCACAGATTAGACCTACCCAACCTGTTTCAGATCAAGATGTAGGAAATTAAAAAACACAAGAAAAAAAAACAAACTATATTACATCATCATTATGCTATTAGGATTGGTCTATAATGGCTAACGTAGTCTCCATCCTATATCTGATTGGTGTGATATAATGAGGTTTGAGTTCACAGATCCAACTCCAGGAAAACACCGGCAGGTATCTTTGTACACTCATTTACATCCTTATTTTATTGTTGTTTCTGTATAGGATGGGGTGGGGTGGGAAGTGAGTGGGAGGAGGGATAACTGTACCCTTAGTAAGAGTCAGACTCAGGGGCTATATCATCTCTTACTTTTCAAATCCCTGGCAAAGCAGGCAAGGCATAACAATTAGAATTTTCATAACGGACTACTAAAATCTTACGGGCTTAAGGCAACCTTATAATATGTTTCACACTTGTCTACCTGGCAGACATAGGAACAGAATGTTATATTTTTGTTTCATTTTTATTTTTTGTATCCCACAGCCTTGGGATACATTACAAATTTAAGGAAAAAGATGATCATCATGAAATTAGTGACCAGTGAATTAGAACCAATTTTCAGCTCCTTGAGAAAGTATTAATTCTATTATTTCTTCGAAAGTCTATTATAGGCAAGTTTTAGAAGTCTTTTTTTTTTTCCTATAAAAAAGCCAGCTGGGGAACGAGGCTTGATTCTGCCATCTTAAATAGTAGACTAACTGTTCTCCACTATGAGCACCCATGGTTCAACTAAATGTTCTAGCTCACCATCGACTCTGAAGGTGTAAACTAGCAGCTATCTAGGAAAAAAGTCCTGTCATCTCCCTCCCTGGCAAACCTGAGTGATATAAGAATAGATGATTGCTTCCTTCTCTCTGAGACTAAAGGAAGAAAAAGTTTACATAAAGCCTGAAGAAGATTATTTACCCAATATTTGTTGAAAGTCTACCATGGGACAGGCATAAATTCATAAAAGGGACCAAAGAAAATACATGCTGACATTATCCCTTTCAAAAGAAGACACATAATTTCAATTCAGTATACTTACTCATTTGAAATAAAAAGTACATTATTGGGAAATACAGCTTACATGTCTATGTATATGAATACATTCATATAAATACATACAGGTAAATGGACTTCAAAAGACAATATTGAGAATTATTCTCCAATGGGATTAACTCACATTTTTGTCTAATGTGGTAGATTGCAAAGTAGCCACAATTCTTTAAACCTACCTGTCTGAATGCTCTCTTGATGATGTAACTTTACAACCTCTCCCAATAAAATATGTCAGCTATTTTCCCTCTCCATTGAATTTGGGCTGTTCTTTTATTTTTAAGAGAAAGCATCTTTTAAAAAACTTTTTGATGTGGACCATTTTGAAGTCTTTATTGAATTTTGTTACAATATTCCTTCTGTTCATGTTTTTGGTATTTTGGCCACCAGGCATGTGGGATCTTAGTTCCCCAAGCAGGGATCAAATCCACAAACCCTGTATTAGAAGATGAAGTCTTAACCACTGGACCACCAGGGAAGGCCCCTGGGCTGTTCTGACTTGCTTTGGCCAACAGATATGACTGAAGAAATGACATTCCAGTTCTGAGTCTAGAGTCAAGAGGTCTTGCATACTTCCTCCCTCTCTTGAAACTGGCAAGATAACATGTAAACAAACCCAAGCTAGCCTACAAGATGAGGAGATACAAGTGGCCCAACAGCCCCATTGCCCCACTGACCAGCAAATAGCCAGTCAGTTCTCAGAAGCAGAGTCACTCTGCTGCTGATCACAGATGCTGGTTGAGACTCAACCCTCAGAACAGCCACCCAGCTGAGTCAAACTGTTGACCCAGAGAACAGTAGGCTAAATACATTGCTGTTGTTTTAAGTCACTAAGCTTTAGCATGGCTTGTTAGGCAGCAAGAGATAAGTGATACCACCAATATGGAAGATTTTAATCTATGCATTAACCACAGAAGAATTTTTAGTAGGCTGCTAAATAATCTATTTATCTTTAAAATAAGGTTCTCATTCCTAAACTACAATCCTTTCCTCCAGCGCTCACTGTGGTAAATACAGAAGCAAATGGAGTTTAAATCTCAAATTCACACTTATTTACTACTTACTTGGTAGGCCTTGGGGAAGTCATTTGGCCCCTCAGGGTTTAGTCTGTCCTTCATTAAGATGGAGATTGTACTATTTCATAGAGTTTTGTTGGGAGGATTAAATAAACTGACATAGGTATATTGTCCATTACTATACCTGCAACATAATAGACACACACAAAGCAGATCTTATTCTTCCCAAACTTTCTTTTTCTTTCTCTCCACTTTTAAGTGTTCAGTGATACCCCAGTGACCTGCTCTGTCACCAGCTAGTTCTGGAACTATCACTCTGGAAAAGAGTTAACTAACTTTCATTCTAGTGGCCCCTCCCTTTGCTTAAAAAGTTTTTTCCCATGGGTCTTTTCACAAACTAACTTTATTACACATATAACATCTACCTTTTAAGAAATTATAAATATGTTTACATTGTATATGGTTATAAATTATGTTATATATACTGTATGTACACATATATGTAATATGCTTATCACTACCTGAAATTATATATGTATATTGCTGTAAATACATATTTGATTACTTATTATTTATCTCACCCACAAGAACATCAGTTCTCTGAGGTCTTTGTGTTTCATATCCCTATCCCCAGGGGTAGCATGTGGGACATAGCAGACACTCAAAGAGTATTTGTGGAATGAGAGTACAAGTGAACAAATGCATCTCAATCATTACTATGAAAAAAATTTACACATTCTTGAAAGACACTTAATGCAAAGATGTTTTTCAAATGCAATTTTGAAAGACACTAGAAGAGACAGAAGTAATATGACATGAAGGGATTCCACTGTTGCTTCCTTTATGCATTTGCCTTTTAATTTTTATTACAATTAGAATTTCCTAAAATATTTTCTCATCTAAGGTTGAAGATTTCATTTCAAATTTGGAATGTATGTGAAAGTTGCTCAGTTGTGTCTGCCTCTTTGTGACCACATGGACTGTAGCCTGCCAGGCTCCTCTGTCCATGGGATTTTCCAGGCAAGAATACTGGAGTGGGTTGCCATTCCTTCTCCAGGGGATCTTCCTGACCCAGGGATCAAACCCAGGTCTCCAGCACTGCAGGCAGACACTTTACTGTCTGAACCACCAGGGAAGCCTGAAATTTGGAATACTAATTAATTAAATAAGTACTCTCTGTAGTAGAAACTGTTCCTATGACTGAAAACAGTTAAATTATAACTATGAACAGCATAATCAGATATATATAACTGTCATAAAACTGATTTGAAAAGTTGGATTTGAATCTCATCACATAAAATTAAACTCTCTGGGAAACTCTTATTTCTCAGTTTAAAATAGATTCCAACTTGCCGTGTTCCCCGGAAAGAATCCATAAATCTTTGACCATGAAAAGTCCTTTTATTACCTGTTGTTAAAAACTATTTCCTTCGGGTAAATTGCACTCTCCAAGCAATCCTTCATTACCTACATGATATATTATGGTCCAGCAATGGATCTAAGAATGCTTTGGAAACCTTAAATTGCTCCAAGCTTTAAAATCAAACACTTTGAGTAATCTAGCTAATCTAACAAAAAAGAGCAAGTAGAAAATCAGGGCAAAAAAGAGAAAGAAGCAAATGCAGAAAACATTATAGAAAGTCAGAAAATATGAATTTTTATACTTTGGTGTTTCATTTCCAAGTCATTTCATCTAAAATGCTTTGTCTGTTCTTCAGGTTGCTGGCATGGCACGAATAATGGGCATCCTAAAAAGATTACATGTAAATTGAAGACTATGAGACTTAATATGCACAAAATTCTATCATAATTTTTCTTTCCATTAGGATACTGTTTGTCTTTCCGTGACTTCAATTACCACTTAAAGGCGAATGATGTCCAAATCTCTGTCACCAGTTCCCATTTCTGTCAAGTGTATCAACAGTCCTCACCAAGTAAATGTCTAATCATCACGTCATCACCAACCACCACATTAACATGACCCATGCCAAACTCAGTTATCTCCTGTATTATTTATTTATCTCATCCCATGACATGGTCACCTACCAGGCTCCCCAAGCAAAGTCTTAACAGTTTTTCTTTCTCACTCCCATTCTCTCTTTATTCAGTCAGCAGAACCTATTGTTTCTACCTTCAGATACCAAACTGACCATCTTTCACAGTCTGGTCTCATGCCAACTCCCCAAATCATTGCCCTTCATTTTCCCTTCATTCCTTCAGGTTGCTGAAGATTATGCTTCATGGGAGGTGTTGATTTGTTAACGAGAAATTTTTCCCAAATTCAATATTCCTCCATATACCAGTAAAACTGTAAATGTATATACTACTACTCTTTAATTTTGGTGTTTCATTGTTTTATGTATATTTAAAACTTAATTTACTTTTTAGAGAAACTGGTTTTTTGATACATTTGTTACTTAAGTACACTTATTTTAAAAATATGTTAAAACACCTAATGATTGCAATTTTTCTTTTTTTGCAATTTTTCTTCCAGATTTACATAAAAGCTTGCCCATATCAATTTTAAGTAACAGTAGCAAAAAAAAGAAGAACCTTAGAAGAGATTATGATACTAAGTGAAATAAACCAGAGAAAGACAAATATCATATAATACCACTTAAATGTGGAATCTAGAAAGTGATACACATGATATTTACAAAGCAGAAACAGACTGACAGACATAAAACCCCCATTATGATCATCAAAGGGGAAAAGGAGGAAGAGGGATAAATTAGGAGTTTGGGATTAACAGATACACATTATTATATATAAAACAAATAAAGAACAAGGACCTACTATATGGAACAGGGAACTATGTTCAATAACTTGTATAATGTATAACGTAAAGAAATCTGGAAAAGAACGTACATGTATATATACACATGTGCTTAGTTGCTCAGTCGTGTCTGACTCTTTGCAGCCCAATGGACTGTAGCCTGCCAGGCTCCTGATCCCGTGGAATTTGCCAGGCAAGAACACTGGAGTGGGATGCCATTTCCTACTCCAGGGGATCTTCTCAACTGGAATCGAACCTATGTCTCTTGCGTCTCCTGCATTGGCAGGCAGATTCTTTACTACTAGCGCCATATATACATATCTGACTGAATCACTTTGCTGTACACTTTAACATAACATTGTAAATCAACTGTACTTCAATGAAAAGTTGTTTTGAAACAATAACAGATCCTTAGATAAACCAATAAAAATCAATGCCTTTTCTAAAGAAACAGAAATTTAAAAAATAAAAAGTAAAGTTTCAACTCACTGTAACAATAAAAATCTTGAAATATCCAGGAATAAATTTGAAGAGAAGTAGGAAGATATTATATAGGGAATATCATATAACACTACTGAAGAGTGCAATGTGAAAACTGGGTAAATGAAGAATCAACACTTTTTCTTTGCTGTAAGAATGCAATAATATGAAACTATCAATTCCCCCAAAATCAGTCCATAATTTAATATGACCAAAATAAGACCCAATAGTATTTTATTCTATAAGTTATCAGAATTTTTCCAAAGTGCATCTGGAAGAAAAATAAAGGAAAATTTCTAACAAGAGTACAGAGCAAGAAAGTGTGCTTTCAGATATTAAAATATATTATAAAGCCAGAGTAATTAAAAACCAATGTATTGGCATAGGATTAAACAGAACAATGGAAGCTTTGTGTAGAAACCTCATCAAATAAGATAATGGAAAAGCAAAGATGGCATTCTCAAACAATTGGGGAGAAATGATTAATCACTCATTGGACTTGGACAAGCTAGTATCTTTGAGAAAAAAATAAACCTGGATCCCTATATCCTTTCCCAGAATAGTTGTTATGTGGATCAAAGATTTAAATGTAAAAAGCAAAAATAAAATTACCAAAAGGAAACACAGAAGTTTAGTACTTTCTAAACATATTAATTATTTATGGAAAACTAAATGATAAAGGAGATATTGGGAAAAATAGCAAAGCATGACAAATAATTAAAATCCTTTTATATATGAATTGGTTTATGTACATGAAATATTAATAAGTATGATGGCAGACTAAAGAGTAATGTATAACAGGATGCCATTTATAGAAGATTGTTTACCTATCTCTACAAATCTATAAATGTACAGAGAGAGGTTTAGAAGAATATGCTATAAAATAATAATAATTATGTTCTCATAGGCAAGAGATATGACTATTTGTATTTTTTTTTTGACTATTTGTATTGATTCAACTGTTCCTAATAAATGTTTATGATAATTATAAAATAATATACCTGTTTAAAGCAAAATTAAGCTTGTATGGAATAATAAACACAGGAAATAGTAAAGAAAGTACTGCAAAAGAAAAACAGAATTATTATTCCAATTTTTTAAAAAGAGGATATAATTTACGTGTACATAAGAGTGAATGCGTGTGAACTGGTGTTCAGAAAACAGTTGAGGATTTATTTATCATTTATTATATTTCATTCTCAACTCATCCTCTGGCTAGACATACAAATGAAATAACTCATTTAAGATAATTATGACTCAATTTATCTGCTTATGACTGATACAAAGAAATATAAGGAACCATATTTTAGGCACAAGGTAATATTTAGTAACTCTTTTATTAGAGTAATTTTAAACTAAAAGGTTACCTGATTTTTGAAGGACCTGTGTTTTATTAAAAGTTGCTTTCATTTAAAATTTTAGTTTTTTATCTGACTTAGATCTTAATATTTCAAGTTTAAGTAAATTTTAGCAAATTTGTCTCACATTTTCTCTTTTCTTCTTTATCAAAGAAAAAAAAACCCTCACTCTTTCATATATAGCTCTGTGTGTGTGTGTGTGTGTGTGTGTGTGTGTGTGTGTGTGTCTGTGTGTCTGTGTGCACGGGCCAGTACCAGAGGTTTGGAAATGCAAGTCATTGACTGCATCTCTCCTGTTATTTCCCAATGGAATATGTACTTCTGGGCCATGCTTAACCTTAGATATGATACTGCTTCCAACTCAGAAGCTCAATAATAGTGATTCTACCTGTACAGTAGACAATGTAGAAAGAAAAAAATATATATGTATATATAATTAAGTTTTATAAGAAAAAAATCACTTTCCCTTGTTTTAGGGAATGTAAAGTGATTGTGGAAACTATACTTTATGGGGCAATTCATTAGAGAATATTATAAAATATATTTCAATTTCCAAGGAAAACTATAAAAGAATAAATCAGAAGGCTTTCTTGATAACACCTACCCCTAGACTAAGCCATGTTCCTCTGTTATAAGCTTATATTCATCACCCTGAGAATTACTGTTCCAAGGAGACTGTAAACTCTGAACGGAGGATTTGTGTTTGCTTTGTTTACAATTGTATCCTTAGTGCCGAGGGTAGTGCAGAGCACAAAATAAATGCTAAAAATTGTTTATAGAATGCATACATAATTTTAAAAATGCCCTGTGATTAAAATTAAAATTCTATAGTTATTTTACACATATACAAACACATATAGTAACATGTATAACACAGTATATAACATGTACTATTATACCAATGTAATATTAAATATATGGAAACACAAACAAATTAAATTTTAAAGGCAAAAATACATTTTCTAATATTTGCTGATAATGTAGAATCTTGTACATCTCCTGGCATGAATACCACCTCTACCATCTCCCACACCCCTGTCACTTTGAAGATAACTGATCTAAAGAATTATTGATCTATTGATCTAAGAATTACCAATCTAAGAATTACTCATCTATTGATTCATTTACTGGTGACAGAAAACATGCAAAATAAACAGGAATCTAGAAAAACACAGTCAGTGTTAGCGATAATTAAGAAAGTGGTCAATGGTACAAGATCAGATCTAGTAAAGGCCAACATCTGAAATTCAAAACTCAATGATGTGACATAGTCTATGTCAGAGTTTTGAGGTTGCTGCTACTA
Source organism: Odocoileus virginianus (assembly GCF_023699985.2). NCBI lineage: Eukaryota > Metazoa > Chordata > Mammalia > Artiodactyla > Cervidae > Odocoileus > Odocoileus virginianus. Next base: position 47,762,228 of record NC_069687.1, on the reverse strand, counting down.
TGGCTAATCCTAAAGATTACACAGTGACAGGAAATAATCTGTTTTTAAGTAAGGTCTGATTTGCCTAAATCTAACATCCCCATGTCAGTGACATATTATAGACTGAATTTTGATGCAAGCTACAAAGCAAAGACATTACCGATTTCCTGTGGAACCAAATGCCCAATTTAATTTAGGCTCAGAAAAAGTGATCCCTCCGGATCATGGGTAATCCTGCTTAATCCCAGCATTCAAAGCTGTTCTCTATTGCAGTTCTGAGTTTTCCCTTTTTCTCTGTCTTGGATATTAGTCTTTCCCAGACCAGAAGATAAAAGAAGGCTATGGAAGTGATATTCAAAATTGGTCTCAGGGATCTCCTAGCCATTCTCAGTAATTCATAAGGGAATCGTGGTCTTAAACGCAGGTCCTGAAAACCACCCAGAGAAAGTCAAAGTGAAAGCGTTAGTTACCCAGTCATGTCTGACTCTTTGCAACCCCCATAGACTGTAGCCCACCAGGCTCCTCTGTCCATGGAATTCTCCAGGCAAGAATACTGGACTGGGTAACCATTCCCTTCTCTAGGGTATCTTCCCAACCCAGGGACTGAAGCTGGGTCTCCTGCATTGCAGGCAGATTCTTTACCATCTGAGCCACCAGGGAAGCCCTGCCTGTAGAAACACGGCTACATGAAATTCAGAGATGACAATACATGGTGGCTGAACAAATGTGACCATATTTCTTTTTCCACGAGTAGTGTCCCTAGTTACAATTTACAATCATAATTATGAAAGCTGATAATGGGGCTTCCCAGGTGGTGCAGTGATAAAGAATTCTCCTGCCAATGCAGGAGATGGCAAGAGATGCGGATTTGATCCCTCGGTTTGGACGATACCCTGGAGAATGAAATGGCAACCCATTCCAGTATACTTGCCTGGAAAATGCCATGGACAGAGGAGCCTGGTAGGCTACAGTCCATAGGGTTGGACATGATTGAGCCCGCACGTAGTTATGTGAATGCAGATCATGTTTAGCACACATATGCCAATTATCACATGTATCAGAAACTCCCAGGGTTTCTCTTAACTCAACTAGAGTTGCTATACTATATTACTTGCTAAATCCATCCTTCATCATTCCTCCATTCTTCATTCAAAACCCAGAGCTTACAATCTGGTTCTCTTAACTTTTACTGACTGCTCTTCTGCTGTCTAGCTGTACCAGTCTTTTCTCCCCATTCACTCTCTCTTGTTGTCCCACCATGTTTCCCTGTTTTGCTTCCCCTCAATTCCTCCCAGACTCCACTCTCTGCTCTCTTAACTGATATTACTAAGAATTTAGCAAGAATCATCCTTTTTAAATCACTAGCACAAGATGGATCTTGCATCTTAAATTTGAAACAGAGATCAGAGTTATAAATCCTCATGTCACATTTAAGAAAATGTGAACTGGTGCAAAGCCAGTACTTTATATTTGTTCATTTAAAATGTTGCTGGCTACATGAGCTGAAGTTTTAAATGCATGTAATTAGGGTTCCACGAAGGAGATTATGCAATTTTTTTCAGTTTATAATGGTCAGATACTGAAAATTATTTGCATATAAATTGTCAGTTATGAACAGAAAGGCAGGGAATCGGGAATGCAGGAAAGAAATCAGGGGCTGTCAGAGACAGGGGAGGAAGTGTATAGTTTGATGCCATTGTAGTGTCTGAAAGAACCAGAGTGTGCTTCTTTTTGAGCTAAGGTTTTATCTTCAGCTGTCTCCAGCTGTCAGGGAAATGCACTGTCTGGGATGGGCAGACCATTAAAACATTTCAGCAGAGATGTTCATTACTTTGACTAATGGAGTTCAGAGTTCCCTGAAAAAAGAAATACTGGCCAGGCAGATTTTGATGAGGAGGGTTTGGAAATACCTCTTCACTGAAGGGAGGCTAAGGGAGAGACATTGAGGGGGGAGAGGCCAGGAGCCTATATCAGGCATGGTGGAGAGTGACAGTGACGGGTCCAGAAAGCCCAGAAGATTATAAAGACTCGAGCGCCTTGGAATGTCAGGCGCCCCACTTGGGTGGTTAGGACACCCAGGAGGGGAATGGCATGAATAAGGTGGGTCTGGATTATGGCTGTGAAGTCAGGATAGAAGGGAATATGGGGAATTCAAGGATGGTACCAATCATCAAACCCAAAGACGCTCCCAAAGAGAGGATGAAATCTGAAATTGGAGGTCAGCGACGACAACAAGCAAATTAGAGGCAGTGAGTTTGGAAAACAGGGCTCGGAAAGATATTTCAATTGCAGGTATGACCTGAAAATTAATTAACAACCAATATGGAATGGGTACCATCAATCAGAGCTGGGTTTCCCTGGTGGCTCAGATAGTAAAGAATCTGACTGCAGTGTGGAAGACCCAGGTTTGACCCCTGGGTATGGAAGATCCCCTAGAAAAGAGAATGGCAACCCGCTCCAGTATTTTTGCTTGGAGAATCCCATGGACAGATGAGCCTGGTGGGCTACGGTCCATGGGATTGCAAAGAGTTGGACACAACTGTGCGACTTTCACTTTCACCACCCATCAGAAGAGATGCCAGAGAGAGCAGTGGAACAGTGTCCTGGAGCCCACCTCCTCTGGGGTTCCTAGTTAGCCAGCTAGTGGTGTGGCACTTGGGAACTTGAGACAGGAGCAATGTATTTACTGGAGAAATATGACTGAACAACTAAGATGTACGCTATAAAGTGGCTGCCTAGACAGCCCATTTCTGGGCTCCCTTTTCTGCAAGGAGGGAACATATGGGCAGTCCTTGCCAGAGGATATGAAGAAAAGTGATGTTTGACTCACAGCGAAGGTAACTAAGCATTGGGAATAAGATTATTTTCCCAACGACGACAGGGAAATCTTGAACCTACAGGATGACGGAGCCATAAGATGGAAGCCTTCTGGATTCTTGGTTTCTACTTAAAGGAGACCTTCTCAGGAGAACTGCCCAACAGGAAAACCAGAATTGGACTCTGCATGACTGAGAAATTAAATTTTATGGCATAAACCTACTCAGGTTTTAGGACTTTTACAGTAATTAGCCAACCTTGAACAAAACACAGCATAAAAATATTTTAGCACTTTTATGCATTAGTTTCACACTGATAAATATGAGCAAATTTCCTGGTTTACTTGTTTTCTTTGAGAGGCTGCACAGGCATTCTACAAAGACTTTGGGGTAATAACTTAAAAAGATAAGTTTCACTGGTTGCCAAAGGGGAAGGAGGGAGGGATAAATTAGGAGTAACATATACACATCTCAATATATAAAGTAGATAAGCAGCAAGGGCCTACTTGCATAGCACAGTGAACTATACTCATTATTTATAATAATCTATAGGAAAACATCTATTTCTGCTTTATTGACTATGCCAAAGCTTTGACTGTGTGGATCACAATAAACTGTGGAAAATTCTGAAAGAGATGGGAATACCAGATCACCTGACCTGCCTCTTGAGAAACCTGTATGCAGGTGAGGAAGCAATAGTTAGAACAGCAGACTGGTTCCAAATTGGGAAAGGAGTACGTCAAGGCTGTATACTGTCACCCTGCTTATTTAACTTATATGCAGAGTACATCATGAGAAACACTGAGCTGGATGAAGCACAAGCTGGAATCAAGATTGCCAGGAGAAATATCAATAACCTCAGATATGCAGATGATACCACCCTTATGGCAGAAAGTGAAAAGGAACTAAAGAGCCTCTTGATGAAAGTGAAAGAGGAGAGTGAAAAAGCTGGCTTAAAACTCAACATTCAGAAAACTAAGATGGCATCCAGTCCCATCACTTCATGGCAAATAGATGGGGAAACAGTGGAAACAGTGGCTAATTTTATTTTTCTGGGCTCCAAAATCACTGCAGATGGTGATTGTAGCCATGAAATTAAAAGACACTTACTCCTTGGAAGGAAAGTTATGACCGACCTAGACAGCATATTAAAAAGCAAAGACATTACTTTGCCAACAAAGGTCCATCTAGTCAAGGCTATGATTTTTCCACTGGTCATGTATGCATGTGAGAGTTGGACTATAAAGAAAGCTGAGTGCTGAAGAATTGATGCTTTTGAACTGTGGTGTTGGAGAAGACTCTTGAGAGTCCCTTGGACTGCAAGGAGATCCAACCAGTCCATCCTAAAGGAGACCAGTCCTGGGTGTTCATTGGAAGGACTGATGTTGAAGCTGAAACTCCAGTACTTTGGCCACCTGATGCTAAGAGATGACTCATTTGAAAAGACCCTGATGCTGGGAAAGATTGAGGGCAGAAAGAGATGAGGATGACAGAGGATGAGATGGTGGGATGGCATCACCGACTCAATGGACATGGGTTTGGGTGGACTCCGGGAGTTGGTGATGGATGAGGAGGCCTGGCGTGCTGTGGTTCACGGGGTCACAAAGAGTCAGACATGACTGAGAGACTGAACTGAACTGAACTGATATAGGAAAAGAATCTGAAAAAAATTTCTTTTACATATATATACACACACATATACACATATATATTAATCTATACATATACACACATATATTAATATTACATACATACACATTAATATATACAACTTCTGCTATACACCTGAAGCTAACATTACACTGTAATCAACTATACTTCAATAACAATAAATAAATTTGTCTCTTATGATAATATCTTTCCAAGAAATAAAAAAGGTTTTTGTTTTGTTTTCTGTTTTTCTTTCATTTTGAAGCATGAATTTTTATGTTTCTTTTACATTAAAAAAAACCTATAAAAAAGATGATGGTGGATGTCAAAGTGAAGATCACTCAGTCATGTCCAACTCCTTGCAACCCCATGACTGTAGCTTGCCAGGCTCCTCTGTCCATGGAATTCTCCAGGCAAGAATACTGGAGTGAGTAGCCGTTCCCTCCTCTAAGGGATCTTCCCAACCAAGGATTGAACCCAAGTCTCCCGCATTGCAGATGAATTTTTCACCATTTGAGCCACGAGGGAAGCACCCCCCACCCCCAAAAAAACCTATAGAGATTCCCATTTTACATTGAAAACCCCATTTTGTAAACCCCAAACCTACACAGTCACACTGTAAACTGATCTTTCTAAAGGGGAGATGTTCAGAGGAGAGGCTCATTCAACTCTGGACCCACAGGAAGGGCCAAGAGGATTCATCCAATGAGTGCTTTTTGAATAAATGTATCAAATCATTGCTACTAGAAAAGCTACCAGGAAAAGCAAATTAGAAAGCAATTATGGAGACCAACCTGGGGTCTTTTGCTAATTAACTTTATGACGTAGAATTCTCCATGAACCTTTAGTCCTTATTTATTTGAAGGACTTTGGTGACTTTTCAGTTTTGGCTTCTCATTTTCCAGTGAGAGAGCTGTGAGGCCCTGGGAAGAAGAGATCAGCTCATATCCAGAGAACTGTTTTATATCCAAACGTAAATGAAAACTGACTTTCATAATTGAAGATGTATGGGGTTCTCCCTTACTGTGGCATCTATTAATTTTGACTGTCCAGTTGCTCATCTGCACAACTTAGACAACATTTATTCAGCCTCATACAGTGACCATAAAGACAGCACGAGGCAGGATCGACATGATGAACTGCAGTCAGTATCAAAGGAATGTGACCTTTTTAGTCAACTCAGGGACCTGTGAGGCTGTGAGCATCATTAAACCTAACGGTTAGACTTATCTTAAATTTCAGTGTACCATTAAAAAATCCTATAGTACTTGCTTCTCTTGGACGAAACATACTACCATCCACTCTCAGATACTCTTGTGAGTCATAAATTGTCAGCTAAAGCAACAACTCAAAGTTTTGGATAAGGAAGTTATTGTCATGTTGATCAGAAAATAACTGAAGTATCATATCCACTAAAAAGCTGGTTTTAGAGGTTTTTCTCATCCGAGTCCTGACTTCCCTTTTAATTGGCTTCAGTGCCTTATCCAATAGCTCTTTCAAATAGAGGGTCTGGATTTGACTTGAGACCCAGCATCTAATGTGGCACCAGTGATAAAGAACTCACTTGCCAATACACAAGACATAAGAGACGTAGGTTCAGTCCCTGGGTCTGGAAGATCCCCTGGAGTAGGAAATGGCAACCCACTCCAGTGTTCTTGCCTGGAGAATTCCATGGACAGAGGAGCCTGGAGGGCTACAGTCCATGGGGTCACAAAGAGTTGAACACAACTGAAGCGACTTAGCATTCATTCATTCCAGCTTCTAAATAGGAACACTAAATCAAGTACAGCATGCTCCTCCTTTATATCTCAATAGTTCTGGGTGGATCTAGAGAGACAACAATCACAGCCTGCAATAGGAGGTGTGGTCATCCTTTTCCAAAGTTGACTCCCTGACACTTTGAAGTGATACAGCAGAGGGTGCCAAGGAGCAGCTTGAGGAAAATTATTTGTGTGACTCCTAATTGAGTATGTCACCCATGAGTGATCCCCAGGCTCACCATTTAATGCACCCACTAAAGTCAGGCTGGAGATGCATAGAGCCGACCTTCCCTGTCCCCACGAGTGCTGGGGGGACAACCTCTGAAGGCTGGAGGCGAAACTGAGAAGCAGGCAAAACTGATTGTGCTGCCTTCTCTTTTCACGGCCTGCACTGTGCTCCACTTACAGGGCTCCCCACGCAGTGCAACAGGCTGGTGTCTACCAGCAAAAGGTCTGCTCTTGCCTCTCCTTTTCAGCTTGCGGCAGACCTGGAAATCTGCCAGTCACCCTGAAGAGAACATCACCTCTGCTTTGTGAGCTGGGTGACTGGTGTGAAGCTTGCCCCATTGACAGGGTTTTCCCAAGGAAACCTCATATCTAACAGCTTTCCTTAAAACTCATCAGAAGAGCCAACACATATAGTCATAGGTTCATTCTTTTAAAGAGCCTTTATGGAGAGCTAACGTGTCAGGCTTAGCCAGGTGTTAAGGATGAAAAGGTATCTAACAAATTGCCCACTGACCTTAAGAAATGGAGGCAGAAGCTGTTTCTAAGGGTCAGTGACAACCTAACATGATAGATACAATGAGAGATGGTGCTAGAGCAGAGGAGGTCCCAACCCCGCCCTGGAATGAGCATGAGTGATACCCCCAGAGGCTACCCATAACTCAAAGCAAACAGCCCCAAAGCATCAAGCCTACCACCAAGAGAAAAATCATCAGGCCTCATCTTTCTCATAAAGCCAATAATAAAGGGTCCTTCATGAGATTCTGTGCTGGCAGAATGTCCCTTAGGCTCCAGACACCAGCTCCTGACCCGCCCACATCACAACAGGCAAAGCGAAGATACATGAAGTTCCCTTCTGGAATCACCCTCCTCTCCTGGAGTAGAGACTGAGATCCTTGCCTCAGGCCCCGTGTGACCAGGGGTGTCGACAGTATTTGCTACCTGAGGTCCCAGGCCCACTTTGGCCTCACTCTGTTCCCTCTGCCCCAAACGTCCTCCTCCCCAACCCCTCTACTCCCAGATTAACTCCTCCCTGACTTCAGGACTCAGAGAAATGGCCAATTCTTATTCTGGAAAACATTCCTGAGATTCTCATTTTCTCTGCTCCCACCACACCTGCTGTTTAATACTTGTCACAAATCACACTAATAACCCCGACCTGTATTTTCACTCTCGTCTGCTTGAAGAAGACAGATCTATGTCTTCCTGTCTGCACACAGCACCTGGCAAGCAGTGGGTGCTCGTAACGTGTTTATAGACTAGATAGATGGGTGGGTGGGTGAATGAATGGAAGAATGGTGTGTCTTTATTTCTCTGTCACCTTTAAAGGACTCAGTTATCCCACTCAAAGAGAAACAGGTGCTATGTTTCTTCCTCCTTATTTCCAGTTAGCTGTATTTCATGCATCTGGAAATCTGAAGCATATTTTCTCTATTAGATGTGAGACATGATTGGTCATGAGATTATATGCTCTGCATATTCATTTAGGAGAGATAAAAGTGAAAATTAGAATCCAGTGATCTCTCAATTTGTATTCCACGGCATTATAGTCAGCCTGTGGCACCTGCTGACATGCTGCAGGTTAATGAACTTTGCAGAGGGAGACCTGCTACGTCTCACTCAGGTCCAAGTGGTTCCGTGTGTCTGCTGACAGCCTGCAGCCAGATGCAAGAGGCTTCCTCCGAGTCATGTGTCTTTTCCCTTCCCTAATGCCTCTCCTGCCTTTAATACTGTCTTGGAAATAATGTTCCCAAAATGACAACGGCTTTTGATCACAAATCACTTTCTTATTACTATTAATTGATTCTCGAACCACTCAGTTTGATTGTTAACTAACAAAGAGCCAAATCAGCCGTTCATTTGTGCTCTGTAAATGCCATGTTTAAGGATCAGGCTTTCATCACTGTGCCCTCCTGGGCAGCCTTTCCCATCTTCCCCAGGCCCATCTGCAAATGTGACAAGGCTCAGAGAACAGAAGCCTGCAACGATGGCAGCCCAGATAGTGCTGATTATGACAATTTCTTTCCATTCTGATCAAACAATTAACAATTTTAACACCAGAAATAGCATGAAAACAAGGAACTAAATTATAAACAAAGAACCAGGAGAAATGGTTAGGACAGAAACATTTCTTCTCCCTCTTTCATTTTTCCTTTCAACTGCGGGAAGGTCAGTGAGTGGAACACCCTTGGCCTTGCTCTTTCCTTCACTCAACTCTGCTCAGGGCGACTCATCCAATTAGTGGGTCTGGGGAAAACAATAGCAAACAAGTGAAAAACCTTCCCATGGAAGGCTGATCACTCTCTGCTCGTTCCTCAGGGAGAGATCAAGGTGGACCATTACCTTCTGTGAATGTCTAACTCTGGGGTCGTCAAATCTAAGCCACTTTCTCCAATATCTGCCTTATAATTAATAAAGGTGATTAACTCTAGGGTCGTCAAATATAAGCCACTTTCTCCAGTATCTGCCTTATAATTAATAAAGGTGATTTTTAAATTTCTTCCATCTGTTAACTATTTTTCTTTTTTCCTCCGTTTTTCCAAAACTCAGACAGGAAAGAGTGTTTATGTTATTTATGTTGCAGAATTTCTGGCATGTACCTCACCAATGGTTTATTTGCAGGAAAAGTGGTAATTAAAAGTACAGGCTTCCTAGGTTCATATTCTGGCTTTGCCACTTATCAGCTGGGAGCTGTCCATCCCTGTGCCCATAATACAGAACTCCGCTATACCTTAGCTTCCTCTTTACAAAACGGGGGCAAAAATATGCCTGCTCATAGGGTTCCTGGGAGTCCTCTGTGCCTGGTCTAGCCTAACACATGCTTCCATGAGCTATTTCTGTTATCATTAAACCATGCCATATGCTCGATGGGGTGCCTTGGATGTCAACCTAATGTTGAATCCAAACACAGTGAACTGTTTGGCTTGTGCCATTACAAAACCACCAAATGTGTTGTGTGTGTGTGTGTGTGTGTGTGTGTGCACTTAGTTGTGTCTGACTGTGATTCTATGGGCTGTACCTGACAGGCTTCTCTGTCCATGGAATTCTGGAGGCAAGAATACTGGAGTGGTTGTCATTTCCTTCTCCAAGGAATATCCCTAATCCAGGGATTGAGCCTGTGTCTCCTGCATCTCCTGCATTGGCAGGGGGGTTCTTCACCACTAGTACCACCTGGGAAGCCCACAGAATACTAGAACCAAATGGACCGGAGAAATCTTAGCTTCAGGTCCTAGGTCAATGAAAGATGAGACAAAAAAAGCCCAGAGAATTGAAGTAACTCACCCAAGGTTGCACTTGGCAGGTCCAAGGCTGGGCAGCCCATCTGTCTGGACACCTGGCCCACTGACTGTCTCTCTACGTTAGCTGCTGCTCTCACAGCCGTGATTTCTGTCAAATGCACTTCTCACACTCGGTCTACTTGCCCATTAATGCAGCTATTAAGTCTAATCACCAACCACATTGTACCTCCGAGGGTAAAATACCAGGCCTCAATAGAATTCGGAGCATTACAACAACAATAAGAACAGATATTTCTC